>NW_020897844.1:9501-163369 GCF_003984885.1 Neopelma chrysocephalum | reverse complement strand
TTTCCTTTCCTGAAATTTCCTTTCCTGAAATTTCCTGAAATTTCCTTTCTTGGAATTTCCTTTCCTGAAATTTCCTTTCCTGAAATTTCCTGAAATTTCCTTTCTTGGAATTTCCTTTCCTGAAATTTCCTTTCCTGAAATTTCCTGAAATTTCCTTTCTTGAAATTTCCTTTCCTGAAATTTCCTGAAATTTCCTTTTTTGAAATTTCCTTTTTTGAAATTTCCTTTCCTTTCCTGAAATTTCCTTTCCTTTTCTTACTTGTCCTTACATCCTGCACCAGAGGTGGGCATCGTGCACTCCTGACACATTGTAAACACCAAGTGCTGGCTTGGCTGCCTCCTGCATGGCAGGTCAGGGGAGGGTGAGAACATGGATACAAGGAACAAAAATAAAAATCTGGGGAAGGAAATCATTTCAATGCAGTGCCAGCAAGGAATGAGAGCTTCCTTCCCACAGCTCCAGTTCTGTCCCTGTGCAGACCCAGGCAGTTCCCTTCCTGGCTGAGCTGTCCCACCTCTGTCCCCTCCAACACAAGGCTGGCAGCACCAACAAGTCACGCTGAGCTCGAGGGGGGCACAACACAAACACCTTAAAACTCCCACTGAGCACTTCAGTGAGTTGTTTATATCAACCCTCCGCAATGCACGTGTTCACACACATAAACAGAACTGCAAATTGCACAACAAGGTGTGCTTTGCCTCTTAGAAAACCAGGACTCGAGCAGCAAGACAGAAACCCGCAGCAAATCCCGGAAGGAAAGGACAGCTTTCACTAAGGAGCAGCTGCAGGAGCTGGAAGCTGAATTTGCCCACCACAACTACTTGACAAGGCTCAGGAGATACGAGATCGCCGTGAACCTGGACCTCACCGAAAGACAAGTACTCTCCAAACCCTTGTCTCCCCAGCTCCTTCTTCTTCCCCCACAAAAAAACCTTCTCCCTAACACTCCCACACACTTCTCCCTCACTTGAGGGTGTGTTTTGCAGTGGTACAGAGGTATTTTAAAACAAAGCCTCCACGTTCTTTTCGAACACACTTGTTACAAATTTCTGTGAGTAGTTAATACATTTAATTATGTTTCTCTAAATTAAAAATAGATTTGGTGATAACTGGCCTCTTGCAAGCTGCTGCTAACCACCATTCATTGGTACATATTGTTATATCAAGGTTTACATATGGAATATGGATACCACCTTAGGCTGCAATTAACAGGAAATTATTAGAATTGTATATTTGACATGTGAATTCTTCATGGGTGGTATTTTGAGGTGACAAGGAAAGATAAAAATGCAGAGTTTTGTGGATAAATGTATTTCTGGTCTCTCATGGTCATCTCAGTCCAGGTTTCCTTTTCAAAGCCTGGTGAACAATAGACGAATTGCTCAATTATGTGAAGGAAATTAAAATTTCTGATGCATTAGATTGGATGGCCTAGATGTTAAAAATACACAAGAGGCACTGTGCCTGTTGTGTTGACATGCTTATTTGACATGAAGACAGGTTCTAGGCAAAGCACATTTATTACCTTCGAGGGTTTCAGAGGAACTTCTGTCTGGAGCAGTTTAGAAAGAATTGTTCCCATCTGTGTTAGAAAGATGAATTGCTTAAACTTGCAAAGTTCTGTTCACCTTTTCTTCTAGAATTCCACAAATATGCATAGCTCTGCTTATACAGCTCAGATTGAGACAGGAAGTAATTATTTCCTCTTCATCACCCAGGTCAAAGTATGGTTTCAAAACAGAAGAATGAAGTGGAAACGTGTTAAAGGTGGGCAACCAGTGTCCCCACACGAACATGACACAGAAGATGTGGACTCTGCTGCCTCACCCAGCTCTGACTAATCCTTGCAGCAATGGGAGAGGAGTCTGGAGAAAGTAATGGATCAGAATGTGGATGCAACACTGCTTCGGGTCAGCTACTCAAAGAGATCATCCTGCTTGCAAATCCTGTAGCCCACAGTCTTTAAAAGGTGTAGGGTGCTTTATGTTGCAGAGGTAATTAAGGAGCACAGCGGGGAAAAGCCAAAGGAGGGCATGATTTTGATTTTTGTCTCTGGAACTGTCTTACTACCACAGCTGTGTCTACAGAAAAAAAAGATAACATTGAGTATAAAACAAGAGTAATGTTGTCCAGATGCTCAGACATTCAGAAAATACAGGTTGTCAGTCAGAGAGTGATAACACAGATGTGTTCTCATCCAGTCTTTCCCTGGTCACATCTATTAGGGTGCATTTGGACTTGGCAATACACATTTGACTTGTGCCTTACTTTGAGAGAAATAAATACTTTGACAGTCACTGATTCTTCTTGCAAAATGAATTGGACACCTGCACAGCTAGGCAATAAGATTACAAAATAAAATATGAGACCAAAAACACATATACACAGAATTCTGCTTCCCAGTTTCAGAGGAGATGGCTTTCACACTGACAGTCCAACAAGGCAGGTGCCTTGTTGATGGCAGCAATTTGCAGAGGGAGATTTCTTCCAAGCTTACTGTAAATCCTGAAATTAAACTCCTAGATCTCAATTTCAAATATTTTTTGAAGCAGTCATCACGAAATACCACAGCAGGCACAGCAGAGATGGAACTCTCAACACAACAGCTATCACTGTTGTGTTTTCCAATAAACAGCACCACCAGAAGTTTTAAGAACACTTAAGAACACTTCCACTTGAAATTATCCTCCCTTTCAACCAAAACTTATAGTATATCGAGTTATGAAGATTTAGAAAAGCACAGTGCCTGTTTCCATTTCTTCTATCTTTTTGTTTAATGTACTAATGCCATATTTTAAACAGAATTTTACACTAGCACACCACAACGTGACTATTGAGAACACTGAAACAGTGGTTGAAATATTTGAAAAGTAACCATTACAGCAGCTATGACACACTGCCTTCCTCTCACCTTGCTCTGATACATATTTATTGTGGTTGCCTGTAAACTGTTGATCTGCTGGGTACAAATTTGTATATCTGAATGATATGTTTATAAAGCTATCAGTGGTAATTCCACTTGTAAAAAAACTCAAAACAGATAAATATTGTCTTTTTTTTTAAAACAGAGGTGTTGTATTCTTTTCAAAGAGCTGATTACTGTATCTACTAAGAAGAAACATCCATTACATTCCTTCTTAACATTTCCAAACTCTGACTGACAGACGAAAAAACGAGCAGTTTAGAGTATATATTTGTGCAAAACCAACTTAAAAAATAATTATTTCTAAAAGAAATAATTTAAAAATAAAGAAGCTTGAGAAGTTTGAGAAGCACTGAGGAAGTGAACTGGTGTCTGGTTTCCCACACTGCACTACTTGTTCCTGCCCACTTTACCCAAAACCAACTGTTGCCCAAAACAAAACACCAGCACCTCCCCCACCCAAAAAAATAAAGAAAACAGGATCACTGGTGCCTCACAGGGCAGCACAAACTGTGCTGCAATCACAGAATGGATGTAAACACGTGCATATCTTGTGACTATAATAATTACTATATAATCAATTATAATAATTAGAAGTATGCATGTTCTCTGAGCTACCTCTACCCCCATCTCCTCAGAAATTTATGGTGAAGAAAAACCACCCTCAACTTCCTCCCAGCACTTTCATGTGTGCATGGCAGATATTTCGATGGAAAATGGGGCAGACAGGGAGTTATGATGAATCCCAGTTACTTCAGCTGAGGGGAATAATGACAAAACACCATTATTTGGATTACAAACCTGATGCTAAAAATAGGGTAATAACATCACTACTCAGATGACATAAAACTAGTTGGCTAAAAAAATTGCCCACACACAGATGAGAAGAAGCTTTGCTTTACTGTAACTTTAAGAATAGAAAATATCCAGAGCTCTGCTTCTTCAACCTCGGTGACTTCAGATTTGGCTTCTGACTAAAGTCAGTAGTTCAGCTCTTGGTAAACACTAAAACAAGCTGAGTTTTGTGAAGAACTCTCTGGTGCTAACTCAGACATCCTGCTCTCATCTCCTGGAACACAAATCACTGTGGGCAGGAGTTCTGTGTTACTCAGTTCCTTGTAAGCTCTTTAGCCAATTAACACTGCACATCACCTCTTCCCCACTCTGCTTAGAAAGTTTGCAACCTGCAGAAGCAGCTTATTTGGGGATGAAAACTTTTGGGATCTTGGCTACCAACATAAACCAAAATCAGCTCCTCACCCAGAAAAGAGGCTAATAAATCTTCCCTTTCAAGGAAACAGTCAATGGAAGCACATTGAATCATAATTCACTTAAAAGCCTGTTGATGGGATCTCAGTCTGCACCCACAATTACAGCTCCCAAACTGTTCTTGCTCTGGGTTTTGAGAAATAAGCTATGAGTCACCTGTGAGATCTTTTTGTGCTTAGGCAGTTTCTTCATGAAACCATCTGCTTACTCTGAGACTTCAGTGTTTTGAGAAGGAACATTTCACTCCTGACATCAAAGCATTTGACCTCTGAACCTCTGGTGCCAAGAATCTTTCAGGCAAAAAACCTGTCGTCTGGGAGCAAAATCTCTGACCTGCAATTATTTTTCTCAGAAATACACATCAGGCTGTATTCTCCTCACAGAAGGGAGGGAAGCTCTACCTCAGGATGTTTGGCAGTGCTCCCCATGCCTGATTCTCAATAAATAATCTGAGCACACAATCACCCCACCCCATGGGAGAGCTCTGGCAGGTTTTCCCCAGGAAGCACATGCAGGTAGAGCAGCAAGACTTGCTGCACATATACAGCCCATAAACAGCCCCCAGGGAATGGGGAGAGCTGCATGAACACAAAAAAAATATGCTGTAGCCCTTTATATCTGTGCTACCTCTTCTAAACAGAGCAAGAGAGGCACTTTCCTTAGACTCATAGATTTTATGGATTTTTTATCTATCCAGCCAGATGCCAATGTAGCAGAGGCCCTGAGTTGTTTTACAGTTTCTGTATCCCATGACTCCTCCGTTGTTAGTCCCCAGTTTCTCCATAGCATTCTGCAGATTTAAGATAGTGATTTTTCCAGTCAATGGAGCTACTTAGAAAACTTAAAGATAACTCGTGCCAGTCCAACCTGGCCTTGAACACTTTCAGGGATGGAGCACCTACAGTTTTTCTGGGCAACCTGTGCCAGGGCCTCATCACCCTCACAGTAGAAAATTTCATAGACATATTGTGACTAAAGAACCAAACCCCTTCAGTTCACACTGCCTGGAAAATAAGAGAGCCCTTTCAGCAAACACTTCACGGCCAGAGATTTTTTGCTGGGACATATCCTACATGAGCAAAGCTTGTAAATCCCACTTCCTATGGAATTTCCTATGTGTGGAAACAAGCACACACAACAAATCAGGGCATTTTACAGAACAGACACATAATTTTTCAATTACCCCCTTTTCTTCCCCCACCTCCAGCAGTGCTCATATTAAGTTTCATCAGCTACTATCTCATATTTTGTGTAATTCCTTACCCTGGAGGAGGGGGAGCAGCCTGGTCAAAAAATATGCCTGCATTAGTTACTGGGCTCTGAGCACTGGATCCATGCAGGTCCTCCAGGCAGATAGACAGGAAATCCACTTTCTTCCAGTGATTCCAGCAGAAGGGCTTTTTGTCTGACTGGAACTTGCCCCGGTGTGGCTGTAAAATAATCTCAGCCTGGGGCTATCACCTTTCAGGCCGTATTTGTGAGTTATGACCGGGCAGTTCCCACTGCAGTGCCAGACACAGGCAGGTGCTGCAGAGCCTCTCCCCGCCCTCCCCACACACACAAGGCCACATTGTTTTACTTTCTACGTGAAGGAAGGGTTTTCATACAGTACCAGACTTTTACACCGCTGTTCCCTTCCTCTGCACCATAATTGTTATTTTTTTTTTTTTTTTTAAGCAGGGATAAGCATCTGGTTGTCTGGGAGCTCCTTTGGGAACAGATTGCAAAAAGATAATGGGAGTGAATAACGGAGAGGATGGTGACTTCATACCATGGAGGGTTGAGTCATGTTTCTCTCTTTCCTTTTTAAAGAAGAAAACATTTTTTCAAAGCTCCCTCAATCATGCTCTGTACCTCTGGCTCCAGAGCAGGAAACAGATGTGAATTGACATTTTCTTAGAGCCTTTGATTTCTAATTCAGCCCCACACTCATACCCCATGCTAATCTGTCCCCCAGAATGCCACATGTGGAGTATTTCCTATGCTTGGGAATATATCACCAGGTAAGGGTGAGCCCAACAGTGTTACAGTGAAGTCAATCACTGGAAAGACACCAGAAAAAGGATTGTTCCTTTCAATACTCATCTCAAACATCCTTCCAGTTTTATACCTTCATCTACTTTCAATTCTATATTTCTATATTTTGACCCTTTTCTGTATATTTCAATCCTCTTCATTCTATATTTCTGTCATGAGAAATGATCAAAATAAGTGATGTAACTGTTGAGAATCTGTGCACAGTTTCCAACGCAGAAAAAGAAAACTCTATCAGATCTAATTTCATTGCTCCATCCACTTTTCTGAGCTGAGAAGGATAGACCTCTGGTCTCAGTATCAGGGTATCTAACAAATTTGGCCAGGAAATTATTTTCCAGGGAAAAGAAGTATCATTCTCCATAATAGTTATCCACAATTTTTTCTGTCTGAAACCCTAATTGAAAAGGAGATTCTGGGGAAAAGTATAGCTCAAGAACCTAAACTTCATTCAAGTGTGCATGCATCCAGTACTCTATGATTATACCTAGAAAATGGCACAAATTATAAAATAAGACCTCTTATTTAAAAGGACCAGCAGCATGGACTTGGGTCAAGCTACTTGCTGTCTTCAAGTGGCCTAAATTTAGCTGGACTGAGTTATAGCAAAGTTACATTAAATTTCTTCAAAGTATCCCAATAAAAAAAATAAATGTGTTAAAAACAGAATTAAATAACAAGATGAGAAGTTTTCTGTCCCAGGGAAACATTTCAGGCCCATCTCTCACTTGTTTATTTGCAGAAGAGAACACAGACACAACTGGGGTGTGTTTCACATTACAAGATATGAGGGTTCCTGTCTGCACTGAAGACATGTTTATACTGTTGGGTTCCATTATGAATCTGTTTTATATCCTGTGAATGCTCAGAGTCCTTTGCACACTCTAGACAGGAAACCTTTAATTCACACACTGAGAAGACATTTCCAACTATTCAAACATTAAATAAATAAGCAGGAAAAAAAGTCATTCTGCTGCAATAATTAAATTCTTCTTGTCCCTTTGCGAGATTTCTGGAAGAACAAGCCTCCCAATCCTAGCAGGGTTGTTTATAAAGTCCAAGAAAGCCATAAGAGAAAGAAACTTCCTGCAAAACCATCCAAACTCACTCTTTGGAAAACAATGCAAGGGTAATAATGTTGAATTTGTAACCTGTGTATAACTTCCAATACGAAATTGGGCTTGAATTTTCACTTTCCTTCACAGTTGCTAGGGCCAACTTGACTACTATTATTTTTAGGAGAAAAATGATCTCTCTTTTTACAGTCTCCTCTGTGCTGTGATTTCATTGTGTCTCTGCCAGGATCAAGACGAGGCGATGCCAAGAAAAAGGATGAGCTCATTGCATTTAATGGTATGAGGTTTCACAAATAAAAACTACATTACTCAACTGAGAAGTAGTCAGTGGTATACAACAGGGTTAAAGGCAGGCAGTTTTTATTGGAAACAAAAGAATTAATTAATTTCTGATCTCACTGGCCTTCCTTAGGGATGGAATTTCTGATTATTCACCATTATTGTCTTGTTATTGCACTTCTATGATAACATTAAACGAACAAGATAAACGTTATTGGTGAAACAAGTAGTGAAAGTAGCAAATTATAAGAAAGAGTCATTCAGATTTTCTTGTTTAAATCCAAGGTATAAATCTCAGCCTCTGGAATTGTGGATTCAACACTCTTTCCACACCTTGTTGATTTCTGGCATCTCATTGAGCTCAAAAATTCTTATTCCACAGAATGGTGAATCCTTCTTAATGACACTGTACTAGTTCAGAAGAGTCTCTCAAACCTGAGAGATCTATTGACCATCACCTCCACAGCAGTGCCTTTGCCACAAATGCCAGAGGCACAGTCTCTTTTACAGGCCCTGTGCAGTCTCTGCAATGTGTCACATAAAAATTAAGGAGTTTTCAACAAAGGCAGTTCAGGTGCCCATAATGTACATCTGAGCTCATGATGTCTTTGGGTGCTGGATTTTTGCACAAGGGCTTGGACAGGTACAGCTAAACCGTTTTGTGCAAGGTAGGCAGCCACAGGTGTCAAAGACTGCCTCACTCTCTGTGTGAGCAAAACTTCAATAAAACCTACAGACACAGAGCTTTCCTGTATCCTTATGAAAATCCTTTGCCTGTGTCCCATGACTCCTATTTGGAAAGCAATAGGAAGATATCCATTCCATCTCCTTTGCTCTTCCTGCACCCTGACTGGATCAGAGTCCCCTGTGACGTTCCCAGTGTCTGCTCCAATGTCTCACTGACACAGAATGACCTAATTTGTTATGGCTGGTGAGTACTGACAGAAATTAAATCCAGGGTCTGTAGTTAATTGGGGTCGGGTTGAGATGATTTATGACCTGAGGAATGTACTTACTCTTTACACTATCATGTGAACAACGGTATCAACTGGACTCAGTAACCTCTGGAATCAAATTAAAATTGGGATTTTACAGAAAATGAGAAGTAGCAGAGGCAAGACCCAAGGGAGAAGGCAGAGTAGTGGGCAGATGAGGCTGTATCTGATCACAAAGCCAGGTACCTTCCCTTCCCACAGTCAGTCAGTTAACCTTCAAGTCCTGATTTATCATCGTTCAGAGGAGAGATGGAATTGGTCTGTGCCAAGAAAATCTCATCTGTCTGGAATCTGAAAGGAAGGAAAAAAAAGTTTGAAAATTTCAGAGGAAGTTGGGATTTGTCCCAGTTCCAGTGGCTCTGTGTTCACTCAGACAGCTCACGTTAGCAAGTGAGGCTCACTGAATAATAGTTGCAAATGTTTTTCCATCAATCAGGAACCCTGAGTTTGGTCCCAAGTCACTGGGCTGTGCAGTTTAGCCCATGACCCTGAACAGCAGGAGCCTTCAGCAGGTTCTCCCATGCCTTTTGCAGGATATCTTAAATCAACATCTTTCTTTTCTCTGTGGGCTTTAGAAAAGGATTACGGAAGAGTTACTCTGTTATCAAGTCCAAGGCACTTTATCACACTTCAACAGTTAAACAGAACATGAAAACAAAATCATTCAATACTGACTTTCTTTGGAAAAAAATCACAGGGTTTTTTTTTCTTCCCTAATTAGGACTCTACTTCTCCATTCTTGGTAACTTCATGCCCTGTTTTTGTTTACAGAAGATGCAGCCACTCATGAGCCCAGTGAAACCAGGAGCTGATCACAAACTCTGGGCCTACGCTTTTGCTCTCCAATACCAAGACGTACTTCAACAAGCTTGTAGAGGAGTCAGAGTCTTACAATTAATCCTGAAAATGTCTTATTTCAGGAAATACACTATCACTGCTGCTACAGCAACTACAAAGGGCTGTCCCTTGTTGTGTCACAGAAAAAATGGTGCATGCGAGACCAACAATGATCACGTTCTGTGAAAAGACAGGGATGCTGTTCACATTACTCCCTCTGCTGCTCAAGATTCCTCCAGACATTACTCTCAGTTTTAACCTTAATGCATTCTGTAAATGCCTGGAAATATATGATATGTTGGGTCTGCAATCATTGGAAATCAGCCTTGTGTGTGCTGCTTTCCTAAAAGACCAGAAAGGAAGCAGTCATGTCCTGATGGTGTGTTATTACTGAGACCTAAGGACTGTACACATCCTGAAGACTTGGGTTTGTTCCTTTTTCATTGCTTTGGTTTAATTTTTTGGTCTCCATTTGTCGTGGCTCAACCCCAGGCAGCAGCTCAGCCCCACACAGCCACTTGCTCACTTCCCCCCTCCCTGTGTGACAGGCAAGAGAATCCAAAGGGTAAAAGGGAAAAATCTCATGGGTTGAGACAAAGACAGTTTAATAGGGAAAGCAAAAGACACATGTGCAAATGAAGCAAAACAAGCTATAAAATAGAAATACTTCATTAGCACGGAACTCCTTTCATGTGAAAATTTTGTCCCAATATCAATTTATTTTTTTTAAGCAGAAAAGTCATCTCTATCAAAATAGGCAGAGGAAGGAAAGGGGAGAAAGAAAAATTGTTGCAGTCCCGGGAGTGGTGGTTATAAAAGCTCTCCATGGGTTCCTGTGCTTCTTGTTGAACACAACCTTGCTCACACACACCTTCACTTGCCAGATAAGAGACAGTGTATCATCAACCCTTTACCTTCCTGTTCCCTAAGAGCATTTTTACATACTCTTCCACGGGGATATGAGCCCAAAACATAAAAAGCTTCTTAGGGAAAAGAATAACCAATATGGGGGGTGTGTAAAATGCTGTATAAGTGCAGGGATGACTGACAATGCAAAAACTAACCTACACAGAATCATCTCTGCTGTATCTCAGAGACTTCATCTGAAGGCACATGATGAAAGAGCAGAAGAATATTGGACTGAATCACCCCCTATCCTCAGTGGAAGCCCAGAGAGCTCCAGTTCCAGCCCAGGAAACACTAGGAATGTACCTTTGTCCTTATAAATCTTTCTGACTTGCTCTGCTCTGTGAGATTGTCAGTGGCTGGAGTGTGGCAATCACTGCATTTGGCAGAGCTCTTTGCTACCTGCAGTTTAACTCCCAGGCAAGCAGACTGCAATAACACAGGATATTTACTCAGCTGTGCTCCTCCTGTGTATCCTGGGGAGAAAAGGTATGTTCTGGCCTCTTTAATCACTTCTTTCTTCGCTGGAGTAAACAAGAGGAGCCACAGGGGGTTGTCTTTGCTTGTGAGGTTCTGCTCTGCACAGGGTTTGCTGCATGAGACACCTTCACTGACAGAGCACAAAGTTCCATCACTGGAAGGAGGGGGAGATGAGCTGGGGTGAGTACAGATGGTGGGAGGAATGCAAAAAAGGACTGAATATAGGTCCCAAAAATTCCTTTCCATCCTTACCAACAGACCAAGCACATCTTAACTGGTACACCCTGTGCTGCACCCGAGGTGGGACATGACAGGGATTGAAAAGGATGTGGATCAATGGAGTGAAAGTTCAAAGCAAGCCAGTTCTCTGCTGTGTTACTGATGTTACACACAGGCTTGGCCAGGCCCTGTGCTCCAGCACCTCAGCAGCTTTCAGAAAGGGCCATTGCAGCCTCTTATAATAAAAGGAAGTGCTCTGAACAGGAGAAAAGTGCTGCAATAACCTGAACAGGCAACAGAGTTCCCTAAGAAGGACCTGGCCAATACATGACCATGAATTTACACTGAAAACTCTGACAAATGGAATTGGTAGGTGCTTTAAAATATTGTCAGAGTTGGTTGGGAAATTATTGGTTGTTTTTTTTCTTGTGAACAAGTCCTAAAACACTCTAACACTGACAACTGTTATAAGGAAAAATAAAGGCTTGTTTCAAAAATTTGTATTATTGTTTTTAATTTTGGGCTGCTGTGAAAGAGTAATTTCAATCGAGTTCAGAGCTGAGGATTTTTGCACTGTTGCTGCCCTCTACACAGAAGATACAGCAGGGGGAATGGGATCTGCTGGGCAGGCAGAGGTGCAGGAGTGCAGGATGTGGTCTTTGATTTAGTGGACAAAGCTGTTTCTCTGCATCTGCTGCTCAGGAACCTCATCATCCCTGCACTACAGAACGTGCAGAGCTGCCCCCTCCCCATCTCCAGGGAGGGCAGAACATCTTGGCCAGTGGCATGTAAGGTACTGAAACATGAAAGGACAAGTGTCTTTTCCCATTATTTATAGTGGGGTTAGTTGGGCCATATAAATATATCTACAGTCAGGAAAAGAAGACACTACTTACTTCTTCAGAACAAAGAATGGACTATTCTGTGAGGTATAATTATGTGACTTAAAATGGCTTTTAAAAAGTGACTTTAAAATTAAAATGTATTATGTTTGTCTGTCTTTAAGTTTTCAGTATGACATACACCAATTTGTCTGGCAAAGCATCATGAACCCCACCCCATCAAGGGCTCTATTCAGAAAATGTCTAGTGCTCCAAATGGATGACTCACTTCTTCTCCTCACTAAGCAACAAGTTCTCTCTGGCAAAGCCTACTTGGCCAAACACCAGGACTAAACAGTTTTTAAAGAAAACAAAGTAAAATTCTGACAAAGTAGGATCCTCTTTTCAGGCTTCCAGAATCTGAAGTTTTAACGTGATTACTACAGGAAGAAATATCTCAGGTCCTGCAGCTCTATGACCTTCCAGTCCCAAGGTAGGTTCTTTAGAAAACACGTTTTCTCAAATTGTAATTCCATGAATTTTTATTGCCACTTCTAAAAAGAGCAGAAGTTACACGTTTTCCACACAGTCTCCCAGTGTTTATAAGCTTTCTCCCCCCATCCCTTTCCTGCTTACATGTAATAAAAGTCAGAGGTAGCAAGTGAAGATAAAAGCAAAAGGGGCCAAGTGTCCCAGGGGGCAGATTTGCTGTATTACTTCCAATACTTTTAAAATTGAAAATGTGGAAACACATTTGACTCATGCTTCTATTTCTACACGGATGTTCTTTGCTTCTTAACTGTGATTCATGTGCAAGAATGAAGTCTATATTGATTGATCAAGATCTAGCTCTGGATAACTAATCTTCCTAGATACTAGACTTATTTTACATCACTGAATTTCTCTTAATTTTTATGTAATGAATGTGGATGGCAGATGACCCAGCATTTTAAAAAAATATTTTACAAAGTAATTGAACAAAATTAATCCTACCTGGAATTTAATGCATAGTGTATTCTATATTGTCTGATTTTCAGGAGGTCTGAATTAATTATTTCTTTCAAAATGCTTTTTCTCATTTTGTTGTAATTTAATTATGTTCCCATGACTGTTGGATCCCTGTTTAACTTCTCAGGAAATTACTCTGATATGTCAGAAGAGGCAAGGCAGAGAGTCTCCTTTTTGTCTTCTAGTCTTAACAATTAATCACTACTGCCTAAAGAGAACAGAAAGCTGATTTTCAGACCAAAAAAAGAATCCTATGAAAAGTGGATTAATTTTTTCCCCCAAATTTAGTTGGGTGTATGAAAACCCATTCCTTCGTAATGCACTCCTGAGTCCATCAAGTTCATCTTCTGTGCTGTCCTGGGCTCAGGATGCCGTGCCAAGGGTTCTAACTGGACAAAAAAAGCTGAATGATAATTCTAGGCGGGGGAAAAATGAGTTCAAAGTGTTGCAGGATGAGCCCGTCGCTGGAGTACTGATTGCAACCATCACCACCCGCTTTGCTGGATACTCTGCAATTCTGTTGAGAACTTCTCGGCTGAGCCGAGAACTCTCCCACCGCATCCCCGGTGCTCCCGCCGCATCCCCGACTCTCCCACCGCATCCCCCACTCTCCCACCGCATCCCCGACTCTCCCACCCCATCCCCGGTGCTCCCGCCGCATTCCCGCCCGGATCATCCTCCTTTCCCGGTTCGCCCCCTGCTGGGTCTCGCCGGGGACGCCCTTTCTGGCACGGCGGCAGCTGGAGGGTTAAAAGTCTGCTCCGAGTTTTGTGGCTTCTTTCCAAAAGGTTTCAGTTAACACCAAAGGTCTCCTTAAAGCTCCCTCACTTTAATAGATTTTTCCCATTGAGTTCTCACTTTATAGACTATCATTTCCTTTTCTGCAGGGGAGCTATTTTCTGGGTCACTGATCCAACCAACTTAAAAGGGATTTCATTGATTAGATTTTATGGGTGGTTACTTCAACCATAATGTCACAAGTTGCTCGTACCTGTTAACAGCTGTGAGTCTTGCTTTGGTACCCTGTCTCTGTACATCTACAAGTGAAGGCAGGTTTCTCTCTCCTGCCTTGATTGAGTGTTTGTTAATTACTAGCACATTCTTTATCCTGTTATTAAGTCATCTGCTTTTGTTCTTTTCCATTTCAGTACCCCAGATCAGCTGCATGGCAAAGTGTTGCTGATAAAATCCCCTATTTGTGACATGTGGCACCTTGTTCCCTTCCTATCTCTGTGTTTAGTCATTCCTGCAGTCACACAAATATCCCCACCTGAAGCCCTGCACAGCAGCCAGCATCACATGAACAGACAAAGCCAGGAGATCACCACTTTCAAGGCATAACTGAGCAGAGTGTTTTAAAGCAGAATTTTAATTTATTTTAATTTGTTTTAAGTAAAAAATGAGGAATAGAGCAAATAAAGGGAAAGAGAGCAGGGCTTGCAGGCAGTGGACTTGCAAGCAGGATTCCTGCCTGTCAGTGCCTGCCCCATTGCCTCTCTCAGTCCCAGGGACAGACTGGGGAGCTGCCTGTGTGCACAGCATGGTCCTGATCTGCTCTGGAGGATGCTCTCTAGGACACCATAGTAGTTTAGTTTTTGGGGCTTGTTTCTGAGCTTCATGACAGTGCAGGGCAGGACCCCAGTGAAAGCATGGGCCATGATAAATAAGCAGAAGGGGTGAAACTACCTGTGCATAGTATAAAATCCATGAGCACCAGCAAGTGCAGAGTTATCTTCACAGATTTTAAGAAACTGATTCTTAAGAGCAACAATGGAAGTGATTTGTGACTTACTACTTCTAGCTTAATTTCCTTTCCTCTAATACAGTTGCTTTCCTGGCCAGAAAATACTTGCTTCTCTTTGTGCTAAACAAAGTGCAATGTGCTTAAAAGAAAAGATATCATTTTCTTCCAGCAGCTTTCAGAAAACACCTGATGAACAGCCCAGGAGGGTTTGCAGATTCATGAGCACTCTCAGAAAGGAATGGGATGCCAGTGGCAGGGCTGGTACAGAACTTCATGGCTCCACTGCCAGTGCCAGTGGAGCAACCTCTCTGCTTCTCCCATTTCCAGAATCCAATTCTGAACCACTTTTGCTTCCTCCATCACTGTCACGAGGAGCACTAAACGTGATTTTGCAGCATCAGGCCTTGGAAGCTGAAGTACAGAGAAATTCCCTGTCATTCTCTTCATGTCCTTTCATAAGACATAAGGAAAATTAATGGAGGGTAACAGTCTACTGCTCATTCCTTTTTCCCTAGAAGACATGGCCCTTTCTCTGCACTTCATCTCCATACATCCTGTGCAGAGATTCCTCTATTTGCTCTTACAACTGCCCTGGTACATTATAGCAATATGACCATCAATTAACAGCACACTCTATCACAATAAAGAAGCCACCCAACCTTATATAACTCTTTTTAATTGTTTTCTTACATTATAGCGTTTTGCTAAACTTATTCTGCCATAATTCACATAATTTAATTTCTCAAAGTGCTAATAATTTAATTGCTTCCTTCCTGCAGACAGAGTGCCTGAACTGCCTTCTCTCATTCAGAACATTATAAAAAGTGGTTGTCATGAATACTTAAAAAGGGGTATTTTATTCACAAGACCTTACACCAAATCGCTCTCTCCAGAGTCTGTGTTGTGTTTCAGGCAGCCACAAGGTGCAAGAAACCTACTCAGACACTTCCTTGCATCCTGGGACTATCTTTAGTAAGTTTGGATTCCAGTGATGCATTTAACCACATCTACAGTGTTTGGGGATGTGGGAGCAGTTGCTGGATGTAAATAAACTTCCTGACAGTTCTGCACATGTCATTCTGCTCCCACTGACATGTCAGAGCTGTGTGTCAGCCAAGTTTCCTGGCACAGTGGGAAGCTGTAGCCTAGCAGCAGAAAAATCAAAATTATGTATTGACTAGGTACTTAAACATCACAAACACCCTTTCCCAAAGCAGTACAGTGAACTGGGGTTGTGAGCTATAGCAGAAATGTCCAAAATGTACAGGTTCCATTTAGCCTTAGGGATAACTTTCCCCTTGTCTTCTTTTAATCTTGACTACTCTTCCAGGAGATGACATTCCATGAACAATTATTGTATTATCACCAGGTCTCACTTGTCACTGATATATTTTGCAGGAAAAAAATAGGATCAATAAATGTTAAATATTATCGTGGAAGTTTAAAGGAGAAATTTTGGAAAAAAAAAAAAAGCAGGATACATGCACATGACCCAGGAGACAGCACGTGGCAGGTGGAAAAGCAAAACCACTTTTTTCAGTGTGCAAATCCCCGGATTAGATTATTTTTTGTGTGTGTGTTCTTGTCCCTTAACACTGGTATGAGTAAAACTGATTTTGGCAGCCAGGGCTTTAGTTATTCTTTCTCCAGTTCCATGAGTGAGATTTTTTTCCAATTCTTGTTGAAGCTTCCCCGGAACAGAACTGAACCTACCTGAAGAGTGTTTGAAAACTACTGCGATGTGCGTGAGAAGGGGCAGGGCCGCCGCGGGAGTCCGAGCGTGCGGGCTGAGCAACTGCTGCGCGCACCGCGGGCCCGGGGGAGCGGCCGTGCGGCCTCATGAATGAACTTCGGGAGATTTTTCTTTTTTTTATGAATGGGAGCTCCGCGAGGGGGTGAATGGCAGAGCTCTGCGATGTGATTGGTCCTCTAGGGCGAAGCTCCTCCCACTCCTCAGCGGGCGAGGGCCGGAGCGAGCTGTGATTGGCGGGCGTGCCCCGACACAGGGCTTCATTCACAAATTCGGTGAAACAAAGGAGCGGCGAGCGGGGCCCGTGCGAGCGGGGCCAATGGGCGACCGCCCCCGGGCCCACGGAGGCCTGAGCGCGGGGCGGGGCCGCTCGGGGCTCCGCGTGAGCTGAGGGACCGCAGGGGAACCGACTGGACCCGTCCCGACCCGACCCGATCCGCCGGGCGGGGCTTCTGCCCCCCCGGGGCGGCGGGGGCTCGTCCCGGCACGGGGCTGGCGGGCTCGGTCCCGACTCGTATCCCAAGTTTCGGCAACTGCGACGCGGTCGCGGGAGAGCCCGGGAGCGGCCGATCGCGGTCCTGCCGCGGCTGCGGAGCGCGGCCGGTGCGGACCCCTCCGACCGGGCCGGCCCATCGCTACTCGCCCCCGGTGCTCTCCCCGGGCGCCCGGTAGTGCCCGGGCAGGATGAAGGGGTACCTGGACCAGCAGGTGCCGTTCACGTTCCCGCAGGTGAGTGGCGGCTTCTCCGGGCTGGGGTTCCGCGCTGGGCTCCGCTCCGGCCGCGGACTCCGCGCTGATCCTGCTCCTTCCGTAGCAGCCCCCGGGCCAGGCGGCGGCCGGCGGCGGAGCTGCGCTGGGCGCTGGGAAGATTCCCGGTGAGCCGGGAGTGCCGCCGGCGCAGGACTCGGAAGGTGAGAGGGTCTGAGGATGGAGGGAGGGATGGGGATGGTTGGAGGCGTCTGGGCAGTGACCGGGTCCTCCCCCTGCGCCTCCGTCCCCACCTCCTCGTTCCGCCGGCACCGCCGGGGCTGGAGCAGCCCGTTGTCCCTCCCCAGCGCTCCGCTGAGAATCCTTCCCCTTCTCCCGCAGAGCTCTTCCAGGACTTGAGCCAGCTCCAGGAGACCTGGCTGACCGAAGGTAGGCTCCTTCCCCTCGCTCTGTTTGGTTTTGCTCGTCTTTGAGTTGTTTGTCTTGTGAGGTTTGTCCTGCTCCTTCGCTGTGTTTGCCCGGCTCCAAACAAAAGTGGTTTTTTCAGGCTTGCCAACCTCTGGCTTGAGTAAATGAAGACGCTGAATGACACCATTGTGCTGGGCATTTGCTTATGAATGGAACTTGGCTGCTGGCCCGCTTTCCTGGGTACAATTTTCGTTTCAGGCTATTTGTAACTGGTTCGATTTTATGCTAATTTGTCACTTATCTTTGTTGTTTGCCAGAACGTCGGTATTTTCTTAAACAATAAAGTATTCTTTTAATTTGGGGAACAAAATGCTTCTCTTTTTTTTTTTTTTTTCCCCCCAATAATACTTTGTGGGGAACTTCCTGGAATTAACACCTTTCAGTTTGGTGTCTAAATTGTTTTGCCTTTGAACCTCAAGGAAAACTTCGAATTTCAGGGAGTCCCATTAATTCTAAATGAAACTAAACAGAGTAGTGAACTTACTCAATTCCAGTACTGTAGATGATCCATTTCCTAGAAAGAGAGAAAGAGGTGATCTGCTTTTATACCAGATTAGGAAAGGATAATGCAAACCCTATTGAATGGGTTTGGAATGTAGGCAGAGGTCTTTTTTAATTTTATTTTATTTTGCATAGCTCATAGCACGTAGTCAGAGTCCAAGTGAAATCCTTGAGAAATTCAATATGTGCTTTAATATTCCAGCTTATGATTTCAGACCATATACAGGGGAACTAGTTTCTCCCATGCCGACTCCCATTTCCAGACTTTTTAACAAGAAAAGTGACTGAAGCAAACTGTCTTTTGTTTTGCTGTATTCACCTGTATGTCAAAATATTTTCCTGAATGGTGAAACTATTTTTATTAATGTCTTGTGCATGTCTCCATGTTAGTATTTGTTCATGAGATGAAGGCAATAGATCACTTAAGAGTACCTTCCTAATCAATGCAGAAGAAAAAGCAAAAATATGAAATATGTTATCTATTCTCTTCCACATTTAGTTAAAAAATTTAGCTTTTTTTTTTTACAGTTCTTGGTGTTGTCTATTGTTAATTTTAAAATAAAAGAGAAACAAACCTAGGAAGGAAGCAAACTGGAAATAAGCAATCAGCCTAAAAGGTTAATGAATTTAAACCACATATACATCTGTGTATGTGTGTATATTTGTCACTATATATACTTGTGTGATTTCAGTCATAGGGATATCTCTTTTTTATCTTTTTAGAATATTTTTAATAGTGTCAATTAACACCTGACTTCTCATTTTCAAAGAATAATTCTGCATATAGATGACTCTTAAAAGAAACATATGCTGAAAAATCCCAGGCCTTGCTACTAAAAATCTAAAGTTTTCCTCTGCACCATTTCTAACAGAATCTGATGAACTGCACTTGTGTGAAGCTGGCAGTTGCTAACTGTGTGGAAGTAGTTTCAAGCCAAACAATTTATAAAAGTGCTTTAGCATTCAGAGAAACAAAAAAAAAAAATTTTCCTTGAAGAAGAGTGGCAGAGGCAGGTCCCTGTGGAGATCCACATCTCTGGGTGTCCTTGGGCAGAACACAAACCCTTGTGCTCTGGCTCTTGAAAGCAGGGTGGGAAATGGGGGACCTGTGTCAATACCTGAGTGACTGAAACAAGACTTTTAAGTGTAGGTGCTGGTTTGGGGAGAACAAGAAAACCTCTATCTGTATTGCAACTATGAAGTAGATTATGAACATAAAAATTGAGGTTTTCTTCTGGCAACTTTCACTTTAGCCTTCTAGTACGGGTCTGTAGCTGTCTGCAAACATCACTGCCCAGCAGTGAGGCTGTGAGCTCTCATTTCAGCCTTGCCCTTCATTTCACATCTCCTCTGTGGCCTATTGCTTTCAGCATGTAATTCTCTTAATGAGATCCTCAGCGATGCCACAGAGCCTCAGGGACACGGGCTGCAAAATCCTAACTCGGCTCATACAGTGTGATCCTGGTCATTTCTCCTATTTCCATGTTGCTTTTTAAAGATAATTCATAGAATGAATTTTCTAGGTGTTTTTTTTCCTCTGTTTCCCATGTTTTGTTGTTTATAGTTCCAGTTTGTTGTCACACAGGACAGTGTGAAGAGCTTGGCTAGTTCCGTTCTGATTCTCTGCCTGTTAGTGCAGTGTTATTCCCTGAGGTTTATTTTTGGCATGTCTTGTCTAGGTTAGCTTCAAGTGACTGAGATTAGTGGGCTTCCATCCCTTATGTCCCTTAACTTTGACTACATCACCTTTGCTTTAGAGCTGAGGGAGTGCAATCTGTTGTCCACTCTGCAATAGCAGAAATTGCAGGTTTGTTTGTTATATACTGGCAGCACCATTTCTTTCAGCAATAGAGAACAGACTTTATCAAATAACAATCTGCTGCAAGCTCTCCCTTTCCTGCACTAAAAGGGATGTAAAAGTAATTGTTAGAAGTAATAAAATATTCTAACACAGTATGTGCTGTGGTTAAGGTTCTCCCTGCATTTTCTCCCAGGACACACCACTGTTCATTAATCCCAAAGGGAAACTATCCTTAGTCACTGAAGTCATCCCAGCAGAAAGCTCAGATCTTTCCTGCATAGACTTATTTCTGCTGTACTGTTAATTATACTGTACAAAGTGCCAAAACTAATTCTTTGTCCCCTCCCTCCTTCCCTCCCTCCCTCCCTCCCTCACTCTCTCTCTCTCTCTGTCTCTCCTGACAGCTCAGGTTCCAGACAGTGACGAGCAGTTTGTGCCTGACTTTCATTCAGAAAACTGTAAGTAGCACGGGGAAGATCACGTCTCAGGGGAGAAGGGCAAACTCAAATTTTGGTGCCTTTCCTGTGCTGATACCCCTCCTCTCTGTCCAGGGCAGTTTCCCCCATGAAAACTGAAATGAAACACTTTTTCTGGTTTCTCTTGTTTACCTCCTTTCCCTGGACTTGGCCCTGAAGCACAGCTGGGCTTGGTCTCTGAGTCATATATCTCATTTCTTCCTCTTTTTGACCTGGAACTGAGGATGGGCCCATGTTTCACTCTGAGTGAATCCATGAGTCAGTTGTAATGTAATAGCCTGTTCCAGCTATAAGGGTCTGGAAAGCATTGGCTGCTCCTAACACATCCAGCTTCTTGAAATTTCCACGGAGGTCAGTGCACTGGAGAGAGAACTTATTTTTTTTCCCTGAAACTGAGATGAACAGTCAGCATTTTTAGATGGATTGTATATATCTGTTTGCTTCATACAAAGGGTTGCTGCAGACAGGGAAATGGGTGCCCCACACACAGAAAGACTCTTTTCTCTTCTGGCCCTTCCCTGGGCCTGGAGTGTTTGCACAGATGCAGGAGTGTCATGCTCAGAATACTGAATCCATCCCAGGTGTGGAGAGACCACTGAGTCAGCACACTCAGCCCTCTCTCAATCTGGACAGTGCCCAGAGCTGTTTGTGAACAGGTCCCTCTGCTCTGACTGACGGCAGCCACAGGATCAACCACAGGAGCCAGTTGTGCCTGAGGAGCAGCAGGAGCCAGAAACAATAGAGGCTCTGTGATCTTATGGATTTATGCAATATATATAGTGGTAGTATTTTCCCACAGAAAGCCTTAAACTTTTGTAATTGCTGTGTCTACAAAACCCTTACATTTATTTTCCTGTAGGACAAACTGTACTATCAGGACATCCCCAACGTGTCATCATATTAGTGTATTATAATTTAATGCAGTGCTACATGGTAATACTACTCACAGGACACACTTCCCAGGTATGGCAAAGACAGACCATTTTGCATGATGCAAATCAGAATTTTGCTTTTATGTTTTGAAAAATAACATGCAAGCTACACCTTATGACATAACAGAAAACGTCTGTCCCAGCCCTGAATAGCTTAGGAAATACCCACTCTAAATCCTTTTCAAAGTGCTCTGGATCATCATAGAGTATGTTAACACCACCTTAGACTTGCTCTTTTAAGGCTGATGTATCATACAAACCTCACTAAATCAAGGGCAGCGCTCAGGGCAGTCCAGCAAGCAGCTGTGCATGTTGGTATTTTGTTTCTTTCAGAGCCACCTGAACAAGGACAAGGTGGTGGCATCTCCACTGACAATTCCCTGGCGGATAATCATAGCCCTCCATAAAGAAGAAAAGTGTCAACTTGATCTTTCCTTTCCCTCCCGCAGTAGCTTTTCACAGTCCTCCTGCTCAGATTAAAAAGGAGCCACAGAGCCCCTCAGAGCCCTCGCTGTCCTGCAGCCACGAGCAGCCCTTCCAGCACCACAGTGAGCAGTGCCTTTACACCAGGTAACGTGGCTTCCACGGGGGAGAGACAGAAGCTGTTCTGAAACAAAGTGCTACTGCATTATCTAATAATGGAGTGTGTGACAACAGCCCAGTCTGTGTGGCAGGGCTCAGACCTGAGCAGAGCAGGTCTGGGCTTGCCTCTTTTTTCTTCTCCCTAGTGCTGTTCCTTGTCTGTCTTCGTGCTGAACACAATCTTGACATCTACCACATGCCTCTCCCCCTTACTTTCCAAAATCTACCCCACACCTGACACCACTGCCCATAGTGCCAAGCCCTTGCCTGAGCTCTAGTGTGGCTTCTTCAGCACAGACACTTTCCCTGGTTTTCTACTTGAAGGGTTGTTGCTGTTGTGTGTGGGGTCAACTAACAATCAGAGAGCAGGGTGTTTATGCTGGGAGTTTGTCAGCCTAGGTGGTTGCACAGAGGGACAGCATGCTTGCCTTTGATATATTGTTCCCAGGTGCTGCCACAAGTCCCTCCAGGAGAACTGTAACGCTCCAATATCTGTTTGACTGTTGCAGTGCCTATGATCAACCCAGACGAGTCGGAATCAAGTCCCCCAGCCCAGGAATCCTGACACAGTCACCACTCCAACAGTTCCCTAGACAGGACAGGAGCTTCCCAACCCCTGTGGGGCCACCCCACTCCACATCCAGCTGTGGATACCTCAATGAAAACGGGTGAGTTGCTGCCAGGAGGAGGCAGCCACTGGCAAGAAGGGTTGCCCTCCTTGGTGAGTCAGGGAGGAAGGGCTGCAGCATCCAGATGGAAGTGCTCTGTTTGCAGTGAGCACAGGATCCCCTCCCATGGGATCCACTGCTGCTGCCTAGGGTTCAAAGTCCATAACCTTACCCCTGCTAGATTCTGGGAATGATGGGATGTATAGCAGCTACCCTTGGAAACACCCTTCACTGGGGTCCCTTCCTTCCCCCAGCTGTGAGCTACAGCCCTAGTAAGAGGCTGAGGAAGTTTCTGTCCCTCAACCAGCCCTCCACCAGGGCTGAAACCAGGGGGGCCAAGAAAGCAGCCACCTCATGTCCTCTCCCTTCTTCCAGCTCTGCGTACCAGCCACCTGTGGAGATGTGCCATTCTTTCCCCTCCTCCCAAGGCGTGGCCCAGGAAGACCCCATTGCCTACCAGTGCCAGATGTCCAAGCCCTGCCTCCAGTACCCTCATCAGGGCTTCAAACAGGAGCACCACGACCCACGATACGAGCAAGAAAGCCAGGCAGGCAGCAGCCACCAGTACCCAGCAGCTGTGGTGGTGAAGCAGGAGCAGGTGGACTACATGTATGACTCAGGTGGGCAGAACGAGCTCTCTCTGACTGCAGAAACCAGGCATCAGTGGGAGTGAGCAACTCCTGGGTGAACATCCATCACTGGTGGTCTTTGGGCTTTGAAATAGTTCTTCAGGAGCATGTGTGGTCTGGGTAACTGGCTGTGTAGTAGGAAACTTAAACAGTTCTGTCTGTTTGTTGCATCCAAGACAAAGGTGGGACATTCACCTTCCCTGCCATGTTCTGAGAAAGACCTTCTGGTAGATAGTTGGAAGCTTTAGTAAGACAGGAGGTAGAAGGTGATGTTGAATTCATTCAAACTAGATTAAAGTATGCTTTTTTTTTCCCCAAGGGAATAAGTAGCCAGTGGGGAGACTCTCAAAATTCATGATTATCCCACTCACACCATCAGTGCCATTGTACTGCTTGGTGTCCCTTGGAGTGTCAGCTTCCACCTGCTACTTCCCATAGAAACAAGGCACAGAGAATAGAGATTTCAGGGGATCACAAGAGAAAAAAAGTTTATCATTCCAAAAATAGCTCTCTAGATACCAGGTCCACCAGGTGGTCCTCTTATTTTTCCACACGGGATAAATCTTATTTTTTCAGCAGATCTGTCTAAAGACCTGCTACCCTGAGATTGCAATAGCCTCTTCCAGAAGGAATGTTACTTCTGGTTTCCTGGTATTTTAATAGACATCTTGAATTGTTTCCTTTAGCAGAAATAAATACATAAATAAAAAAAGCTCCCATGGGGGTATAAAAACCACCACTGTGGTGAGGCTGATATTACACTTTCATGGGTAGTTCTGTGCAGACAGGGGAAGAAAATGCAAACCCAGAAGAATGCTTTTTGTGAGAGTAGTTTATGATTGTAATAAGACCCACTCTGTCAGTACTCTTCCCTTAGCATCAGCAAAATATCTGCTGAAAGCAATGGCTGTACACAGGAGTGTGAGGGAAACATAAGATAAATCTTCCCAAAGCTCCCAGTTACAGCTTCCGTTTCAGCTGTGGACAGAAAACAGATTTGATTCAGAAAACACAAGATACAGAAGACAAAAATTGCAGTGCGCAGGCAGCAATACACACTACAGAGATCATGGAAAGACTTTCTGCTTGTTTTTAAGCTCAGGCTATTTTTTTCTTTTTGTTTTCTCGGTTGTTTGTGAGAATGCCCATCATGATGTGAAAAAGCCAGGGAGACTTGAGACATCTGAAATGACATTTGTGAGACACTGTCTGCAGAAACATTCAGATGCTGCTGCTCCCTGTTTAGATTATCATATGAATGTATGAAAAATGTAATGCCTTCTTATCTAGGAATGGATGTAGTTATCTTAAACTAAGATGAGGGAGAGGTGTTATTCAAACAGCCTATTGTCCAAGATTTTGAATGAAGGGTGGTGTAGAGGTGACAGGCTGGCTACCCCAGCTACTCTGGAGGATGTTGTGTGATAGTGCCACAAAAACTTACTACTGTAATGCACGATTGGAAAGATGATGCAGATGAAGTTGTAGTCATCTTTCTGACACCAACCCTTTGGGAGGGCCCTAAGAGGATGTTGGTCAGACAGCTGCACTCACCTATCCTCCTCTGGAGAGCAAGATCTTTCTGCCACCTGTGTTTTTTAAACAAATGAGTTTGTTAATTGTTCTGTAGATGTTCCTGACTGCGCTTCCATGTATGTAAATGCTGAGAGTTATCCAAGCCATTCAAACACAGAAGACACATTAGGTAAGAAAAGCAGTGACTGTTTTCCTTTCCCTGCATGGAATTGCCCTCTGGTACCATCCTGGCTGGCTGTGACTGCTGGTGTTGCTTTCTCTTTCAGGCTGCAGCTACGACAAGCAGATGAGGCCCTTTACTGATGATGTCTGTGTTGTTCCAGAAAAATTTGAAGGTTGGAGAAAGACTCAGGGTTTGGGTGTAAGATAGGGTTACCCAGCACCTTTGCTGGCCACTTGAGCAGTGTCCACATAGTTCATTACGCTGTGTTCTTGCAGGTCTGTTAGCTGTGGTTCATATTCAGCTTTTCAGTATTCCAATTCTTGGGCTTTCTTAGCAGCAAACAGGCCTTCTAGCATAAGTAGCTTAATTGTGAGGTTCATCAGAGCTGCTTTTGATTTTTGCCTATGAATTGGCCACTCTGTTTCATGTGAACTAGAATATTCCAGGTAAAAATTAAATGTGTCTTTTTTTTTTTTTCCAATTTTTTTTTGCACTGTTATCCTTAGAAACATCTTGTTTGTTGTCAGCAGGAGACATAAAGCAGGAAGCTGGAGGGTACCGGGAAGGACCTCCATACCAAAGACGGGGATCTCTCCAGCTCTGGCAATTCCTTGTGGCTCTGTTGGATGACCCAACCAATTCCCACTTCATCGCCTGGACTGGCAGAGGGATGGAGTTCAAGCTCATTGAACCAGAAGAGGTGATCCTATGGAGTTTCTCTACAGGCTGAGGGGAAGCAGCCACTGTTTCTCTGGGGCTGCAAATTCCAAAATGGCTTTTCCTCTTTCCTGTGAAGCTTCTGCCTACCAGTGGTACTCTCTAGACCCTGCAGCAAGTCAAGGTTTTTAGAAAAGGTCAAAAAAACTTGGGTGACAAATTGCAGGTTTAAGGAAGGCTGCTTGTATGTAAGTTTAGACTCTCAGCTATGCAGTGAGTCAAATTGCCCACAGCCTTCACTTCCCTAGATACTTGAATCTCAAGCTTGCAGTGACCTGTGCTGTCTTATCTTGCTCCACACTTGACTCTGACATGGAGGTTTGGAGTTTTGAACCCTACGGATTGCAGAAGTCCTCATAAGAATCTGGAAGAATATGTCCTAATCTCTATCAAAATGACATTACCAAGGTGTAATTTCTAATGCTGCCATATTACAAAAAAACCCAGTGATGCCTGACAGTATCCAGGAGATGTGTCTATAATATCTGTTCACATGTATTTTCAATTAGAGCTGCATTTAGCACTGTTCTTGCTATATATCAACTTTTATGGGCACTTTCAGTGCAGATGAATTGTTTTGGTGTGTTGACATAGGCTTACAATGGTTTTCTGAGTCATTTCCACACTTTATCCTGCTTTATTCTGCAGGTGGCCAGGCTGTGGGGGATCCAAAAGAACCGTCCAGCCATGAACTATGACAAGCTGAGCCGATCCCTTCGCTACTATTATGAAAAAGGCATCATGCAGAAGGTCAGTTTGCAAAGCAGGAGGAAACCATGACTTTAAGTGATGCTTCTCTTGTTTGAGACAGGTACAGAATGTCCTTGAGCTAGCCAGGCATCCCAAGCTTTCTCTCCCCACAATCTCTCTTTGCAGCTGTTAAACAGGGAAGCTGGGAAGGAGCTGAATGCAGGCAATGTATGAGAAATAAAACAAAGGGGAATCATGATTTCTTTTTCTGTGTGTGTCTGCAGCCAGGAAAGTTGGAAATTATGCAGCTGAAAGGAGACACAATCAGTCTAGACTTGCTTTTGTGAGAGAAAGGCTGCCCGAGGCTTTGTCCTATGTAGTAAGGATGGTCTATGACAGATCCAGGGCACCAAAGAGATAAGTGGGAGTGCAACTATCACAGTACAGACTGCTCAGGGACTGCTGATGCTGTTGTTACCTGGACAAAGAGTCCGCTGGCAGCATCCCATTTCCCAGGAGCTGTTCCAGGGGAGATCAGAGCAGCAGGAAGACAGCACAAGGAGACGTTCACAACTCTGACGTGACTCCCATGTTTTCGCAAGCCTTTCCAGGCACTGAGGAGCATTGCCCAGTGCTGCCTGCGGGCCTGCAGCATTCACCTCCCCTCATCTCTTCCCTGCAGGTGGCTGGGGAGCGCTACGTGTACAAGTTTGTGTGTGAGCCTGAAGCCTTGTTCTCTCTGGCCTTCCCCGACAACCAGCGGCCAACGCTGAAGGCAGAGTTCGAGCGGCAGATCAGCGAGGAGGACACGGTGCCTCTTTCCCACCTGGATGAAAATGCCACTTACCTGCCAGACTTTGGGAGCTTCCCTCCACAGCTCTACAGCAAAGGCTACACCTACTAGCACTGGTGACAGCACAGTGCTGTGTATATACGTTCTATACATGGTTGTGTACAGGAGACAGCTGGTTAGTATCCAATTGGTATCAGCATTTTTTCAGGCCAGCACTAAGCTACGAATACCTGCGTTGGTCAGGACAAGTGTTGGGGTACACATGTGGATAACCACCTCTCAGCAGACAGGGCTCTTGTCTGCTTGTGACAAGACCCCTCCTGTGTGTCAGGACAGGACACGTTCTTAGCCATGCAGACATCCTCCAAGCAGTGGAGCTACAGCTTCAGCAGCACGTCGGGTAACTGGTGCCTCCAGCCAGATCAAACACGCCTGGTGCAGTCCCTCTCGTTGGAGAGGGAGGGGATGTTGTCCCACTGGGCTTTTTTTCACATATGAGAATGCTACAAGGCTGCTGCTGACTCTATTCCTCCAGCACATGTACTGAACCTCTGTGTAACCTGCCCTCAGCTCTGACCACAGGGACTCACCTCTGAAAGGCCAGTCTTGCCTCCTCAGGATGGCTGCAGGATAGTGGTCACAGATCTTATGCCTCCCTGGGGGAATAATACTTGTTTTGAATGTGCATGCTCCTGCCTGATCACCTCCTTGCTCATTCTAGGACTTTCAGGCACTCTGAGCAGGGCAGCTGGAAGCACTGGCCAGGATTAGAGCAGTCCTGGAGTAGATGACACACCACCATTTAGGGGAACTAGAGAGGTGCCTGATTGCATTGGCCTGGGACACAGGTCAAAGCCAATGCCATGTTCAGTTAGAGGGACTGTGGGAAGCAGCAAGGCCTGAGACACCAGCTCAGCACAGAGTTATGGCTTTTCCAAACTGAACAACTTCTTCAACAAACATCCTCAGGATCTTTCAAGACCTGTCAGGCTCTTGAGTGTGCCCATCCTGGGCTTGGCTAGAAAAATCATCTAAGGCAAGAAAAGAACCTGGTGGAGGTGTGATAAAAATGCTGTACAAAGTAACCTAAACCATACATAGATCTTAATATTGGAATTCAGTCTTAAACTCTACAAATCTTTGCATGTTTGAGGGAAATCCTAATATGTTGAAAAGGCAGCTCCCTCTGCAGCCCCATGCAGGGACTGACAGGTTTTCCACAATAGTGAACATTTATAATGAGTACCACATCCTTATTAAGAGATGTCTTTATTAGCAGCTCCAGCCACGTTCCCAGTTAGACAAGGAGCAGTACAGTGTATCTGTACAGAAAAAGCCTGTTTCCTACTGCTTCATAATGATTTTTCAGCTGCTGAATACACAGCATTGCCAATCCCGCCAGCATGGTAGAGAAAATTCTGCATATTGACTGAAAGCCTGATTTCTCCCAATGATTTTCCCCTGCATGGCTAATGCCAACCCTCCCAGCCTTGTCCCCGAGCAAGAGAGCCATGAAAGGCAGCATTCCCTGCCTGAGGAGAGGCCAGATGCTCAGAGCAGCCTGTTCTGTGTTCTGTGCACTCCAGAGACTTGGCGTTCTGGCAGCTCCTGGCCCTCCTGCCATGCCCTGTGCCCACCCAGCATCCCAGAAGTGAGGGTGAAGAGGAACCCTTGCATATAAGCTGCCTTTACTATTTATGAGTGTAAAAATACTATAATTAATAAATTGGTCTACATCTTTGGCCAGTGCAACTTCATTGAGCCCCTGTCTGGTCCTCCCTTACCTCCTGAGCTTGCTTTGCACAGCTCCTTGGCACCAGCTTGCAGCTTTGGGCAGCTGATCCAGAGGGCTCAGGGATGCATGTTTACTTCTGAATCTTGATGGAGTTGAAGAAACGAACACTTTGCTCCCTTGACATGCTCACAACCAGGCCTGAAAGATCACAGTGAAATATGTAACCTCCAGCTGCACCTGGTGTCAGGGGAACAGTTCTCTGCAGCTGCAGAGAACACCGCCCACGCTCCACACTGCCAGCACTGCCCTGAGCCAAGCTCCACAGTTTTAATCAGCTTTTCCCTGAACTTCAGCTCTCTCTCATGCAGCAGCACTTCCCAGGGAAGTGAGCATGTCCTACATGCAGAGCTGGGAGCAGGACTAGGGAAGTGCAGGGCACACAGAGAGGAGTGTGGCACCCTGTCCCTGGTGCAGAGCCAACCACCCTGCCAGGGCACAGCCACTCATGTGGCTCTCTCTCTACAGATGCCTCTCTCTGGAGGGAGAAGCACTTTCACACCAAGAGTGAGGTCCCTTCAAGGGAAGTATTTGTGCCTTCTGGAGGCTGCACCCTGCAGCAGCCCTGTTTCTAACAAAGGAGACTGGCAGCTTGCTTTTCTTTGGTATCTCCATCTGCAGGATTCCCATGGATTTTACATTTATCCAGTATTCTTGGGGCTACCCTCTGCCCAACACACCTTCTGGAATGGGAATTCAGGGAGCTGGTTCACGTTTGGATGAAATTTTAGCTCTGTGTTTCACTCGGGTTTGTCCTGTCAGGGCAACAGATCAATTGCTGCAGAGCAGTTCTGGGAATCAGCAAGATCAGGTTCTCAGCATCGAGGGGCAGTGACCTTCAAAGGGCAGAGATTTATAATAACCAGATCAGAGAGCTAGGAGTCAATAAATACACTCTGCATTTCCAGTTTAGACTGAGAGGCAGCTGATATGGGAAAGATGGTGGAGGTAAGAGAGAAATCATAATTTTCTCCTGATGGTCCCGAAAATGAGCAGGAGCTTCCAGAAGGAAGATAAGCAGCTCCCACACAACCCTATAAAATACTCCCATGGAGGTTTCCATAAGCCAGAGACTGAGGAAGAACTTGTGCTTATTCCTAAGCACCACACCTACATGTCTTTTAAATCCCTCCAGGGACAGTGACCTCACCACTGCCCTGGGCAGCCTGTACCAATGCCTCACAACCCTTCCCGTGAAGAATTTTTTCCTAATATCCAGCCAAAACCTCCTCTGGCACAACTTGAGGCCATTTCCTTTTGTGCTATCACTGGGTGCCTGGGAGAAGAGGTCAATCCCCATCTGGCTCTAACCTCCTGTCAGGGAGTTGTGGAGAGTGAGAAGGTCCCCCCTGAGCCTCCTTTTCTCCAGGCTGAGCCCCCCACACCTGCCCCTCATCAGATTTGTGCTCCAGACCCTTCCCCAGCTCCACTGCCCCTCTCTGGACACATTCCAGCACCTCAACATCCTTCTTTATGAAGATGTAGTATCAGGGGAAAGCTCAGGACATTTAACAACATCCCTGTCCACCTTTGTACAGAGAGAGATTTCCAATACAGTTACTTTTCAATGTGAAACATTCTTCAAATTTACTTTGTAAAAACAACCAGCCAACCTAATTCTCCTCGATTCAGCAATAATTTTAGCAAATGTCCCAGCTTTGGGAAAAAAATTAGAGTTTCTGGAGCTATGGAGTCAAATAAGTTTCATTTGTTAGCAAAGAAAAAATAATTTACAGGTAGCTTTGGCATGACATAGTATACATTGGGCAGTCAACTTCTTTTTAAACAAGAAACTTATGCAACTTTTACAGACATTTTATCTGTAAGAACACATTCTATTAAAAAAACCAACAGTTGTGATGTCAACATTCTAAGTGAAAATAAAGCACATGACAGACTGTATAGGAAGTCTAAACATCTGTAATCACTTCTCAGATAGAGCCATGCTGCAGAGGCAATGTGCTAATTACTCCCTGACATACCAGCCTTCAGCACCCAGGAGATGGGGGATGAAGGATAAGACTTGCAACCTGACCTGTGCCACTGTCCAAATATAACTGACATTTTAGCTGGGTTTCTAGAGGTTTTTCGTGCCTTATCCCAAAGCCACAGATCCTATGGATCTCACCACTGATAGCCTGGTTAAAAGACAAATAGTTACAATGAACAGAAAAACGCATAAAATAGGAAAAATGGAAAACAAGTAGCTCCCAAAAAGCAGCCACTGTCCAAGAGCGTAAGTAGAAATAAATCCTTTTTAGCAGAGGAAAGAAACAAACTATTCCAGCCTCTGTGTGTCTGGTGACTCAGAAAACAGGTTGGTGAACAGCCAGTTTTTAATCACTTTCTGTTGTTCAGCTGAGTGCCCAGAATTCCAAGTCTCAGGTTTTGTCTGTTAAGTGGCGAATGACCAACGAAGAGCTCCAAGACCCACTTCTGAGAGGCTTCTGACGTCCTGTGGAGCTACAGCACATCTGTGCCCCAGCTGGGGCACCCCCTGGGCTCCTGCTCTGCCAGGGCCCATCCCCTGTTCATGGCACAGGTGAGCTTCACAGGAACGTCTGGTCCTCCAGGACACTGGCAACGATGAAAAAGTCACAGTCCCACAAATGTAAAACCAGCAAGAGTCCGGGAGGGAACCGAGCTCATCGCCGCCTGAAGGCCCGTGATATCCTCCAGGCATTGGGCTCCTCGTAGCGATTGTACAGCGGCTCCAGACGCTGCTGCTTCTTCTGCTTGCTCAGCTTGGTCGGGTCAGAAACCTTGAAGAAAGCTGGTGCAAATTCCACCAGCCAGCGAGGATCAATAGTTGTCACCTCCCGCATGTATTCCTTGGTGGTCAGCACCAGCTCATGATACACCACCCTGTGAAAAGGGACAGCAACTTTGTTTTTCCAAACAAGAAGCAACAAGACAACAGCTGGAGTTCTAAGCTTGCTCCTTTATCTCCTTCAGCATTAGGCTCCTTATAAGCTCCAATGCAGGCTCCAAAAGGACCATCCAGAAGAGCTACCCCTATTTTCCCCCCTCCTACTTCACAACTACTCTTCAGCATAGAATTCCTTCATTCCATTTAAAACAACACTTTTCCCCTCTTCAAAGACCAGTGTTCTAAACTCAATTTCACAATACAGAAACACGGAACTGCAGATTTCAGGCCCGGCCTTGGCTCCAAAAGTCAGTCTCATCTCTGCATGTTTAGCAGCAGAAAGAGCCAAAAGTAGACTTGAAACTTTCCTCACTCTGCTCAATGCTGAGAAATCAGCAACCTCTGCTCAGATCTGTACTTCACAAACACACACTGCAACTTCCTCTGTTATAAAGTCTGAAAAGAAAGAGAAAACTTCATGCTATTGCCTTCCTTACCATTCTGGCTGCCTGTTGAAGAGAGCACTGGATGGGTGGATATAGACCACTTGTTGGTCAATGAGTGTCCGATAACCTTCCTGAGGATCCTTCTTTGCTGCATTCCGGAAGAAGCCACTACAGATGGCCTTCTGCACCCGAACTGTTGCCTTCCCACAGGACACCACATCCAGCTTGTGCCTGCCAGACAACAGTTAAGAGAGGAAAAAGTTAGGGTTCTCCAGATTTGGGTGTGGCTACCAACATAAGGTTACCAAAATTTTATTATGACGTAAGAACAATAAGAAACAAAGTCACTATTTGTCCTCCTTGACACGCTCACCTGTCCATAATGCCCAACATCTGCTTGCGAATGTCCTGTGCCCTGCGTAAGGATCGGGCCTGGATAAAATTTTCATAGCACCAGGGATTTGAAAACTTGTTATTCTTCCATGAATTGTACACAGCCAGGAGGGTGAGGTGGTCGCCTTCCGTCTGATGGAACTTGGCTTTCTTTTGATCAGCAAGTGCTTGTTTATCCTAACACAAAAAACACACAGGAATCAGATATCTACGCTGCAGAGACAATCCTCGTGCAACACAAATGACATTGGGCCCTTGTCACTCACACCATGACATCTAAATCTACCAACAGATGATACAAAATGTTGAGTAGTGAGTGACTAAGGACCAAGTGATGGAAATCTAAAGGTCACTGGGACTGGTCTAAGTCAAAATGATGCCTGTATGAAAGGAAAGCCTAGAACTGTCCTTGTCAAAGAGAGACCTCATGCAGACTCTCCCGTGGGTGACAAGGACCTGACTATAAAAGATGAACAATTTTTTTTTTTACTGAAACGTTTTATTCAATTTCAGTACCTATTTTTGAAAGAACATTTCAAAGTAAATGGCTCATTTATACTGCAGGAAGTATATACACGTTGAACTAGCTGGTTTTTTTACTGCTCTAGAAATAACTTCAGTTACTCATCAAGAAAGGTGCTGCAGCAGTAGGTTTGAGCCTGCTGACCCACACACCTCTCCCATTTCTCCCATCTGTAAATAAAACATTAATCAAACACTGTAGCTACACGGATCAAAACTGAAGTTAACAGACTACACTGCAGGTGGCCACCACAAGGAAGAAATAATGGATTCAAGAGGAGCCTCCTGCTGCTGAATCCCACCACAGTAGAGCCTGTGGCTTGCTGACTTAAAAGAAAACAGCACAGGATAGGGTTTCCATGAAGAAATACTTTCTGTGTATCTGCAAATGCAAAGGCAATCTGAACTCCAGAGCTGGGACTGACTTGGTTTAGGCTGTATGTGTTTATTGGAAAATGCAAAAAAGAGAATGTAAGACTTCTCACTTCTACCTTCCCATCTGCAAAGAAACTACCAACATCACAGGCCCTTAAACCAAAAGGCATATCAGAGAGGTAATGCAGGAGCAAGTGGTCTGACCAAGTTACAGGTTTCTTTTGGCAACTCTGCTCACTCTAACCCCTGAGGCAGTCACACCAAACCCATTGGGACTGTAACACTGCTGCCTCTTGGCTCAGTGCCTCACCTTTGGCCTGTAAAACACGTTCTGCACAGACAGCATGGAGACTATCGTCAGCATTTCCTCACTGCATCCCAGATGGACAGACATGATCAGCATCTTACACAGCATAGGCTCCAAGGGGAATTCTGCCATCTGCAAGAAACATGTTTTCAGGGCACTCCATGGAAAAATCTTGAGTCTTCTCAGTGCAAAAGAAAGCAATGCCTTTTCTTGCATATTTACTTTCCAAAGCAGCGTGTTTGCCCCAGAATAACTCTGAAGCATGAAGCAAATTATTTGCCTGTATTTACTATCACAAGAATATCCCAACACTTACAGGAAATTTTTAGACATTAAGAAAAGTAACCTTATGAATAAGGAGTAATAATAGTTGCTCCTTAAAAAGCAGGAGGTACGTAATTGTGGTAAATGGAAAGCTACCAACAAAACACAAGAGAATAATAGGAAAAGGAAACCAACAATGCTAGGCAAGGCCTGATACAACTACTCTGTATTCCCCTAAATATTGGCAACTCAGACAGTGCTAAAAGGTATTTTATTTGGCCTACCCTGCGCCCAAGTCGAGTGAGCAGCCCCTCATCATCCAGAGCTCCCAGGGTGTAGAGCTGCTCCATGGCAGTTATGAGAGTTTCCATGGGAGGAGCATCCATGAAGTCGAAGGACAGCAAATCATTGATGCCCATAGCCTGAACAGAGGGAGTGGAGAAAGCCCAAGTTAAAACACTGAGAAGGAAGACACCAAACTCTTGCCAGAGATACAATGCCATCAAACACTGAGGCACTATAGAACTATAACCAAGCCTGGCTTCATGTCCTCACCCTGACTGCAAGCACAGTCACGAATACACAGCTGTACTCCTGCACTTGAAATAACCTGAACCAGCCCATGGCATTCATCCACCACTCAGCTTTCTGCTCTGTTCCTTTGGTACTGTTCCATACATCTCTCAAGCAAGATTTGGTCAAGGAGAAACTGAAGACTTCCCACCCTCTAAACCAGTGTGGCCTGGCAGCTCCACTGGACACTAAGTATGTTCCCAGAGAGCGGAATGGCAGCAAGTTTCCCAGATGCTCCTGAGTTAATCCAGTTTGCAGACTCTTAGAAGGATGGCACACACTTAGAGATGCCCAAATTGCAGATCTAAACCCATTGTAACAGTGTCTCATCTGTTAACAACAAATGTACCCTACACAGCCAATGTTACTGCTCTGAGGATTCCTGTTTCTTCTGCCTCCTGCAATTAACTGTCCTGTGCAGCTGAGACTTGTGATTTAGGTGGACATCCAACATAATAACCTTCAATAAAAATGCAGGAGCAAGCCCAGTGCCTGAGAATTGCTTTTGTTGAAGTTCACTAGAAGAATACAAAATTACAGCAGTACTTCATGAGACTCAAAGGAAGAGACTCACTTATTGAAACACTTATGTTGGCTTGCTACGAGTTGGTGAAATACATACCTTCAGGGAAAGCACTGTACTGGCCAAATTTGTTCTCTGGATTTCAGGCACGTTGGTGGTCAGCATTTCATCTCGATATGCACGCTCTGTATACAACCTGTAGCATTTTCCTGGGCCTGTTCTCCCAGCCCTCCCTGCACGTTGCTTTGCTTGAGCCTAAAGGTAACAAAGGCATCTCAGTGAACAGATGCAAACTGGCACAGGTGAAAAGAAGTACAATGACATGATTAATTATCCACAATTTTACTTGTAGTAATAGAAAGATTTTCAGTACAACACAGGAAAGTATGTATTCCTTAGGCACAGCCTCAAGGAGTTATCAAAAAATGTGATTTTATCATTGCCTCACTTTGCTCCCCTGTTCTTGGATGTCACATTGGCAGGATACACAACACTCAGAGGGGGAGCCAAACACAGAATGCCTACCTGTGAAATCGGTGTCACCACCAGCTGGTCAATCCCAGTCTTGGAGTTATAAACCTTCTGCTTCACAAAGCCAGGATCGACTACATAATATATTCCATCAATAGTCAAAGATGTCTCCGCAATGTTAGTGGCAATGACAACCTGTAAACCACATTTTAAGTCAGTACAAGTTTTGTGTCAGGTTGCCAAGCCAACCACACTGCTCAGCTTCATCCATTGGTACGATATGAGCAGCTTGTTTTATGTGCAACTACAATTATTTAATGTTGAAAGGAGAAATGTGTTCACAGACATGAGAAGGAAGTGCTACCTACAAAGATGGACAGCTTGTAAGTATCTACCTTTAGTTTAGGTTTGGGCAAAAAGAGAAAAGAGCATGATAAAATACACAATTAAAAGCAAGTGAAAAATTGTAAGTTTGTAAGCAGACTGCACTGACTTCAGGGAGAACTTTTACCTATCATCAAACACAACTCATATTTAGAGAAGAATCTTCCAGACAATATATCTCTACATATTCACTAGCTGCTTGGAGGAAATTTACATCCATTCAACAGGAACTGCATTTAGACTTTAGGTTTTTAAATTAACTAAAGTTAACATCCTTTAAAGACAGCACTAAATACCACATGACAAATACCCCACAGAGCTTTGCTACACCAGATGCTTTTATACACATTTTCAAAGGCTTACATAACTCAACATGTACACAACCAAAAATATGCTCTAAGCTGTAAGTTATCTTTCCTCCAAAGCTATATAATTTAAGCAGTGTAATACACCCCACTACTGAAGTGCATCAGCAGAAGATGAAGGCACAGGTATATGAAATTACCTTTCTGCTTCCTGGTGGGGCAGGGTCAAAGATCCTGGTTTGCATTTCACTGGGTAAAGCTGAATACACTGGTAGGATAATTAACTCTGGAACATCAGGTCCTAGAGATTTCATCCTTTCATAGAGGATTTCACAGGCAGTGTCAATCTCTTCCTGACCAGTTAGAAACACCAAAATGTCACCTACACAGGAAGTAAATTAAAAACATCCACAGAATCAATTCTGTTTAGTATAACTCCTGCATTAACATATTTCCATTCCTCACCCTTTCCACTTAAAGCAGAGGGTCTCCAACTTTTGCTAGCCTCTGGGCAACAACTCTTAACCAGGGGCAACATACTTCAGTCTTTCACCCAACTTTTTCAACATTTTAGTTACTGTATTTGCAAACAAGAGAAGATAGTGCTGACAGCACTTTGCTCATGTTACTAACACAATCCATGACTTATAGAAAGACCTTGCTCACAGATCCTTCAATCACCAATACCCAAGACCATTCTCCACTCACCTGGTGGCTCTGTTAAGTGGATCTGCATTACTGTAATCAGACTGGCATCCAAATAATCTGTTTCTGGCTCTTTTGTGTACAGAATTTCTACTGGGTATGTTCTGCCAGGAATTGTGAAGATGGGTGCTTCATAGAAATACTGAGAGAATTTCACAGCATCCAGTGTTGCTGATGTCACTATCAACTTCATATCCTGCCGCTTCTGCACTGTCTGGAGCAGGACAAAAAGTTCTCAAGTCATTTATTGCCTTTGGAACAACTAACATATGAGACTTGACTAAAGTCAGAGAAATACAACCTGTAATAAATATTAGGTGTTCTAATGTCTGAGTAGGGGGTGGCTCTTTCCAGTATCCAGAATTTCAGAAAACTGACCGCTGAGATCCCATTTCAAACCTCTTTTAGCAGCATTACCACAAGAAAGCCTTTGGCAGCAAAGGACAAGCAAAGCAAGAACACTCCTCTGCACATCCACCATTATGAACATCCAGGATGGCCAATTCTCATTGTTTCTCCTGCATTCTGCTTGCTTTGTCTTCACACAGAGGCTCATCTTACACAGATTCAGACTACAAACCCTTGTGAGCATTTGCTCTACTTCGGAAGAGACTCTTGGAGAACATGAATGAACCCAACCTGTGTGACCTCACCTCTGCCTGTGCTCTCCTACCCACACATAACATACAGAGAACACTGAAGCAGTAAAAATCCAATGCTACATTACCTTCTTCAGGAGTCCAAAGAGCACATCTGTATGTATGGTCCTTTCATGGGCTTCATCCAACATGATAATGGCATATTGGGTCAGATCCGGATCTATCAAGCACTCCCTCAGTAACATCCCATCTGTCATGTATTTGATGACAGTTTCAGGGCTAGTGCAGTCTTCAAATCGAATGGTGTAGCCAACCTAGAAAGAGTTGCACAGAAACTGAAGCTACAGAATTAAGCCATTAGCATTAACTCACAGTTTGATTATTCAAAACTCATTTTACAGCCTTCAAGAGAACAGACACGTGGACACACAAGTAAACCGGCTCCAGTACTGATTTTTCCTCTTTTCCTCATGCTTATTTTGGCCAGTTCTTCAACATGAAAATTTACCTCTTGTCCCAAGCAGCAACCAAATTCCTCTGACACCCTCTTTGCGACAGACATTGCAGCCACTCTGCGAGGCTGAGTACATCCAATCTTCCCTCTTGAGGTATATCCTGCCTCAGCCAGGTATTGGGTAATCTGTGTTGTTTTCCCAGATCCTGTCTCTCCAATAACAATCAGAATCTGGTTGTCATGCACAGCCTAGAAAAGGTCAGAATAGATACACTTGTCAAAATTTTTAAAAACCAACAGACCAAACAAAATCAGCATGGTCTATCTAGGACTAGGTTGAGCTCTTGCTCTTGCTTCAGTTGACCCAGACCAAAAATCATACAAGTATTCTTAGTGATCAAGTAAGCAATCTGCTCAACCATCCTTCAGCTGACTCATCCCTTGCCCACATGATCCTAGTATCAATTTTGACTTGCATCAATAAATATCTGGAGCTTTATTAAAATATACAGATATAATACTTTAAAATAAATACTGTGAACTAAGGTTCTGCACTTAAAATTATCAGCTGGCTATTCACCTGTCAACAAGCTAAACCAAGACTATTTAAGTTACTGCTTGCTCAAATCAGAATGCCTTTTCAAGAGTCTTACTTGTATCAGCTGCTCCTTCAGTCTGAAGATTGGGAGACTCTCTCTCTGTTCAATGATGGAGAGCTGGGTCTTCTTACCGTAAGAAGCTTTGTTGCCACCAAATGCATGTTTCTTCCACTCTGGGATATCATTTGGCATCATCCCAATACCTCGCATGTTTGCAGCTATTTGTCTTCCATCCACTAGAAAAGAAATAAACAATTTCACCATTACATCCAGATTCACACAGCACAGACCTTGATGATCCTGTTCCAACTGCTCCACCATCCAAGGCCTTCTACACTTGTGTGTTTAAATGTTTAAGTTACTACATGCATACACCCCACTATTACAGGATATACCTGTACACTTCCCTTGACATTCCTACTTCCATTTCAGTGGAAAAGCATTTCTTCTTTGACTTACTTTTTAAAGTGTGGCAGACAAACAGTATCAAGACATTTCTCCTGACTTGCTAAACTATCACAGAAAAGGCACAGTTCCCCTGTGCTCAGACATACCATCAGGGAGAGGATCCACCCAGTGTGTGTTCAGGCCCATGGGGATAGAATCCATCTCTGCTTCTCTCTGGGCTTGCTTAAGTTCTCGCCTCTCTTTAGCTAAAGCACTCTGCATCATTGCAGCCTGGGATAAGGAACCATCTGGGTTCTGGAAAGCAAGAAAAAAGTAAAGATTTCAAGTATTACAATTCCTTCAACTACAATTCTCTCTCTGTCATCACTGTCCTTCTTAGAAGCGTCTTCTGAAGATGCTTTAAAAGATGTTGAATTTTGTCTGCTAGATTTCCAGGGTATTTCCATTAGCCTGGGCTCATGACCTTCCATGGTCATGACTAATATGGAGTATCCTTACACTGTTGTCATGGTTTGAGAAGAATTATGTCACAACTGTCCAGTCAGAAGAATTATGGGCACAACCAATGAAAAGTATTTCTTTACCATCTTCAAACTTTCAAAAGCTTTTTATCTTAGAAAAAGCAGAAAAGAGAAAGTATGTTCTAACACACATAGGTGAAATGGCATCTCAGTTCCATTATTCCACTTCAATGTCACCAGTCAGGTTAGAACCCAGCTTTACTAGGAAGGAGCTTCAGTTCAGTGGTAATGTTTTTCAGGGCTCTCAGTAATGTGCAGGTGGGAAACTGATTGTTAAATTCCCAAATATTTATTTCATTAAATCAAGTACATTTGTTTTAGCCTGAAAACCTCTTACCTTTACTATTTTAATGGGACTCATATCCATGCTCTGTTTAGTGTGACCTCGAAGGAATGGTGGCTCTTCTTCAACTAACTCAATCTCAAGGTCCTCATCTAAAATCCACAAGTGACAATTGTTACAGAAAAGTTAAACAACTTTCAGGTACATAAAAGTGCCTCTTTAAACAATGCTTCCTGTGTATTCTTGACTATGAAGTACTTAAAGAGTTTTAAAAGTGAAAACCGCAATAAAAGTTCACAGACAGGGCACATCAAAATGCCACTAATAACACAGTCAGAGCAATCCAAGTTATAAATGTGTAAGATGATGGCAAATTGTGAGATGCTTCATAGTCATTCATATAATCAATTTCTTTTTGAATCAAAACATATCCAGAAACACAATGAATTTACAACAATAAGACTACTGGGAAATACCTTCTTCATCATCAACTTTAGGAAGAATCCCAGTCTCCTCATCAAAATCAGGAAACTCTTCCTTGGAAAGCACATTAGCTGCAATCATCTGGGAACAGAATGAATACAATATGAATTTGTCTCCATGAATAAACCCAGCTCACACCTACAACTCAGTTCTAACATTATCCCCATAAAACAGGAACAAAGGAAAGGTCCTACAGTCTAGCACACTTCTCCCTGAGTCATCCAGCCTCTGACCAAACACTCCTTTTGTTATTCCAAACAGCACCTGTGTGAAGCAGATGGCTTATGTGGGACTGACAATACAACACAGCCTAAGTGTCAATGGATAAAGATCCCAATCCCACAGGTCACAGTGACATATGGAGGTCCAACCTTCTGCTCCAAGCAGGGCTCATTTCATAGCTAGAACTAAGCTAAAAGCCCCAAATCAGAAGACAGCAATTCAGAGGTGAGGTGTAAGTTACACAAACAATCAATCAATCCAGAAGCTGCGTTCTAGTTCATGAAACTCCCTGGCAATTTTACTGACTGACATCCTATTTCCCTGAATGCAACACACACCTGTTTTATTTCCCACTTCTCTGGGTCTGAGATCCGGGTGAGGCGTTTCCGCTCCAGGCTGTCGTCCTCCACCTCCGGGGCGTTCACCAGGGACAGGTGACTGGGTCTGTCTGGGTTTCTCATGGAAGTTTCCTCATTGGTTTCTCCAACCAGGTTTCTCCTCCTGTTTGGGTTCAAGTCTTCCCCAGTGTCTTGATCAACATCCTACATTAGATTGATTAATCAATCAGTTCTACCTATACTGCACTTCTCCTTAGCTTCATAATGCCAATAACAGCCCATTCACAGAAAATGTTGTTTTGCAGGCTTTTTATTTTTTTCAGCTGGCATTGCCAGGTATCCCCAGGCCTGGAACACTCTACTCTGCCTTGGCAACAGTGGTGATTTAATTTAAAATGAGAAGCTTATCTCCTACTGAAAAAAGGAAGAAAAATAGCAACAGCTTGAGGTTTGCCCTGCCTCTTAGCTACCACATCAAGCCAAACAATTGTTAGGAACATTACATCAAAACCAGAAACTTAGAGCAAATGAGTAAAGTAATAAGCCACTTAAATACAGAACAGTATCTCAGTTTTTAATTCCCACTTGAACAGTTATGCATTAGTTTCCAGCAAAAAGAGTAAAAAATAGCAAAAATACGCATAATTTTAAAAATTTTAGCACATCCATACCTTCATGCTCAAGCTGGTTTTGGATCCAGTAAAGGATAACACTTTGACCTTCACTCTTTGCCCCTTGCTCACAACATCAGCAACATTGGCAACCCGTCCTTCTCTTCGCAGCTCTGAGATGTGGACTAAGCCCTCCCAACGCTTCCTGGGGGTGAAACAGGAACACTTGAGACATTGCATGTTATTACTCTGACAGTCCTTCAGATCATTCAGAATCTAGACTTGCTGTCAATATTTTGCTGCCAACTGACTGTGTATGTTCATAAACTGTCTTTTCTAACGAGAATTTTATAATTTTCCACTGTCAAATTTATTTTTCTGAAACGGTCTTTCATTTTGGTGCCAAAGTCCCTCTTAAGTACCCTCTTTAAGGTACTAGAGAAAAGAGAACTCAGATAGAATAGTACCAGCTCTATCGTGAACATCAGAAGGTACCTTAGTCCTTCCAGCTGCACAAAGCATCCAAACTGCATTATACTTGTGACTTTGCCATTGTAAATGTCTCCGATGGAAGGCTCCTCGGGTGGTGGACGGTCTATGTGCTTGTCTCTCCATTTCTCATGGCTCCTCTCCATGTACTTTTCTCGATCCTTACGGTCCCTGCTGAGACTGCGACTTCTGCTCCTTGACCGATATCTGGATTTTCCCCTGTTCTTCTCCCAAGTTCTGGAATGAGACCTCGAGCGAGATCTGTGCCTTCGCTTCCTGTCCCTGCTACGACTTCGGCTCCTCTTCCTTTTCTTCGCCCTAACAAACAAACATGACACCTTTGCAGTGAAATTCCCCCTCAGAAAAGAAATTCCCCCTCAATGCCAGTGGCCAAGACCCCTCTCCCAGTCACACCAGACACGCACCGGTGGTCGCTGCCCCTTTGCTTGCCCTGCCTGTCTGCAGTGGGCATCAGAGCTTCGAGCTCTTTCAAGGCATCAGCTGCCACTTTCACATCATCTTCATCCAGCATAGTCTGCAAGAACAGAAAATTGCTCTGTGAAAAGGCTGATAAAAAGCCTGTCACAGAGAATTAAGGATAGAATACAGAAAAGATAATCACATGTGTATCTATTTAGAAAGAATGTGTCTGATCTCTTTTTATCTCGCAATGTGTGATATAGAAAAAAAAGTAATAAAGCTCTCCTCCATTTCATCACAATATTGAGATAATTCTGCTTTTATACAAAAGAGAGCTCCACCTTAATGCCTCGAGTTATTACAGAAGTACAAAATGCAAGTCCCTCAATAGCATCTGAATATCCAAAATTTTTAACTAGTTTGTAACCCATCACTACTTTGAATTTGTGTAAGAAATGCGAGGTTACAAATTGCATGTCACAAGTGTCTCATATTCCAGATAGTCTTCAAAACAATATCAGCATGGTAATTCCTGTAACAGCTATTCCTTGAACAATGTGTAGTAACACCAGCCTTCTGCCTCTTCCACATTTCATTTCTTACAGTTCACTTTTATCCATGCGTTAGCAGGAGACGCTCGTATTAACATGAAAAAAGATTGAAATAAACTGAAAAAAAAAATTAAATAAAAACTCGCCTAAGTTTTCACATAATCACAAAAGAAATCTGAAATTATGACCTTACCCTGATGTTGGGATTGTCTGGCCTGCAAAGAGCTGGATACAATTCCCTCAACTTTTCTTTCTCGGATTTGGGTTTGACGATCACCTCTGATTTTGAGATTTAACACAACAACAACAAAAAAAAAACAAACAACAAAAACAAGCAATGAAACTCAAAACTTAGAAGTGTGAGAACAATTGACTCGACTTTTCTGTAACTGAATTTAAAGCTTAATTTTCATCTAAATGCAAAGGTTCATATAATTTTTACAGGGATTCAATTCAAGGGGTACCATGTCACCTTCCCACAAATAAAATTCTGATTATTAGTGAATATGAGAAAGACAAAAACTCTAAGTATTACACTCAGAATAACAGCAGCAGGATGCACACTGAAACAATAAGATTTGCCTTACAAGACTGGAACAGTGACTACCTCAATCTCACCAAACACTGACCCACTGGCTCTGTGTACCTTTGCTCGTAGATGGTTTCGGTGGCGGCCGCATCGTCTGGATAAGACGCAGCAAGTTACTAATGAGGGAATCCTGAAAAAAATAACAAAATACTTTAAGAAATTACTGCAATGCTGTTTTTCATTATTAGAAGGCACAAGTGAGGATTTATTATCGGGACAAAAAAAAGCTCAATTCTGAAGATGCAGGTTGCTTTTTAGAAAGCATCACTGGACTTCGTGTACATCCTAAAAGGGTCTAATATATTGAACCTGAAAATAATTATGACAAGTTTCATCTAAGTGGCTTTTCTACTTGTGGTTTTTAATCACCTATTTAATTCAACCACAGTTACATCTGAGGAAGTGATAAACACAGCATCTAAGCATCATAGAAAGACTTATGACACCTGCCTTCATCAAAAGTTGTTTCTTCCATATTTTATATGCTCAATGTGACAATAAGCAGTTCAAGTCCTCAGGACGATGCTTTTCAAAGACTACAAAAGTTTTTAAAAAAGGAGGGATGGGGAGACTTGGCTTGATGAGACAGGAATACTCAGAAGCTAATTAGTACATAGTTTTCCAACTGAAGAAAACCTAAAATCACTCCTCATAACTCTCTCTTTGAAGTAAAAATCTCTATAAAATATACTAGGACAAGGAAAACACAGGGTTCAGGTCTCACTTACAGTGAACTCAGCACCATTCTTTAGCAGAATTGCCTTAAACGTGTCAAACGTAGTATTTTTCTCGGCAAGGCTTATCACAAACTCGGCTGTGAGGAAAAAGCATTAAGTAAATTAAAATAAATAAAAGGCAGTGTAAGGGCTGCGCACAAGGCCAGAAGCTGCTCTGGGACCAGCCAGGCCGCTCTGCTGCGGCACCGTCAGGAGGGAGCTGCCCCTCAGCCCCCTCCCCGGGAGCCCAGACCGAAGCACTTCCTCAGGCTCACAAGTTTTTTTTGAAGCAAAATTTATCGTCTGAAATCGAAAAGCCCCTTCGCAAAACGCGTCCAGGCCGACGGAAACAGGGCTACAACAGCCCTCCGCAAGCTGCCGTCGGGCCGGGAACGCGCCACACACCCGGGAGCGCCCCGGAGGGGCCCAACAGCCGCGCCCACCGCACTTACCCAGGTCCTTGTCGTTGATGCCCAGGTGATTGTCGAGCTCGGTGCAGACCTTGGAGACCAGCGACAGGTACTCGAGCTTGGCGAGCTCCTCGGCCGCCACCACCTCCGCCATCCCGCCCCGCCCAGCCCGGCCGCTTCCGGGACGCGGCGGAAGTGACGCCATGACGTGACGTGCCGGGGGCGGAGCCGGCGGGGCGGGGACACGGCCGGGACATGGCGTCGGGACCCGCACGGGCACGGGAGGGCTTTGCTGGGCAGGAGGGCTTTGCTGGGCAGAAGGGCTTAATGGACCGCCAGCCCGGCCGAAGCAGCGGGGCTGGGGCGCGGTCGCTTAAAAGCTTTTTCCTTAACGCAGCCGGAAAGGTGCTTTCCCTCCCCGCCGGCGGACGGTGAGCTTGAAGGGACCTCGATTGTTATTTGGGGACAGAGCAGGACAGCGGTGGTGGGAGCTCCCCCCGGGGCTGTTACTGTGTGCGAAGTCTCAGCGCGGGCCCGGCTCCTGCCCCCCCGGTTGCCCCTCGGGAAGCCCGCGGTGGCCCAGGGCATGTGCGCTCGGCAGGGAGAGCAGGCGGAGGAACCCCACCCCAGCCCCCCAATCGCGGCCACCCGTGAAGTGCTCGCCCGAAAATAAGATGCAGAGGCCACATGTGCTCTATAGAATGTATTATAAATTATACCATGCATCCATTAACAAAATATACAAAGCTGACAGAAATATATCTTAAGCCTGAGCGTACAGCATCTAAACCCTAGTAAAAAGTGACCTAAAGGAAACAGCATCTCACACTTGACATTTCAATCTGCAATAAAAGTGTTCCTCCTCAGATGTTTTAGTGTTGTTAATTTATAAAACACATTAACATTCCAATTACGAAGGTACACACAGAGAGAACATGGGTCCTGCTGAGCCTGACAGATCCAAGCAAATAACCACACTACACTTCAAAGTGTCACCAGCTTCTGCATTGCATCCCTGCCCTTTCCTCCTCCTCGTTCTAGACTTGGCATTAGTCAAAATATACTCAAAACAGCACATCCAAGTTAAAGTGGGGAAAGTTACAGAAGGATCTTTAACTGGTCCACAGCACACAGTTGTACCGATGTACAGAGATGGGAAACACTGCAAAATAGTTCTACTGTATTTCAAAATAAACATTTAAGAGTGTATCTTCCACAATCTATAAAAATAGGTTTAAAACAAAAGTGGTATGATACATTTGTTTTCTTGAACTATTTTAATGGTCTCTCTATGGGTTACTAAGTCTTTTAAAAAATTCCTACTGATAACGTGGTCAGTCACAATACTGACACCACTTCAGCTACATTGTGACAAAACAGAACACTTTAGTTTGAAGCAGGGGCAATATAAAGTATTTTAGGATCAATGGTCTCCTACACTGTCACCTACAGAGGGACTGAACTCTGAGGAATTATCTATGGATACCCCACTGCACAGCAGTGTCTGGTGCTCATTTCTTGTGATTCTTCAGAATCAAATCTCTCTCAGCACATTTATAAGGGAATTCTTAGATTTCCAGATTAAATATGGGCATCTAAAACAAAATCCTTACAAGAAAATTGGATCCTACAAATGTGGCTATGGAAACACAGAAGCAGCTAGAACCATCAGAGGAGACTGTACACTTGAAAGTGCTTAAGTTAATGCATTTTTCAAACTCTAAATTAAAGTTACCCAATCCCTGCCTCAAGCACTCTTCCCATTACTAAACATTACCAGAATTTGTACTCCAATTCAGGTCTGAGTTTCTACACATTCTTGAACTTTCTACATGGTATTAACAGAGTAAGACATTTGCACTATACTGAAAAAAAGATAAAGGTCATATTTTTAATATTTTTATAAAGAGTCTTTAAAGTTTCTTAGAAAGGCCTTTCCTACCCTTACACTCCATTTTTAACAAAATATTTTATGTAGGTTATACTTTTCTGTTAGAGATCTGGTTTGCACTATCATTACTAGAGCTGGTTCAATTGCTGGTGGTAAATTCATTCTCCTGCTTCATTCTGCTACAAGAAAAAACAACTTCCCTGGTATTCATCAGTATAACTGCAGTTACACTTTTAGACTAGATTCAAGATGGCTTTTGTCTATGAATAACTTCTTTTTCTAAGAATAATTTGTAAGGTTTAAGTCTGTTACAATACTATCATGCATTGGAAAACCAATTACTAAATCATCAGAAGAAACAACTTGCTAGTTTTGGGCATCTCTTGTAAATTCGTCAGGACTACGTTTTGCAACAGTATTTTACACTTATTTCTATTCCAAAGCTAGTCAAAAGTCAACAAAAATGTCCAGCTGCCTAAAAAAAGATTTTACAAACAGTAAAAGGGGAAGCTCTCATCTGGGTGCAAGTTTAGTTCTACAGGATTCCCTGATAAAAGGATTCGGTCTGAAATTAGAGACTTAAAGACTATCCATTTAACTATGAGGTTCAAATTACAATTGAAATTCTGGTGTCCAGTTCAAGAGATGCCATGACAAGGGCTGTTTGACATTTCCTTGAGAAAAAAAAAAAAGAGTCAAAACCTCAAAGAAAAGCCAAAGTTTTAATCACACCTCCAAACAGAAAGCAGCTGAGGAGCAGCCTGCTCCTGTTGTAGTGTTTAATGAGAGTTTACTCAATGAAGACGATTCCTCCCCTCCACCAGGCAGGTTCAGCATCTACTGCTGTACCAGTCACTGTTACTGATCTGAAGTAATTCAGTTACCACTTGAATCATATTATTGTTGTGTTTCTTCAGCAGCCTCAGGTTTAACTGCCTGTCACAGAATCCCATCTCACACAGACTGGACAGCAGAGTGGCAGTCTGCTCTTCTGTAGCTGCAGGTTGCTGAAAACAAAAGATAGTAAGATCAGCTGAAAAAAGATAATTTATTATACTGGAATAGAATTGAGCACAGAGACCCTTTTGGCCCCAATTAAGCCAATTATATTCCCTTTCACTGCTCACTTACAAAGGTGAGTTACTACTCTTACATGATGCTACAAGAGAAATGCTTCCATCCTCATGGCATGGATTTCCCAGTCTGCTGGGCACAACATACCTCAAAGGGATGCCATCAAGCTTAATATTTTATTCTTACATGAAGTCCTATATAGAATATTGTACATTTATAATGCACAGCTATAAATTTAAGGGTGTGACTCTATGAACAGCATACAGGAAAGACATTTACCTGCTCAATAATGGGTGGTCCAGCAAATAATGCCTTGTAGGCAGAAGCAGCAACAGACAAAGCTCCTTTGACAAGTTCTCCTGCAATGCTGCTTCCTTGAGGGTACCTGTGGAGAGGCCAGGTCTTACTTTAGGGTCAGTTTGTTTCAGCAAAATGCAAATCTCTGCCTGTTGATGTGCCAGCTGTTGGAGAGAACAGCCCCTGACCCACAGGAATCAGCACTGAGCTATGCAGGAAGCTCATTCCTTTGTGGGTTTATGCTTTCCATAAAGTGACCTTTTGTAAAGAGTTAAGTATTCTCACCTAGAAGAGAACATCCATGCAAGAAAGCTGTGCACTGACACATCCATTCAGGCCAGAGAAACTTACATTTGTTTTCCATAAATTCTAAGTCACTTAATATTCTGCTCAATGTTTTGCCTTATTCCTCCAGTCTCAGTATCTTAAGACACTCAACTTTTTAGCTAACTTACAAACCACCATTTTAAGCATTCTGAGATTTTCCAGAAAACAAACTCCACAGAATTTTAGAAGGATTTGGCTTGAGCTCTTGAAAAACTTTTGCTTGCCAATTCTGCATCCTTTAGATCTGTGTCCAAGTAGAAACCAAGATCTTATTAAAACACAGCATTATAAAATTCAGCATATTTCCTTTAAGAAGGGAGGCCTTTCTCCAAACTAATGTCTACACGAAGTCTGTAAGCCAGTGCTTTTTCCTAGGTGCCTAATTTAGCAGTACTCAGTTTAAAACAGTGTTTGTGAAGTCACAGCTTTAGCATCATTACCTTGGGTATTCTGAGAACTTCTGTTTACTAGGGGGAAATTCAGAACATCCTGGACCATGACTGTCTTCACCACTGGGTTCTGGAAAAGGAATCAAAAATGTCAACAGGTCCAGTTAATGAGAAGCTGGAGAGATGCAGCTCATATACATAAATGGAAAGGAGTGGGACTCAGCATAACAAGACATCAAATTCAATACTAGGCATAAGGAACAGGTGATAGCAATAGGATGCACTCTCCATTAAGTACTGTCAATACCTTCTCTTCGTATTTGATTATGAGGAACAGAAGAGATATTCTCTGAAGCTGATATGTTTAGTTCTTGGAAGATATGATCCTGAAGAGGTGCAAAATTCCTGAAAACATAAGGCAAAAAAAATTACTTTTACTACTTCTATTCTACATGTACATACATAGGTAAGTCAAGATCAACAGACAAAAAAAAAAACTTCACATGGTCCCTTCTCTCCCTGTCTTGCACTACTAAAGTCAGTGAGTTAAAAAGTTGCAGAATTAAAGGACATTCATCCCAGTATATGACAAGACTTTCGTTACAACGATTTCTGTTTGGACACTGAACTTAAACACAAGACCCTGCAGACTCTACACCAACACCAGCATCCTCATTTCATTCTTGTGCCCAAAGCATACCTTTGTGTCTGGGGTGAGGTGTCCACAGTCTCTGGGGTCAGTGGTACTGCAGCCAGTGTTTGGGAAGCCGACAAAATGTCACTGACCCTGTGGATCTGTGGCTGGCTTCCCACTTCGGGGCTCTCTGCTCCTGGTTCAGGTTCTCCTGTCTTTTCCAAACTGGGCTGAGAAAGAGCTGAACTATACATGGACTCGCCTAAAGGCCGACTTGTGTCAAAGCACTCAGGGAGAACAATGATATAATCCTCTGATGAAGCAGAGGAGCCTTGACTCTGAACATCATCTTTATCTTCCTCTTCATCACCATTGTCAGTACCATTACAGGGGCTCGTGCTCTCAGCAGATGGTGGAAGGTCCCCTTCCTTCCCTAAGGAAAAAAAGTCAGGTATTACCATTATCCATTTTGTGTGGACAACAGAGACAGCACTGTCCCAGCTGCAAGAGACGAGTATTTAGAAACAACTGTAAATCTTTGCTGACGTTATTAATGGTATAATTTGCTTTGTCTGTTGGGGGGAGGGTATAGTGTGAAAGAGTAAGGGATCTTAGTGTTAAGTCTATACAAATACACTGGTGCTATTAATGCTTAAAATAAAAACAGGAATAAGAGCTATACAGGGAACTTAAAACTGTAGTTTTCAGCACCTAAATTACATACATTAGAAACAGGTCAGAAATAGTTATATGTAATGACTTCAAGCTACACATACAGAATATGGAGGCACCAGTCATGCCTAACATATGAGCACTTATTATATATGGAACCTTTATGTCTCAATTTCACATTTTAGAAAAGCAGCTGTTCAATTAGGTGCTTGTTCAGAGTACTGACACCAATTTTCTGATGTAATGATTCTCTCTGTGTAATGAGGATCAATTTCCTAGAACAGCCAGATGGTTTTATCCCTTTTTTTTTGTAGCCTTTATTACAGCTTCATCTTAAATTCAAATTTATTTTACTTACCACAGTAATTTTCCGTAATTAGCTCTGACTGATGAATCTTTGCTTCCTTTTTGGAAGTGGAATTAGTATTTATCATAGGAGATTCTTCATTTATCATATTGCAGCTGAAGGTGTCTTGCAATGTTTGTAAAGAGTCTAATAAAACAATCAGGAAAAACAATTTAATGTTATCACCACCTGAGCTGAGCAATCTGTGTCTCATGTCTGACTCCAAACAAGTCAAATCAGAGAAGGCAGCTGACAGTACTTACTCTGAAGGATTTTATTTTTTTTTTGTGGAGGCTTGTGGTCAGGTGCAGCATCCAGGGTCAGAGACCGAATTACAGTTTCACAGACAAACTGAGTCCCACTCATATCTTCTTCCCCTTCCTCCTGGTTCAATGCATGCTCAGCTTTTGCCTTCACCATGGAAGAGTCCACAGGAAGACAGTCTTCTGCCACTCCTTGGGAAGGGAAATGTAACAGATTTTACTACCATCACAAGGCAATGTAACTATAAGAAGAATTTTTTAGGCTAACCATGGCTAATATTGACTCTGCGTGTTAATTCTTTCTAAAAATTGAAAGATTTTTGAATTCAGTTCAAGTTGAAGGTCAAAGTGATTGAGAAGCATAGGGGGCCACACCTGGAGTGTTTTGAGTACAGCCTAGTCTATAAAGGGTAAATTGTTAACTCTCCCAACAATTCTAGTGGCCAGAAAAATTAAGAAAAGCATTTGAAAGGACTTTTTACAAGGGCATGTGGTAATAGAACAACAGGAAATGGATTTAGACTCAAGAAGGGTACATTTAGATTAGATATTAGGCAGAAGTTCTTCCCTGTGAGGGTGATGAGGCCCTTGCACAGGTTGCCCAGAGAAGCTGTGGCTGCCCCATCCCTGGAAGTGTCCAAGGCCAGGTTGGACAGGGCCAAGAGCAACCTGGGATAGTGGAAGGTGTCCCTGCCTGTGGTAGGAGGGTGGTTAGAACTGGATGATCTTTAAGGTCCCTTCCAACCCAAACCATTCCGTGATTCTATGAGTTGTACTTCTGAATCTACATATGTTATGCTCCAACCTCTACATTCAGGAGAGTAGCATCAGGCTACAGGTTTATGAGCCAAACAATCATTTGTTTTTCCAAAGAAAGGAAAGACAGTAGTTAGAATTCTTTTTAGACATCAGGTCTGCTGACTGCACAGAAGTGACAATATCCTCCCTTCACCCCCAAGCTCCCCAGGACTACTGCTTACCAGGAACTAGTTTAAATCCACTCCCCTCATTCTCCTCCTCTATCTGACCTAAGCCAGGTTTCTCCAGCAAGGGGCTGTCATGTGGCAAAGGGGACATGCATGGAGTCATGTCTGAAAAACACAGGGAGCAAAGATAATTGGCACTAAGGGAGTAGGAGCCTCCAGGTGTTAACATTTTAAGAAGTTATTCTTTTTAAGGGACTGAAGAAACTCAAGTTATTTTGCAAGATAATCTGGTGAAATAAACAACTAACTTTGCATGACACTGCCACTGGTTGTGCAAAGAAAGTGGCAGCATTCATCAACATCTGCAATGTTATGGTCTTGGGGATATGAAGGTGAAAAGAAGCCAATACTGAAAAATGCAAAGGATAGCTGTCTGTGCTCAAGACAGAACACAGCATACAAGAGCCTTACCAACAGGAGTATTGTGTGGCACTCGCTCCAATTCCTGCACAATATTAATGTCCAGCAGCTCAAAGGACAGCAAATCCTACATGAAGAAACACCACACAAGTTTTCATCAGCAAACCCTAAAATGGAATCGTATCTGTACTTGGCAGCAGAGATCCCACTTGGTACAAATAACATTTTGTTCCTCAGAGGGCAGTTTTCCCACAACATACACCCATGTCACAGGATGTGGTGCACAAATCAGGGCAGCAAGAGATAAAGCTAAGAACTCCCTTATTAGGGGCCAGAAAAAGACTCAAGGCTGACTCTTTTTTGAGAATCTTAATCTGTCCTGCACATACCTTTCACATAGTGACAGTCCCTGATACCAATTAAAAGAAAACAGCTCTGCCATATATAATGCAATACACTCTTTCTGAAAGTAGAGTGGCCAGTTCAGAGCTCAGAAGCTTTATTCTTATGGATGTCTAAATACCCAGACATCAAACCTGAGATGGTTTGCTTTATCTCTATCTGAATTTCAGCACTTTACCTGTGCAGTGAGGAGATCAACAGATGGGATGTAAAATTCTCTCTCACTTGGCAGATTTTTGATCTTTAAAGGAATAGTTGGCAGAGATACTTCAGCCTGCTCTGTCATTTCACCCATCAGTTGAGCACCTGCTTCTGTTTTTAAGGAAGCATCCTGCAAAAACAAAAAAACAGTGTCTCAGAAGCCCCTTAGGCAGACAGTAAATAAAATATTAGATAAAATGTAAAGCCTGAATTTTTGTAAGCACTCAAGTAACTTGAAAGAGATTTAAAATAACTCATTTTAGAGGCCAGAAGGACAATATCAAAGAAAGAAATTCTGCAGTGTTTCAGTTCAAAGAACTAGACAAATAGCTAAAGCAGACTGATAACTAATCTCATGCCTGTCAAAAAGAATAACCATTTTAGAACTTATAAATGCAATATATCTTGCATTTCTTTCTTATTAAAAGTAGAATTTAAAAGCAAACAACTAAAAGAATCCCCTCAAATAGTTAGTAACACTATGCCAAACAATACACAATGCTCCTTCTCCCAGGTAATTCACAACTTCCCCAATACCAGGTGAGTGACTTGCCTGTTTGGTGTTGGAATCGTTACTCTTCTGACAGGAATCAGAATCCTTCCAATCACTTTCTGGATAGTCAGCAGCTGGAGAGGGATCCACAACAATACTGCACCAGATCCTTGGCCCAAACTGTTCCCCTCTGTGTGACAGTCTCCAGTGAGAAGTGTAAGTTCCTTCTATATTAGGAGCTACAAACTCAACTGAAACAGTTCCCACTTGTCCTGATGGAAGGGATGGCACTACCACATCTTTTTTCTCAGAAGATGCCAAGGTCAGATTTCCCCACATAAGTTTCAGCTGAAATATACAACAGAAAAAGCCAAAAATTAACTTTATGAGCTCCCCTGCAGTGCCAGTAGTAAGAAGCAGAGTTCCTCTGCTGAAGGGCCTTGGAGATACCAGACACAGAGAAGTCTGGCTGCTGGTAAAGATCCTCACATCAGCCACTATCATCACACAGAAGATATCCCCATCTTTCAACATGAATGCAGTCACTCACAGAACAAAGGTTTCTGGAGGTCAGAAAAGCAACAGACCAGCTGTAAACAGGGACAAACTGAACCATTATCACATGGGGGACATATTATTAATGGGAAACATGCAAAGTGCTTTCCTCCTAAAGTCTGCACTTGTAAAGAGTACCTAGACAGCTCATTGTCCCAGAATTCCCAGCTTGTGAATCAACAGGCCAAAGGAAATCCTAAATGGGTCCCCACAGAGAACTCACATGTAAATATTATCTTCCAGAACTATTTTAGTGTGTAAAAGTAATAGCAAAGGCAAGATACCTTTGTGTCTGAGCTCCATTCCACGTTGCCAGTATTTTTCATTCGCCAGTGTTTGATAAATTTTGTTCCTGGTTGCAAGTGAGTACCATCAGGCAAATTCTCATCCACAAATACTGCACTTAGTGTTGGGACAATTGCTTGGAAGGGTTGATTAGGACTCCTGAGATTGAGGAAACAACAAAAAATACACCAAAACTGAAGAAGTTCAGCTGCCAATAACGTTAATCTGACTTTTAAATGCCCTAAATAGAAGGGATTAATTAAAGAGACTAAAACTATACAAGTTTTACACTGTACATTCATAAACCCAAAGGGAATAGGAAATGCAAAGTGACTGCCTGCAAACACTGCTGTCTAATGAACCTCAGCCTAAGAGCACACAAAGAAAAAAAGAGCATTGAACATCATAAGTACACAGAATGTACTTGACCTTATGCAGACACACTTAATAAAGCTGGAAGATACAGACTTTTTAAAAACTGGCAGCAATGTTCATTTTCTCTGTATGCACATGCATGTGTATCTAATCCTAGGCACTCCCCTTCCTCCTAAACCTAGATAAATCAGTAAGTTTCTGCTAATAACCACCAGTAACTTTCTTCCTTCTCCTGGGAGAGCTCCTCCCAATTAAAAACACTCCACCTAGCAAATAAAAAATTCTCACAGGATCCAATGACAAATCATACTTTAAATGAGCAACTTCATAACCTTCCTTCACTTTAAATTGGCCTCATCACAAAATGTCAGACAGCACAACTACCAGATGCTCAGTTAACAACATCTCTTACAGGAAGGTGTTAGGTTGGAGACTCTCAGATTTCAGAGTAGGTGAGCTGCTCGTTTCCAGTACATGGACAGAGTTCCACAGATGAATTTTCCTGTGCAATTTTAGCTGCTTTTTGAGCTCTCGGACCTCTGCTTTTCGCTGTTTCTTTTCTGCTCGTAATCTTTGCTTCTCTGCCTTCAGAAATCTTTTGTCCATCTGTTTCTGGAGCCTGCAGAGAGAATAAGACACTATTATAATACACTGAATTGGCCAGAATTTAGCTTTAGTCAGCAGAGTCTTAGTCTCAAGGGAACACTTCAGGAAATGTCTCAGGCTTCTAGACCAGATACCAAATAATTTCCAGAGAACATCCTCATAGTTGCTTGTGGAACTAGTTTGAGTGGTCTCAGTGAAAGAGCAAAGACAAATACAGAGTCCTCAAAGAAAAAGCAAGCTTTCAAAGTTTGCTATGAATCCATGACACAAAAGTCTGTATTTTCTATGTTATTATTAAAAATAATAATAAAGATTTGTGACTCAGGCCCTTTAAAAGTATGTAGCTATTTTGAGCTACACACAATAAAGTTTGAGTACCATTTCTTGTTATCTCTAAAATAAAAGCTGAACATCAACCTCAATACAGGTGTTTCCACTTGCTATCAGGACAATCTTGTCAGGTACTGGCAGGTGGGGTTTTTTTACCTGACTTGCTCCAGAGTGGCAGGAAGGCGTGGTGGGAGCTCTGCAGGGCTGTAATTCTCAGCAATGCAGAGGACGGGTCTGCGCAGCTTTAACAAGACGTGGTTTGGATCATGGGCGTATGTTCCTGCTTCACACTCTTCACAGATATTGTAGGCTGGACAAAGGCTGCAAAGCAGAAGAGACAGAATGTTACCAAGAGGCAAAGAATTTCTGCAGAGAAACAACTCTGTATCACACTAACACTGCCCAAACAACAGCACCTGGTTGTCCAACTTATACATCGATATTTGGAGCCATCTGGAATATCTAGATGATTCTCTCTCTTCTGGGCAAAATGCAACACAGTCCCCACTTCCTTCTTGAACACACATTGAAAAAAAATTGATGCTTCCTTTAGCAAAATGACTAAAATTGTTGCTACGAAGGATAGAACATTTTACTGAAATCCAATGCCAGCACCACACTTATGAAAATACAGAGGCTAAGTCAACAAGTACTCAGGGATGCAAAGCAGATGGTCCTACAGGAACAGGACTGATAAAAAACAGGCTCTCACCTCCTGTCAGCAAGAAAAAAAAAATGCATCCAAAGAAAAACTCTGTTATGATTTCATCCACTGTTTCTGCCTAGTCCCAAAATGCTTACCTTTACAGCAGTTGCCTCATTTGAATAAACCCTCACTTTTAAACACCTCATTTAAGACATTCATCAATACCTATTTCATATTATTAAACTGACAAGCCAGATCATTGAAAAAAAGCATGATCTGCCTTAGTTTCATTGACTCTCAGAGCCAAACAAAGCATTACTGTAAGCTGGTGGTACAAGGTTTGCTTTTTTGCTTAGTTAACCAAGCAAAACATTTTCCTTTGCAGTTACTGCATCTTACGTGCAAATAATGTAAAGAGTGATGGTGAATAGAGCAGGTGTTAAAAAGTTCTCTCACTTTAACAATCACCTTTGCTCAGAATAGTATTAATCTTGCTTTTATGCAGATGAAGTCTAGTCACCACAGGAGACGTTGGTGAGACACATACTGACACTCTGAAAGGTACAGCGGGCTGCTGGTTAGAGATCTAGAGTCCATGACCCCAAGACAGTTCCTGAGACTCACCCACAGACCCTACCTGACAGGTTTGCCACATTCCCATGGCACTGTACCTGCACTGGTAGCGCACCCCGATGATCCGGGCCTGGCAGTTGCAGCAGGAGATCAACCAGTCACACGGGCTGCTGGGGCTGCCGGGCCCCAACGGGCTCTCCAGAGGGGGAGGTGCTGCTGCAGCCGAGCTCTCAGCAAAGTCTGCAGGCTGATTGCTATGAACAAGCTTCTCATACAGCTTCTGCTCCAGCTTCTCAACAGTCTCCTTAACTACTTGTTCCCTGAACTAGAAAGAAATTGAAGTGGTCATGGACGAGACCCACCCGCACGGTTTGAAAAGTTGCGTTACGTTTTCTCAAGTCTCACAACCCGTAAGTCAGTAGTTCAGAACCCACTTCCCATACACCCAGCACATTCTACAGGAAATTAAACAAGTATCCCATTCCAGAGGATTTTTACTTTAGAAAATACCAGACCAGAGCTTTTAAAAAGGCAAGTTTAAAATCACATACTTGTGCTTACAACATTAAGGTTCTTCTTCCATAACCTTGCATGAAGGGAAGGAAACTCATCTCCAAAACAATTATCACAACTCCCAAACCCTTCTGGAGTCTCTACCATTAAATTCTGATTTGTCTATGAGAGATGTTTTAGACATAACCATGAAATTCCCCTATCTTTAGTTCGTATTAAAAGGTGGCAAAGAAAGAAAGGAAACTCTAGAAAATAAAGCTTAAGGATAAATGCACATACTATTGTACACTGAACCTTTTAGTTTCAAGAACTCGCTAGCTAATGAATTCTTAAGTGATGGTATCAAACTGCTTCTTAGTGATGTTTATTAGCTATTCAAAACAAGTTAACAACCACATCTTAATTGTTGGTTATTGTCAATGGCTTCCTGGAAGTATTTTCTCAACGTGAACAGTCAAGAAAAACAAGGTCATCAAATGCTCTGCTTTCAATCACAGGAAACCATTTCTATTGCCCCATTGAAACTGGACAATCAAGAGTGTACAACAGCAACACTACTCCTATTGCATACTCTTCCATGATGAGGGGTCTGGAATTCCTAGGGCTGTCTGGATTCTATCATGGGAGCAACTTAAAACTACACTCAAAACTAATCAAATGCATAAACCAAACAATCCACTTTTCACAAGGGGCATGGATCAAGCTGTGCTTGCAGCAACTGTGTTGAGATGTCTAGAGTTAGGCATCACAAGGAACTCTTCCACCCACAACTTCTTATGCATTTCTTTAGGAATACCAACACTTGCAAGACAATGCACTTACTGTTTCCAAGTAGCTTGTAAACCATTCTGGAGGATTTTCACTTGTGCTTCCTGTTTGTGTCTGATTTAACTTCTGCTGGGGAGAAAACCAAACCAAACAAACAAAAAAGCATGCAAAGTTGAAAAAAACATCCTCAACACAGCAAGTTAACCACTGAAATAACTCTCAAGTGTCTATATAAAAAAAATTTTAAAGTTCTTCAGAAAACAGTGGAGAAGCAACACAAGGTAACCACTGACATTTTCCTGAAAGATTTCTGCTTCATTGGCACTTGAGTGTAACTACACACCAAATCCAAAGTAGTCAAGTATACCAGAAGTTATTAGAAGGCAATGAGGGCTTCAGGAGACCAATTACTTTGTTTATCAAAATATTTAAGAATGGTCAACATGAAAGCATCTGTATTTCTACAACACCTGTATTTCTAAAGGCAGCATCAAACTATCCTCTTAAAAATTCAAACTATTTGGTGAGCTTCAGTGGGTGCAAGTAGCTGAAAACAGAGACCAACCTCTGAACTCAGTTTTGATGTATGGGTAAAGAGGATAATAAGTCCATAAACTGAATTACACTTACTAATTCTTTGTTTTAATTAATACATAATGCAGCTCTAGCTCCTACCTGAACAGTCAGCTCCTTGTCATCTTTTAATCCTTCCTGTAATCCCTGAGCTAGCATGGAATAGCATAAAAGAGGTTTCTTCTCATCTTTCAGAAGCATCAGCTTTTCTGTCACAGTTTTTTCAGGTACTTGCAAAGCATGAGCAGGGTTTTTTTCATAGGCATTCATCTGAAGTTGATTTCCTTGTTTAACTGCAATCTAAATAAACAGTACACACATACACCACATTTTCCACTTTCAATCAGCATACAAAATCTGTAAAAATACAGCACTGCACTACATCAGAGAGAACAGGGAAAAGATGGGGAAAGACTAACAGACAAAAAGAAAACAAAGATGCCAAGGTAGAGTCAACTGATATTCTACTTCTTAAAGGTTACCAGTATGCTTATTAAAAGGTTTATTACATGGCAAAGGATAATAATGCAGATATCCTACAGGAATTTTTCAACCTAAAATAAAGTGTTCACATGTGCCATTAAATAACAGATTCTGTCCAGGAATTTATGATTATTTTCAAATTATCAGATTTTAAATCCAGACCATGAGCAAAAAGTTCCAAAAGCATTACTAATGTAAAACTGAAATGCAAAGGAATGCAATTTAATTTTGTCTACATAAAATTAACTGCTTCTAAAGTAACTAAGCATTGACACTAATAGAATTTTCAATGTTTTACTCTGGCAGTAGAGTCTGTGTGACAAGATTTTTGAAGGGATCCACAAGAGCCCAGTATCTCCAAATATGGGATTACTGTTTAAGAAAGTCAGTCACTTCAGATATTCAAGCTATTGTCCTAAGCTAGAAAACTGAGCTATTCAGATCTCCATGGGCCAGGTAATGCTGGTATTTTCTTAGCAACATCAATCTTCATTGGAGAACAATGAATATATTGAAAAAGTCAAAGAGAGCATTTACCTTCAGAGCTTCTTCATATTCCTCTAAAGAAAAAGAGAAAAATGTGAATTTTCCCTACCTCAAACAGATACAAATTTAGCACACAGTATTTAGGGAGTCTTACACATAAGAAGTCTTCACTACCTTCTGTAAATTCTTTTAAAGTAGTGCTACTGAAAGAAAAAAATTGTATATACAGCAACAAGCACACCTTCTCACAGCTAAGAGCTGCAGCATTCCATTAATTTAGCCATATCCAATTTGTTCCTACAGATCAAAAACTCCTTCCTTTGGGAAGAATTTGATGCCCAATGATATATAAAATACAAAAATCAAAAAGCAAGCATTCTCAAGTGCTTCTCCAAAAACCATGAACAATGGTTGGGGTCTGTTTCTTGATTTCACTTCAATAAAGCAGCAGCTCACCTTTGCTATTCACAGAGACCTGCAAAGAAAAATAACAGTGAGTTATACAGACATATTTTTGCAATTCTCTTAAAATTAACACACTTCCAGAATAAAAGTACCTTTATTTGGAGTTTCCAAAACACCACTCCAAATGCAGATACTCATTTATCCATTCTGCACACAGAAGTTACCAATACAAGAAGCTATTTAATGCCTACAGTATTGCCTGATTCTGAACAAGGTTTAGTCAGTTTGACCAGTGTTTCAAAGAGAGCTTTCACAGATGCATCTATATATTTATACAAGACACAGGCTGGAAAATAAGGGGAGAATCTTTCCCTGAAAGGTTGCTGGGACCATCTTGACATTTCCCCTTAGAGGAAAAAAAATAACTACAGGGACTCCATCTCTGCAATTTAGTAGAGCCATAACCTAAGCAGTGGAAGATGGGGTTTGCAAAAGGTCCATTGTGTCTAAGAATTACATTTTCCCCTGAACCTCTAGACAAACAGAAAGAACATGAGAGGGTGAGGCTGTGCCAAGCAGGAAGTTACTCAACAAGGACAACTAAAAGTAACCAATTTGTTTTCTGAGTCAGTAATCTGCTTGGAGATTACAGCAATTGCATAAAGCAAGCAGAGGATTTGAGTACACCAGATCACTGAAGCAAACATATGCTAATGACAGGGGACCTACATTTTCCAGAGGAAGGAGTGTAGATTGAAGGGAAAGGGCTTTACCATGGCTGCAAACACCAGTAGTTACAACTATCTTATTCTCATAAAAAGAAAAATCAAGTTCCTCAACAGAAACATCCCTCCCTCAGAACTGTTTCAATAAGGTGGAAAAAAGAAAAGCAGCACCTTCTAAAAAGGTATTTTAAAATATGTATGCTGCATTAAGAGTAAAACCACAAGACTAACAGCTATTTTCTTATTAAAGGGACAAACCACCCCCATCCCCTGATCTGCACAAGAGATGCTCCTGAAGGACCCACTACAAATTATTGTGAGGCAGAAAGGTTCCCAGCAGTCATTTTCTGGTTGACCTGTTGGGAGGGTAGGGTGGCAGGTATTTTACCTCATCATTATCCTCATCAATGTATTTGATCTGAATGTTGTCCAGGTCAAATGAAACTTTAACCTGTAATGAAAACAAATGAACACAAAACCACAATGAGACAGGACTACAGTGTCCTCAGTTAAACGTGATTATTAATTGAGAGTAATATTATAATCCTTCCACCCCTCCCTTCAGTTTCCCAACTGAAGCAAAGACTGTTTTACCAAATCCATTCCTCTGTAGTTGAATCACTCTCCCTGGTGCCTTCCCTCCAACCGTTACTAACTTTTCCTAATGAAAACAACAAATTCATTTCTTTCATGTTGCACCTCCCCTAGTTAATGTTTACTCCAAAACAAATAATAATAACCTTCCCATTCTGAGAGGACAAGCTCAGGGTTAATAAACTCAGTCATAGTAAACACTACAAAACGTGAAGGCTAAGGCAAACAATCCCCAAACACCACCTTTTACATTGAAAAGCACCTGGAATACAGCTCACACAGGTGATCAGCCTTTTTTTAGCCTATTGGAATTTGGAGAATAAAGTTGAGCAGCTATTTTGCATTTTACATTATCAGGGCAGAGTGAACAGCATCAAATGAACCATAAATGAAGGCAGATGTTTCCATATGCTGAGCAAGTCTCCACAGCTCCTGGACAGTTTTGTAGCAGGTACCTACACAAGCTGTATCTCTCCCAGCAGAAACTCTCTGAAAGACTTGACATGTTCTGCCAGCCCAGACCTCACAGAACACCTCAGCTGACAGAGGTTGTTGGGACTTACATAGCACCACTGGACACATGGACACAGCCACACACATTCTGCCATGGACATGCTACAGGCAGGCTCTTCCAGCAACATATCCCAAATTTTGGGACTGCAGTGAGAGAACAGACTCAGCTTATCAAGAAGAAACTGTGGTCTGTACCTACACTGTGTAGTACTACAGATTGTTCCCCTAAAACTCAAACCAGAATGAGAGATCGGGTTATCCCTTACAAACACATTCAATAAAATATTAAAACATAGGAAAGACAGAGTTTAACTGATACTCTCTTCAAACAGTAACTCACACAACAGGGAGAACCCACGGTATTGCCCTGGTTAGGGAAGCATTACTGTAATAGAACACCACACCTTCAACAAACACACCCTCAGACTACCTAAGATTAAGGGCAACATGGTGCTTACACACTAATCTGCTTCCAGCTTTGATGCAAGCAGGATTCTGACTAGCTCAGACATTCCTGCAGGGTCTACTTGCCACTAAGTATTTTAAGACTGAACTAGTGCCTCTTCTAGAGGACTGAAACACAACAAATGAAGATGTTACATTTCAAGCTTTGAACTTGAGTAATTCACAAAGCAAGAGCCTCCTGCACTCTGGAAAATGATAGCTAGAAGAGTTGAAAGAGAGAAAATAAAATAGTGACAAGACCTCTTAAGGTTCAACTTTAAAAGTAAGCTAAAAAAACAGAACGGTTGTTACAGATTGAATAATAATTTAAAAAAAAAAATCACACCAGCTTCATAACAGCCAAGGGAATGCTTACAATGCAATTTTAGCCTCAGCCAGGAATTCTCACTAAATAGGGTAAAAACAAGCATCCAAACAAAAGCTTTTGACTATACCAAGAGTACATCCAGAATTTCATAAGCAACTGTCTATCCACACGTGGCCCAGTCAGACACTGTTCTGTCCAAACTGGCACACACAGAGCTCCTAGAAGCAAGGGGCCAAAAACGTATTAGTGATTCGGTACCCCAGAAAGCACAGACACATCTTCAGAAAAGCAACAGACGCACATTACTTCACCATAACTACTTCAATGAGTAAAAGAACGAGAGATAAGAGGAACAGAGTGTACTTTACAGAGGGGTACAAGGCCAAAACCAGCCGTCCATACCTGTGGAAATGGGCAAAGAACACAACTAAAGCCACCTGCTCTCACAGGAAAAAAAAGGACCCATAAGAATCTTTTTCCGAAACAGGTTTTTCGGGTCACTCTAAGCACACAGCAGGAGTTAAAAGCTAAAAGAAAACCCAAGATTGCAGCAGTACGAACCACCAGTGCTGAGAGCCTGGGAAACGGGGGACGGGGCTTTGAAAGGCGCGGGAGAAGATGCCGGGCCCTCGGAGAGCCACTGGCACGGTCAGCACCTCACCAAGGCGGCTCGCCACGGCTGCAACCCCCCCTTCCCCACCTCCCGCGGCCGGGCCGCGCTCACCATGGCCTCCACATCGGCCCACGTCGTGTGCGCCGGGTCCGACACGAGGAAGCTGCGGGTGTCGCCGCGGCAGGAGACGCGGAGGGTCACCGGGGGCTCCATCGCGCGCTCCCGCGGGCCCAGGGGCAGCGCCGGCCGCCGGCCCGACCAGCCCAACATGGCGGCCCGAAGGGTGGTCGGCCCCACGCCCTCCGCGCAGCGCTATTGGCTGCCCCGCCTGACACTCATCCCGCTCGCCAACCTGATTGGCCGGGGGGGCGGGGCCGGGCGCCGTGGAACCACAACAATAAACAGAGCCGGGCACGCGCACGCAGCAACAACACACATCCGCGCCTGCGCCGCCGCGCCTGCTGCGCGCGCCGCTGAAATCCGCCGGCGGGGGGGTCAGGCGGAAGCGCCAGACCCAATCAGACGCGTCCGGCCCTACCCGGCCCCGCCCCCCGCGGCGGAAGGAGCCTATAAGAGCGCGCTGCGGCGGTAAGTGCCTGCGCCGCGGGGTGTGATTGGCTGCGCGGGGAGCGGTGGAAAGGGCGCGAAATGCGGCGCTCGGGGCAGCGCTGAGGGACGGGACCGAGACCGGGACCGCGACCGTCACCACCGGGCTGGCGCAACTGCGGGGGCCCCGCCCGTGCCCCGGCGGCCGTGAAAGCGACCATTCGTGCTCCCCGTGCGGGCGGTCGGAGTGAGTGCAGTGAGCTGGGTGCTGGGACGCTTCGCATGGGCCTGCGGACAGGCCTTGCTGCAAGGGCCCTTCATCCCCCGAGCTGCCTCCTCGGTAAGCTCTTATGGTTTCTCTTTGTTTTCAGGTACTTGCGGTGTCTGATTCGGGGTCTCACCTCTGCTGGCTCGTGTAGGTAGGTCCAGGGTTCTTTGCATAAGCACGTCTGCCGTCTCCTCTGCATCCTTTTCCACCTAGAACGCCCCCTTTTTCTGCTGTTTTGTGCTCTGCGCCCAGAGTTTCTGCTGAAAGCCGCAGTAAACCCCTTCCGGTCTCTCCTTTGGCTACAAAACACTTGAGGCTTTAACTGTCAGCATTCAGAGTAAGAATTCCTAAACTCTTAAGAAGTAGTAGCGAAGTATTTGATACCATTCCACAAGTTGGAGAGAGCCATGCGGGAGGAGACGGTCATGGGATGCAGTAGAGCAGAAACAAAGCTGATTATTATTTATTTATTTATTTTCTCTAGACTATTTTTGGACGTGAAGGATGGACTTCTCGGTGGTTACTGTTGGAAATGTGCAAAATGTGCTTTCAGCTATGCAGAAGAACTTGGAGTGCCCAATATGGTATGCCCGGCAGCAATATCAGTATGGTTAATGTGTTTCTTTATTTTTTCCCCCCTTTCTTTGCAAACAATTTGTCAGTTCAATGACTTATGAGAAATCAAAGGGATTCTGAAAACTATGTATATTGATGTTTTGTAAGGGTAAAGTGACAAAGTGTAAGACAACGTATATTTTGCTTTTATGTTCTAGCAAATTTTGTTTTTCTCTTACAAACTAAATATGTCAGTCCTCTATCCAGAGAGGGAAAAACATTATCTCATTGGATTAGAGTATTGTTTGTAAAGCAGTGTGGATCTTTGCCCTTTGTCTCTGAAAAGGAAGTGAGGTCTGTAGTTCAGCAAACAAATGCTGAAATAACAAAGGCTCTGCTTTGAGTATGGATCCCTACAGGGTCTGTAACTTCTGTGCACTTGTTTTCATTTTTCTTTTTGTAGCTTGGATGTGGTACAAGAGCCAGTTTCAACAAAATGTGATCACATATTCTGCAGGTAGGTTTGAAGAGTGCAATGCTTAGTTAATCTGTTTTTAATTTCCATGTATACTTCTTTAGTGCTAATCCTGTATTTATACTGTGTTTTGAGAACTTCTTGTGTAGCTGCTCTAGAGGAAAAATCAGTTCAGTAGAAGAGAGTTGCAGCTTCTCAAAGGGGATCAATGAACTCACTGTAAAATCAGAACAAGAATAAAACTTGATAACAAAGGATTTCTATTAAGTCATGAATGTGCATGCTCAGTTTTAAGAAAAATAATCTCCTCTTTTTGTTACCATCAAGACTTATTTTTTCCTAGGTTCTGCATGTTCAAACTTCTCAGCAAAAAGAAAAAAGGTGTGGTACAGTGTCCTCTGTGTAAGACTGAAGTTACCAAGAGGTGGGAAACCTGTCTTTGTAAGGGGGCTTGAGAATGAGAGGTTTGAACTGTGAGGAAAGGCTAACAGGTGTTTTAAAATGTCTCAGCATAAGACTAAAATAAAGAAGAAAAGGTGGTTATTAAATAAACTGTCTTTCTAAAGGAGTAGCAGTAGTACCTTACCTCAGTGTAAGGTTTTTCCAAGTGATTGCAGGGGAACACCCCTCTCTTAACAAATGTTTGTGCTGTATTAGTGTTCAATCATTACAACTCTACTAAACCTACATGAGGAAAAATATGAAATGTTCACTTTTGTGATAGTTTTAATTCACATGGTAGTGGTTGTTTGGGGGAACTGTGTTATTATTCCTTGGCAACAATTTCTCATTGTCTCGTCTTAAACTTTAGAGTTTTACCTCTTGTTTTGTTCAGCCTAAATTCTAAGAGAAGTATTTACAGTCATTTGTCTTAAAACAACTCAAGGTCTGATATTATTTCAGAAGTCTGAAAGAAAATTCCAGATTTAAGCAACTAATTGAAGGATTGGTGGAAACTATCCATGCTTTTGAGCTTGACACTGGAGTGAAGTGTAAGTGGTGTGAATGTATGCCCCCAACTTTTTTTTTTAAATAAGGTTTTGACATTTATATCATAATTGTTTACAAGGTATCTCATTTAATGTGCAATACTAAATATGGGAAGAATTATCAAAAGGTTTTTTTCCTGGGTGTATAAGCATAAGTTCCATTAAGTTTCCAAGATTCTTTTAAAAAACCTCCTAAACAGTTTTACTGATGACTCCACCCAATTTTATGTTCAGTTTCTGAAATATGGCTGAACATGTATCAAAAGTTTAATCTGTAATTGTAAGGTAAAGTTCTGCTCTTGATTATGCTCAGCCTTGCAGCTTTAACTTGTTAAACCATCTCAGAGCCTGAATTAGCAGATGCTGTAGCCATGTATATTAACCTGTCTTGTTCAGATAGGTCCTTTGGGAATCCAAATTTATTCTTTTTAGTACTAAGTGCCTTGTAAAGAGTATTGGCAAGTCAGACATGTGCCTGTTTATATTTTAAAAGACAAGACATTCTGGTTGGGGGCAGATGGTGGTTATTGACTTTTGTTTGAGGTGGGGTTTTGTTATTGTGCTGTGAAAGATACTTTGTTTTCAAATTCTTCTCAGCTTGCTCAGCCGTTCTAAAATCAGTAGCATTAGATCCTGTTCTTGCTAGGTTATCTATATAAGCAAAATTGATTGAAAAAATTAATTGGTGAGATCAAGATTTTACTTAAAATTTTAAGAGTACTCAGAAAAAACAATCAGACTAATAATTCAACAAAATTTCTTTCTTTGATAATTGTACTGCAGCCAGATATGCACTAGGTGCATGGGATCTGTGCAAGGCTATTTCATTAATATATAAAGCTGTGTCATATTCAGTGTGAAAATTATTTTTTTTCCCCCCCATTAACATTTTTCAGTTTTAAAGAATCATCACATTCGTAAAACACCCACGGAAGCCTCTGCTGCTGAGCTCCTGTGTAAAGAAAGTTCTGTCATTCAGAGTAAGGGCTTCAGAAACAGGAGAAAAAGTGCTAAAGAAAATGGACAAGAAAACACCACCTTGGTAATTGTTTTTTCCCATTTTATTCTCCTGGGTTGTTTAGAAGTTTATTTGGAATGTATATAGATGCAAATACATAAATAAATGAAGTAGGAGACTTTGGTTTGCTCTGAGATTGCTGTTTGACTTGAATAATACTCTGGACAGGGACATTTACATATTTTTGTCTTCCTAACCTACTTGAAAAAGACATTTGCATAAAGAACCTGAACTTATGGATGATATTTCCATGTTACAGTCTGTTACTGAAACTAGGATTGAAAAGTTGTCTGTCCTGCTTGTTTCATGAGGCTGTCTAACTATTTGTAGGGTTTTTATTTTTTTAGTGGTGAGTTTATAACTGTCTTGGGATACTTCAGGCATTACTCAGCTTGGGGTGATTCTGTGTGTGTGACTGTTTTGGTTCTCACCTGCTTGATGCTGAATAGAATGTTAGATAATACAGAATGTAAGATCAAACTGTTAATGTTTTGATCTGTCAAAGGCATGATAATTGTTTCTATTGACACATTCCATTACTGATATCAATATAATAAACTGCTTGTGTATTTTTGCATAGAGGCCACCAATTTATATGACAGAGTATTTTTATCAGCCTTTCCTGCTATGGTTTAAATAATTACAAGTGAGGGGTTTTTTTAAATAGTCTGCTGTTATAAATAACTTCATTTCTGTTCTCCTGTCAGCAGGAAACTACTGGGAATACTCAGCTTACAGATACCAGGGTCAAAAGGAGTCGCCTAAGAAACAAACCCCAGAAATGTGACTCTCAAAAAGGGGTTTATATGGAGTTAGGTAAGATCTGTTGTAGATCCCCACTAGTTGATCTTATGTAAAATGCAGTAGCAGCTGTTTCATGTATAAATTTAGAAATTAGACACTAACTTTTAGCTAAATAGCTCCTGGTAGCTCTCTGTTACCAGTCACTGTATTTAAACAGAATTTTATGCTGGAGCCATGTTGATATTTATACACAGAAGTCATTATAATTTGGTAAAATACTTTTAGGATTGAATTTGATTTCATCTGATAAAAGTTGAAAGCATCTACCTCTAGAAAGATCTAGGCATGCATGTGATGATAAACACTGAATCTAGCAAGTCACCTTTCTCTGAATCATTCCAGCCACAGTAACAGCTGATTTGTTTTCAGGTTCTGAATCATCTGAAGAGTTTTTTAAACAGGCAAGCAAAACTGGGTAAGTGAAGGTGATTAAGGAATTAATGTCTTCTAAAGACAATAGTTCAATGTTCTCATTGTTGTGTTTTAGTTCCTTGGCATAGGACTGATAGAATTCTTAAACTGACATGATTTTCAACTTGGAGGGCATTGGGGTAGAATGGGAAGCTGAATTTTAACACTTTGTCATATTATGTGCTTTAAATGGTTTTTCTAAATGTTTTGTTGCTTATGTAGACATTAGTCCTTCAACAGAAAAGTAGGTACTGTGCTTTAGAAAGTAAGTGTTAAATGCAGGAATGTGAGAGGGGATCTCTTAAAGATGTGGCCTGATACTCTGAAGGGATCTGGTTGTGGTGAGTTCCCTAGGAACTATTTCAGAGAGCAAAAAGGTAAAAATAAGTATAATCTTCTATTCTGTCTGTTGTGGCTTTCTCTGTAGTAAAAGTAGATTTCCCTTCCCAACAGGTTTGAAGACAAAGCTGCAGTTCAGATCTCTTCTCAAGAAAAGCTGGAAGAACTTGAGAGTGTTGAGAAGGGGAATGAAAATTCCTGCAATGCACAGCCTGACAAGCTGTGTGCCAAAGAAATAACACTACCAAATGCCATAGGTGTGTTTGTTATTTTGGTGACAAAGATGATTTAGGCTTGAAAGAAGCACCACAAGTTAATATTTTTATTTCACATTATTAAATATATCTAGATAGATAGATATAAATATAGTTGCAGTCTTGTATGTTGTAGTTCTGCTGATGCCTGCATGACACTGTAATACAAGACTGTTCTGGTTAAAATGTGCATATTTTGTGCACAGGAACAGAAAGGAAAAAAGTAACTTGATCAAAATGCAAAATTTAATTATTCTATGTAAGCCATAGTACAAACAGAGAGCACTGTCTGGTAATTCATATAGGAAGTTAGAAGAACATATGTAATATTTTTCTGCTTTTCTCTAGAGGGAGATTTGTGCAGTGTAATATTCTGGTTTTGGGGGAAATAAGAACAGTTCTTTTAAAACAAAGTAGCCATTAAGCTTGTTATTGTGTTTGTGTGTGTAAAATAAGGCTTAATAATTTACAATTCTTATAAATCTTAACAGGTGAAAGTGATTTCTCGAAGGAAGGCTTGAGCAAGAAAAGCACTCAGAGCATCACTGAATGTGCCAAACCTCACCAAGTGAATATGACTGAATGCCAGAGTTCTCCTTTAAATGTTCTTGCTGCAGATCTATCTCCAGAGCAGTGTGACAGAATAGGTAATTCCAGTCCCACAGTGATCAGGGGGACATCATTCTTCAAGAACACAGAAGAAACGGATGAAGAGCAAACTCAGTACAACAGTAAAAACAAAGAGTTTGACTTAAAAGGTAGTTCAGGGAGCAGGCTGGATAAAAGCGAGGAAATGGAGACTGTTTTACAAAGTGTGGAAGCTGTGGAGGTGTATGAACCTGAGAATGACTCTTTCCATGACAAAGACCTTCCTCAGGAGAAGCTGCTTCAGCCAGAGAAGACACTTCCTTCTGCCACCTTGGATCAAGTCTCCAGGAAGAGACTGAAGCGAAGCATTCAGAAAGTCAATGAATGGTTTTCAAAAAGCAACGAGATTCTGTCTTCCAATTCTTCCCTGGATGATTCTGCTGGAGGAACTGATGTTTCAGGTGAAGGAGATGCATGTTCATCAGATAAGGAATCCTGTATTTCAGAAAATACTGACCCTATGGTAGATTCCATGGAAATTGCAGTGGTTGAAAGAAACAAGAGATGGTCAAAACAAACAGCAGATAGCATCAAAGACAAAATATTTGGAAAAACCTACAACAGAGGGAGGAAATCAAATCTCCCTTCTACCTCGAGAGACATTTTACCTACTACAAAAAAGAAAGATGTGGCTGCTGATAAGTGCTTGAACAATTCCAGCAGAGACAGACCCAAACGAAAAAGGAAGACTGCCTGTGTCCTGCAACCTGAGGATTTCATCAAGAAAAAAGATACAGAAGAGGCAGATGGAGGCCCTGAAAGTGTTAGCAGATGCCTTGGAGATGCTGAAAAGAAAAGATGTGATGGAAGTGTTGCTGTTAATGAGAGTCACCTCTCTCAGAATAGAGTGGATAATACACTAAAAGAACATGAGGAAGGAGGAGGGGCCACACGGAAAAAAGCTCCTGAAAAGGTGACCAGCAAGCACTGTGATGAGGAGCTAAAAATGTGTATCAGTGATCAGAAAAGCACTAAAAAAGGTTCTGCAGCAAAAAGATGCAGGCGTTCCACTAGAACCATGTGTGCTCTACAGTTAGCAGTGGAGAGAAACTCTGTTTCCCCTGATCCAGCTGAGCCCCAGATTGATAGTTATCCAAGCAGTGGAGAGCCCAGGAGAGCTGATCCTGAGCAAAACCGAGTCAGGCGCAGCAGGAGGCTCCAGTTACTTTCTGAAGAAATGAAAGAAATGGCCAAAGAAACAGGAAAAGGAGTAATAGTAAAGGGACCAAGAAAGAATGACAGTGATCATGGAGGATCTGTCTTTGGAGACCAAAGGAATGTGGCAACTCAGGCAGCTGAATGCAAAGACCTGTGTGAGCCTCAGGATGTGTTGAGTTCTGAGGCAGTCAGTAATCTGAAGGGAGGTGACCTGAAAGTAAATGAAATGCAGGTTAGTCTGAAGAGTTTATGTGACACTGCAGAAACTGGAAAAAGTCTCTTCAATCCTGCATCTTCATGTCAGCCTCCAAACTATGGTTCCTTTACACCTTATGCAGGTTCTCAAGACAGTGAAATACAAGGTAGCCCTATCCTCCTGCAGCCTCCTTCAGTGCCTGCTGTGCAAACTGCTTCCCATCAGACTGAAGAGATGACTGAAACACTTACTGCTGTTCCACAGGAATGTGGGCATGATTCACAGAGTGTTCCAGGGGACTTCAGGACTGAGAAGTTGCCCGTGGCTAAAACTGTTTCAGAATTGACCAAGGAAGCAGAAGACAGTGAATTAGACACACAATATCTGCGAAATATATTTAGGCATTCAAAACGCTTGTCCTTCAGCCTTTTTCAGACTCCCAGGCAGACCTCTGCAGTAGAAGATCCTGATTCTGAAACTTTAAATCCATCACTTGCTGCTCAGGTAGAAAATAAGTCTAGCAAACATTTACACCCAGAAAACTTGCAAGAAGAGAGAACAACTGCTGAAAGCTTGAGTAGGGTTTGTGAGAAGGAGAAGCTTAAGACCTGTGAGTCTGCCTGTGTTGAGGATGTGACTTGCTTTGCTGTCAGCACAGGAGAACACAGACATTCTGCTTCTCAGGCTGCAAAGGAAGGGACTCTGACATCAGTGAGAACAGACACTGCTGGGACTGAGGCCAAAAACCAATCACTGAAAGGCAAACAGGGCAATGAAAAGCCTGTGTCAACTGACACAGAGATAGAAAGTGAGTTGAGACAGAACCCAATCACAAGTAATAGCAGCCAAAGTGATCAGAGTAACATAGAAGAGTGTGATTCCAAACAAACCAATTTAAACACAGGCCATGAAATGGGCTTCACTTCAGAAAGCAGTCTGGAAGGAAAGAACAGAATTGTTGATGACAAAGAACCAACTCTACATTTTCAGTCCAGATCAATGATTTGTCCTGCAAGTTGTCAGCAAAGCCCTGCTGAAGTCATTAGGAAAAAAAGTAGCAAAAGCGAAGGAAAACAAATAAAGGGGAATGAAGAACAAGCAACCCAAACTGCTGGCACAGCAATGCCTGAGTGTTTAGTTGCAGAGGCTCTTAGAGGGAACAGTGATTCTACAGGTTTGTCTGAAACCCCTGATGGCTTACTGGGCTCTGATGCCGATATTGAAGAGAACACCAGCTTTTGTGAAACTGATAGGAGAGAGCAATCTGCAGTGTTTGCAAAAGGAAGCAAAAATGCCCTGGAAAAAGAACCACACAACAGAAATGTTGGTTCTAAGCCAAGATCTCAAGGTATTCAAAAGTCTCGAAGACGAGCACGGAAACTGCCATCTTCGGATGAAGAATCCTGTGAGGATGAAGATCTGCCATGTTTTCAGGCATTAGTATTTGGCAAATCAGTAAGCACACCTTTGCAGATCAATAAACAAGTGACATCTGTGAGAGAGTCTTCAGTTAGTCCCAACACGTCGCCTCACAGTGGAAGTAATGATGACAATATCATGCAGAAAATGCCTGAGGTTGCCCAAGGCAATGTGTGTGTGTCACCAAGCCAGGAGTCAGAATGCTCTGTCAACTTATTTTCTTCCCAGTCCATGTCTGAAGAATCAGTTAATGGAGCCCAAGAGCTGAAGAAACCTTTGCTGCAAGTTGATGCATCTGAACAAGTGACCGGCGTGAATGAGAGTAAAGAAACTTCTCAGAGTTGTAAAGGAAGGCTGAAGAGGACCAAAACCAGCCTCAAAGATGAATGCCAAGAAGACCCAAGCATGGGAGCAAACCTAGGTACAAACCAAGATTTTCATCTTTGCAGCTGTGTTTGCAATGTCGTTACACGAGTTTTTGGTGTTTGCGTGGGAACTTTGTTCTGTATTTATGAGGTGCTTGCTCTCCAAAGGAATGTATCAGCCCTAAACAATCAAACAAAAAACCCTCAGTGGTTTATTTCCTGAAAATTATGTTCTTCCAGTCTTCTTTGTTCAGAGCACAAATGAATAGGCTGGACACTGGAGGCTGTCTGATGGGATGTTCATTTTTGAGGGATATTGCAATGTGATACTTGCATTGTCAGCCAAATTTCATACAGCTTTTCACCCATATGGAATGTTTGTTGAAATTGGCTGTAGAATTTTGTGGCAAATATTATGACATTTTTATGGCTGTCATAAATGTTTAGGGCTCTCTTATCACTGTTGACACACTGAGTTCTGTTTATTTTGCCGTGTCTATGACATGGTATTCTTTGAAATGTTCACTTAAAGTAGATCTGTGCTTCTAATTTCAATATTTTCAAAACTTGTCACTTTAGCATTATAGTGAGTAGTTGTCTAAAAGATCTGTGTAGGAAGAGATTATGTATAATGTTGATTGGTTAGTTGTATCTTGGTGAGTTTTTTTTTCTTTAACTCAGATTTTTTTTTTCTACCTTCTTCAAGGTGAAGAAGCATCTGGATATGACAGTGAAACAAGTATTGTAGAAGATTCATGTGAACCTTTCTCTCAGGGTGAAATCCTTACTACACAGGTGAGTTTATGCACCAAGTGCTAGAAATAACTTGCATTGGGTTTTTTTACTTTGTTTTTGTTTGTTTGTTTGTTTGTTTTGGTTGGGTTTTTTTGGTTGGAGTTTGGGTGTTTATTTTGCTTTGGAATTTTTTTTTGTCCTGTGTGACTTCAAGATAAGTCTTATGCTAAATCTCTTTCCAGCATTATCAGCTCTGTGAGTTTTATGTATGTCACAGAAGAGTGAACTTAATTTTATGCTTTCTGAGTTATTCTTCTTTTTACTGCATCAGTGTAAAATGTGATCAACTAGCAGGACACTGCTTCCTGATGTGGCTTCAATGAAACAGATTCTAGGATGTGCCTGGGTTGAATGGATTTATGATAGTACAGATTGGTGGGGAGTTTTGACTTGTGGTGTGGCAGTGGTTTTCTGTTTGGTTGGGGTTTTTTATGGATTCAGTAACAAAGAAGTTCCACATGGTGCCAGTGCTGGAGCTGTAAATGGAATATTCAGTTCTGTGGAAACTGCTTTATCATGTAGGGTGAAGGTTTTGGGGTTTTAAAAGGATCCTTTGAAGCCCCAAACTGTTCTTATGAGGAGCTGCTTATGGCATGTTTTTAAATATTTAATGTAATTTTTGAGAGGGAAGATAAGGAAAAGTAATATAAAATATGTTAGTCCTTTAAATGGTCTTTGGGGCTCTTTGTAATGGTGGAAAGTGCAGAGGCTCAGTACTTGATGTTCATTATTAAATTTTAAGTTACTAATGCAGTTTGGACAAAATTACTTAAATTTGTGCATAAGTTCTATGTTTTTTTTCTCACTGATTAAACTCTGAGTGGTCTAAACTGAAATAATGTGACTGGCAAAATGAGTGTGTGGTTGGTTGGGTGTTTTTGCTTCTGATGGTGGGGTGTGTGCACTATTTGTTACAGTAAAAGCACCACAGTCACCTTTTGAACATGTGGCAAAAAAGTGATTCCAAACAATTTTGCTGCTCCTAATTTTCAAGCATTTGTTAAATGCTGAGTTTGCTAATGTTGGCACTCCTGTGTCTCCTTTGCAGCAAAAGAATGCTATGCAAAATAATCTGAAAAAGCTTCAGCAAGAAATGGCTGTGCTGGAAGCAGCACTGAAGCAACAGGGAATTCAGGCCTGTGAAGTTTTGCCTCTCCATGGTGAACTGCCACATCCCAGTAGTGAAAGAACATTGGAAATGGAACAGAGACAAGAAAAAGAAAGGTCAGTGTTTTGGGTTTGTTTGGTTTGTTTTTATTTCTAAACTTCTATTAAAAAAAATTAAAATCGTGAGATAAATACCTCTGAGCAATTACAATACCTTTGCTGTTGATATGTGATTCTGATACTTAGAAGAGTGAAAAAGGCATTAAAATCAATTTCCCTCTCTCAAGGCCTCCAGAATTGTTGCTTCCACCTTCTGAATCCTGTTTGTTAAAGAGACCAGATCTGGAGAAAGGCCTTGAGTGTGACAGTGTTCTGAAGAACAAAGCTCCTTGTGAAAAGACAAAACCTGTGCAGGAGGCAGTGCAAGAATACAGGCAGTGTCAGCTTGAAACAGGTAACATTTAAGAGGCAGCCAACACATTTTGAATTCTGGTGGGTTTTTTCCTGCTCTTCTCATGTTTTTACATACCAGCAAGATATACATCATCTTCTTGTAAATCAAGGATTTTAATTTAAATGTTTCTGGTCAATTTGAAAAGATGTCACCACTTGTTTGGTAGCCCAGCTGTATGGCTGCCCATCAGGGTGGGGTGGGACAACATTTTGACACTAATAGGAGTTTTTCTGTCTCACTTCTAAATCCATAGTTTTTGACTAATACACTACTAGAAGTTTCACAGGTATTCTAGTGTTTTCACTGTAGAACAGGAAAAGTAATGATAGAGGCAAAGATGAAGTAATAAACACATAAGGAAAGGAAGTGACTGCAGAACTTTAACCTAAAAGGCAGAGAGAGCAGCAGCCTTCTACCATGACTACAAGAAAGATGAAATTTTCTCAAGGAGTAATTTCTCTTTTCCTTCAGAAAATGCAGAGGAGCAGAAATCTGGGACCAGGCAAAACAGTGCATCTGTCTCATCAAATCTCTCTGGAAATGCGATCAAGAGTCCAAATAACTCTTCCTCCTCTACAAGGCTTCTTAACCCTCAAACTCCTGAAGCCACAAATGGGTCTGTTGTACCTCAGAACACTGATAAAAGCTGTGGTCCAGGACATAGATTGAAGAAAAGTGTCTGTTTTCCTGTACCTTTTCTGCACAATGCAGCTGGGAAAGAAAATGCTGCAAGCCCAGTTGTGACTAAGAGGAAAGAAATGTCAATTGTGGCATCAGGTCTGAATCACAGCGAACATGTAAGTAAATTTCAGAAGTTTGACATCACTAATTAATGATTCCTGATTACCACTATAGTCCTCAAAAGAGAGATCTCTAAGTGTAATAGGAACTAATCTTGTGGGAGCTGCAGATGAGTAACACAGCAACTCAGGTCAAACTTTTTCACTCCTAAAAGTGTGAAGGATGCTGCCTGTAATGGCACTATTAAGGTTAGTGAAATTTGAGCTTTTTAAATGACTCCTAATGTCCAGGGGAAAAACACATTGTTCCAAAGCCAGAGGACTTCCAGACAGCCTTGGGCCTGGGCAAGAGGCTGTTTGAGTGGTTGGTTCACTTTTTGTTCTCAGTTCTGATCCACAGTGAGGATTTCTGTAAGCAGTAGTTCTGAGTTGCTAATAAACCTGTTTCTGCACTCAGTTTCCAAGAGGATTTGGCTCTTGGGTTATAAACCACATACCAGTAGCTGTGCTTTACTTTAATCTGCTGAAGGGTGCCAAAACTGACTTCTAAGGAAACGTACATTCTGTGTGCCAACACAAATAAAACTGTTACTTTAAAGGGACTGTGGTATTATGTTATGGTCCTGCAAACTGGGGCTGTTTGGGTTTAAATCTGTTTTGCTACCTGTTAATTTTCTGAACTGTTTTTCAGTTGGTGGTCCAGAAGTTTGCAAGAAAAACTCAGAGCACTTTATCTAATCACATTACTGAAGGAACAACCCATGTCATAATGAAAACAGGTTTGTTGGGATCTATGTTGGGATCTATATTGACCATATAGAATTTTACCTTTAGCCTAACCAACAAGCAGACAGGTCAGCAATAAATTTGAATAAGTTTGAGGAGAAGGTGTTGATTGTTCATCATAAATTTTTTTGTTTAAGCTTGGGTATCTTTCTTACTGTGTTTCACAGAATCAGAGGGAGGGTGCAATTTTCCTTGTGATTCACACAAGAATATTTGATATTTGTTTCTCTAGCTGTTTAGTCATCATTTTCAGGTGTTTACAGCACATTAGTGTGAAGTATTTCATAACCAACCAAATGGAAATGAAGGTGGTTCCCAAAGAAATCATGCTTTTTCTTGCCTCTTCTCTCAAATAACTAAAAAATAGTTCATAAGTGGTACATGTGATTAGTTTCTGCTAGTTTCCTTCAGTTTAGTAAAATCAGGACATTAGAATTTTGGAATCTTTCTACAGTTTTGATATTTTGCTGCTGCACTTAGCAAAAAAACCTTTTGGTTTTAGGCACAAATAACCTGAGCTGGGTTGTTTTTTTTTTGCTAATGGAAGAACTGAAAGAGATGTTACTCTTGTTTTCTCTGCAGATAAGGAGCTGGTGTGTGAACGGACCCTGAAGTACTTCCTGGGCATTGCAGGAAGAAAATGGGTGGTTAGTTATCACTGTAGGTATAATTTGTTTCAGGGCTAAACAGTCTTTGCCCTTCTACCACAAATGTCATCTTCACTTACAGTAAGGAGAAAGGATCTCTTCATGTCTTGGAGTCTGTTTTGCAGTGTTTCTTCTAAATACTTAAAAATAAATTAAAAATCCCCAAACAAGCAGCAACATCAAGATTCTTTTAATTTTCTGAATAGCTTTTCTGCTTTCAAATAACCACATTGGATTGCTCCCCACCCTGGTAAAAGTGTTTTTTCCCCTCTTAATTTAAATCTTTGAGCTGCGTGGCATCGATTAGTATAAAATTAATATTATTTATAAAAGGTAAATAAATTTCTAAAGTTCTTTCAGCATCATACATACTTTGTACTAAAGCATTCCTTTAGTACAAATACTTTCAATTTAATATAGCAATGAAGTCAGACTACTGGCAGTGGAAGAACAATTTTGCTGGATGAAATGACTTGTGCTCTGCTTTTTATTTATTTAGGGGTAGTTCAGTCTCTTAAAGAAGAAAGGATCCTGGATGAGGTAGGTCTTTTGTCTTTGGGTGAAATGTCAAATGGGTGAGTAATGCTGTTACACTGATGGACTTAGCAGTAATCCCAGATATTGTCTAAACATTTAATATATGGAACTCTAGTCTGAAACCTGGGATTTTACCAAATGCTAGGAGCAAAAGCCACACTAATACTTCATGTTCGTTGTTATTGAAGACATCAAGTCCCTATTATTTTGTTAACAGGTTGAAGACATATTTTTTTATAAGCATTCCTGCTGATATTGATAGATTATGGCACAGAGCAAAAGATTTCCTTTGCCTAAGGAAATACTATGTACTGATAATTGCTATCAAATCAGACTTTACTGATCAGTTAAATATAATCATGGAACATGCTGCTTCTTTTAATCCAGTTTGCTAGACTGCTATACAGTTTGACTATAATTTGTTTCTTTTAAAATTGCCTGATGGTGCAGGGGTTTCATTGCTGCTCTCCAGCGTTTCTCTTGAAAAGCCTTTTAATTCATTTTCTGCACACACATATTTGTAGCTTTTCAGTTCTGAAATCTGACATCTTTCTGGTTTGATGCAGAACTGACAGGAAAGTGTTCTCAGTCTCTTAACTTCTGATTGCTTGTGTGTGTTGTGTTCCAGGAGGACTTTGAAGTTAGAGGAGATGTAATCAATGGGCGAAACCACCAAGGTCCTAAGAGGGCCAGACAGGCTCAGACTGAAAAGGTATGAGCACATCAGGGGTGCAAACTCTGTCCTGCTGTGACTGTTCCAGATCTGTGGCTGTGCCAGCTGAATATTTGGAGCTTGTTTTAATTTCTCTGCTGTTTTGTATATATAAAGTTGTACAAATTACATGAAGGGGGAGCTCTGCAGAAGAACAGATAAGCCCAAGTGACTCACTGCCTGGAGTGAATGCTGTCTTTTTATAACTTAGCATGGGATTGAGGGTCTTGGATGATATTCTCCTGGTTTGTGGGTTACAAAGACCTTGGGATACACTTTGTGAAAATAGTGATAACTTGATAATATGCTGGTTTCACTGCACTTCCAGGGCTTGTTAAGTATTGACCTTTAAAACCCCCATATGTACTCTGTAATATGTGCCTTTCTTTTCAGATCTTTAAAGACTTTGAGATCTGTTGCTGTGGACCTTTCACTGATATGACTACAGGTGTGTCATTTTAGTGGAATGAAATGAATCTTAGCAAGGAAAATCACTAGTGTCATGCTGTCTGGTAATTTTTAGATGCTCTTGAATACTTGTATTTGAGCATTTTTTTTCTTCTGCCTTAGTAAATGGTTCCTAAGTATCCTTCTTCTAGCAGTTGCCAGTCCTCTGTGTAACCTTCTATCTGTAGGAGCAGGTATTAAAAGTTGAAACACAACAAAACCAGAAATTTATATGCAAAGAAAAAGCTGTGCACCATAGCTTTACTTTGTTATTTTGAAATTTAACAAACTATATTAAATGTTTTGAAAATTTAAGCTAAGATTTTTCCAATTAAAATATTTGTACCTAACTTCCCGTTTTTGTGACTTATTTATGAGATGTTTTCTGATTTATCCAATAATTTTATTTTTGACTGGGTAAAATATCCTCACATCTCTTGACATTTACAGTAATTGCTGCAGAGGATCCAGTGCTTTCACCTGCTGCAGTGATAGTCAGTTGTGGCTCTTGAGAGACTTATTTATCTTCTTCACTATCAGTTCAACAAATTGGTGGAAATTAAGTACTTTGACTACTTTACTTTAATGAGAACTAATCACAGTTCTAACTTCTGGGTTTTAATTTTCACTTCGTGTCTTGCATTTCTTGTCTCTTATGATAAGGGGAAATAAATTGTGACTTTAAATTTTGGGCATGTGCTCCTTTGCTTTTTCAGTGTTTTGCTTTGTGTAGACCTGACTAGAGGGTGAGGGAAGATGGAGCTGATGCTCCTCAGCAGGTTTGAAAGTGAAAGGACTTAACATTCTACCAAGGCTAAACATCTCTTCCAAACTGTGGTAGTTTGTATCTTGGGACAAATGCACGAGGGCTCAGGGAAATATCAACTTCAGTATCAATTTCAACCTGATATAAAACATTGAAGTAACAGACTGTTCATCTGATTTCTTCAGAACATCTGGAGTCCATGGTGGAGCTTTGTGGTGCCTCTGTTGTGAAGCAGCTTCATCTGTTCACACACACACCAGTGAGTGTTCCTGAGTTTTACCCTTCCACAGTTCCATCATGGTGACAGATCAGCCTCACCTTCTGTCACAAAAAGCCTTTAGTGCCTGAATGTAGTCAGAGCATTCCTGGAGAGAAACCACAGAAGAATCTTAGGTGCTAATGTCCTTCTTGCTCTACTACTTCTTAAATTCCTCTCTGAAGTGATGCTCTGAAGCAGAGTGAGCTCAGTTATTGCTCTCTGCAGATAGGAGAGTCATTTAAGGACAGACAGATAACAGTAGCATTTTTATTTTTTTATAGAACTCTACTGCTGTTGTGGTTGTGCAACCAGATGCTTGGAAGGAAAACACAGATTATGAAGGTAAAGTGATACTGTCATGGGCTGTTTTCTGGTACACATTCAGTGCTTTTGTCACCTCTGTCCTTTTAATAGCTGAATATCAGAGAGGTTTGTAGAGGAGTCAAAATAAAATCCTGCTGCATCTGGAGATGGAGGTAAGTCTTGAAAGAAAAATCTGGAAGCACAAGGTATATTGTCTCAAGAATCAGCAGTAGAGTCTTAAAACCTACTCAGGTGAATGCTATTGGTTCAGTTGTCCTCTGTGTATCATCAGCCTTACAGAAACTTTTCTGATTAGATTGTTTTTGAAAGGTGGGGAAGGGTATCCTTGGAGGACTAGTGAGACCTAGGAGAAAGCCTCAGATGGAACAAGATTGTCTTGGTCTGGAGACAAAGCCTTAACTGATATAATTTTGCCTTTTTTCTTTTAAGCAAAATGCTTTAGAGAAACCATGAGACTTTGAAAGTCCAAGTGTTCTAGACTGACTTACTTTTAAATGGGATAGTGGGTGTTCCAGAATGAAAGGGAGCTGGTTAGTTTACAGTGAAGTTGGACAAAAAAGTGAAGCAGGAGGATGATGTTAAAAAAAAAACAAACAAAAAAAACCAGCTGTTTCCATGGGACTGGAAAAATGAGAAAACAAAAAGATCCTGGAATGGGGAAGAACAGTCTGAAAGTACTTCAGTAATTTTATGTTGCTTGTGTCTTAATGAGCCTCATTGCTTGTCACACACTTGTATGTCAGGGCAGACAGAACCAGAGCTCTTGTCACTGAGGTCTGAAATTCAAAAGATAACAAGGACTGCATTCTTTGCTTTTCATGTTTATTCTGTGGTATTCCCTACTTCCTGCTTGGCCAGTTGCCACCCAGCCCTTCTCTTTGGAGCAGCAGCATTACCTGCACTGTTAAAGGGAATAGCAGTGCCACATCACTGGTTTCAGACTTTTGGTTTTTTATCAGGGCTTTTAAAATGTTACACAGAAAGCAAATAGCTTCATCTGAAAGACACTGGTAGTCTCACCTTAACTTGATTTGACTCCCTGATAACAGTTGTATCATTTGTGTGTTTGTTTTCCAGCAATACAGCAGCAGGACAACGTTGCCATGGTGACAAGGGAGTGGGTCTTGGACAGCGTGGCTCTCTATGAGTGCCAGAAGTTTGATGCTTACCTTGTGTTCTGAGGCTTAACAGCAGTTCTTTGGCCATTGCTCAGAAATTCTGATCAGTGCTGATAGTTTGAAATTATTTTAAGGACTGAGAATTTTTGAGACACGCAGGGACAATGTGTGTCTGCTGTTCTTGTTCAGAGTAAACTAACAGATTTTTATTAATAATAAAATTATATAGCATTGCCATCTGCAGATAGAATTAGCCACTGTTCTTTAAAGATTTATATTAATATAAAGCACTATTTTGAAATTATAAATGTTAAACAAATTTTAAAAGTTAGAAAATGTAGAATATGACCTCCTCAGAGAAATGGTGATGTGTTATTTACCATTGCAGCCAGTTCCTGTTTATATACTTGTGGCCAGTTTGGAGACAGTTAAAAGATGGATATTGGGCTCAGGGCTTGAATTAAAATGTGCTTGCACTCTGGAGTAACTCCCATGTTTTCATTTTGTTTAAATGCAAGCCCTGAATACCATTTGTGATTACTAATGCACTGACTGGTTGTGTTGAAAATGTCACAAACAGCTCTCTTGTTTGTATATCAAAGTGCCAACTCACCCTAACCAGAAACATTCACACAAACAGCCCCCAGAAATCCAGTGACTGAGTCTCAACAGAAACAAGCCCATACCAGTGTTGTCCATCTGATTTCTGACAGGTGTCTGTGGCACTGTGAAGAGTTAATGAACAGATGCACTTTAGTATCCCAGTGACCTATAATAAGCCCAATAAGAATCTGCTTCTAATAGTCCCTGTGTGCAAAATGAGGCTGTAAAGAAATTACTTTTTATGGAAGAAAATATGTTGCGTGTTTCTGTTGCCAAGCAATTCAACTTCATACCTAATTTTGTACTTTGAGAACAGAAAGAAAACCTGTTCTCCTGCAGTGGTTGTTTGAAAAAAAAAGTCTAAGTTCAGAGAAGTGTTTAGTGCTCAGATGGTGATGTCTTGGAAAGTTACAGAAGTATGTTTGTAAATATTGGAATACTCAAAGGAAATAAAATTATTTTGGCAAGTATTTCACTTTGTTGTTTTGCTTTCCTTATGTGAACCAGTCCCTCGGTCTCTGCACTGAGGCAGGTGTGAAAAAATACCTGAAGCCCAATCTCCTGAAAGGGGCAAGGAGTTGGAAACTTACTGGAGGTCAGAAATGTAAATGAGAATTTCAGGGCTGGAATTGGAATTGTAATTCCTACTCACCCTGATAAGTAAATGTGTTATCAAGTGTCTTGCAGCTGCCAAGTGCAGGTGGTCTGATCAGGCATTGCTACTGAGAGCTGGGAGTGTTTGCTCACCTCCCATACACTGCTGTTTTATTCTGTGTGACAATATTCCACACCTGAGGCTGTTCAGCACAGCCTCACCTTCAGAATGATGCTCCTCTTATCTCTGGAGCCCAGGCTGGTGGTTGGTTTTTATAATCTACATTTCAAAGGGTAGCTGGGGGCAACGACTGGCCAGTTAGAGGAAAAGGCCAAGCCAAGACTATTTTGCTCCTGCCATTGTGGAATTGTCCCCCAGATCTTGATGCAAAAGTCCTTTCTAGCAGGTCAGGTACTGGCTCCAGCTGGATAATTGTCTATAGGAATGACACCCATGACATTGCCCTTCCTCCTTGGAGGTGACTAGATCTGTGAAAATCATTCCCATAAAGTGAACTTTTGTAGTGATTTCCATCTCATGTAAGATGTGAATGAAGGTGAAATGACTTGACCAAACCCAGCTAAAGCAAGGATATGCTTCCAGAGAATTAGGCAGTTTAAGGAGAGCTGATGTGGCCTCCATATGGAATCCATGTGGACTTCTCTGGTTGCACTTCCAGCTTCAGTAATAAAGCCCCTGCACGTGGAGTTCCATGGCACTGAAATACCATATTATATCTGGGGACCAAGCTTTCCTTCCTGTTTGCTTCTGTGCCAGAGCAGCTTTGTGACATTTCCCAAGGCAGGAAGCCTGAGGTGAATGCAGTTTTCAGGTGTGGCTGCTGTGCCTGTTACAGCCATTACCTGAGGGGTGAGGAGGGCAGGATCACACATCATTAATGACCCAGACACCAGCTAAAGGAGCTGCACACAACCTGCCCTCTCAGCAGCAAGTGCTTGTGATCCTGTTCACTGGAGGGAAGGAAGAAAAAAAGGAGAGGTTGGTGCCTGCTGTAAGTTTGCCTGAGGCTTTGCCAGCAGGTAAATACCACATTTGGATTTAAAACTGCTTTGTAAGTCAACAGGTGGTTTTCTCCATGTGGCTGCATCAGGGTGAACTTGAGGAGTAGTAGCTGTGGTCCAGTTGCAGGAGGAATCTGGTGGACACTAGACAGTGTCTGCCAGAGCAACTGCTCCTTCCTTGTGAAAGGAGGCTGGCAAGGGCTGGATTGTGGGAGGGGATGGTAGGGACCTGTTCAACAAAGGGATCTTTTCCAACAACTTTAATCTGCTGCCTTTCTGTGGGTGCCTTAAATGGGGCATTGTGTTCCTTTTAAATCCTGTGAAATTGTCCATATTTCAGTATCTGACCTACTCATACTGCTGATGAGCAGCAATGAGTACTTGTACAGCTTTTCGCTGAAGTACTTTATCTTTAAAATCCTCCCTCTGGATCCATACACAGAGTTGTTTCCTTGCAGATCTGAGGACACTTTTAAGAGAGCAGCTTACTCATGGATGCAATTAGAACTCTTGTGTGACTCATTACTGGAGTTAATGGTAAATCAAAGAAATATTCAGTGTGTTCCTATAATTATTGTGGGTGATTTGTAGGATTGTTTTCATCTTGGGTCTGGTGTCTGTTTTATTTTGCTGATGTTACGAATAAAAACCTTGTGCATAATCTATAATAATCCCTCTTGGTAGGAAATGCCCATGAACTCTCCTGGTTCACAGGACAGAGAGTGTGAGCTGAGGCCAAGCAGCAAAGCTGCCTCCCAGCTGCTTATAAGCCTCAACTTAGACTTGAAGAGCATCAGTTCTTGTTTGCTTGTTTCTTTGATGCAAAGAGCACTTTTGCAAAGCAGTTCCTTGTTCTGCTGTGAAGCAAAGGCATTCCAAGCCTATCAGGCTCTGAGCATTTAGTGTTGAGAATGCTGGAATGATTGTATTTGGTAGACAACAGGTACTTCACAGGTATGAGTGAGGACATGTTCTGCAGGCTGTGTCTTATTCACGTATCCAGTGCTGCTGTAACATCTCACTTGGGGGGGAGGGGAAAAAAAAAAAAAAAAAAAAAAAAAAAGAAGCTTTCAGGAGGTGATTTACTGTAAAGTTCAGATTTTCAGGAGAACAGAAAGCCTCTCCCTTCCTCCTTGCCCACTGCCATCCCTACTCAATCCCTGCAGCACTCAGCCCTTGGAGAGGTCGAAGGCCTGAGTGCAACTCAAGGCAGTCATCTGGCTTGGCATGGACTTTGGATGTCAGGGTGACATGCCCTAACCCAGCTGCAGAGGAACAATTCCAGTGCTGAAGTTGCTGTTGGAAGTCAAAAGGTTACAGGAGAAACAGTTGACAGAATTTTTTGTTCTTTCTTTATGAGCTGCAAGTCTGATTATTGCAAGCTTTGGTCTCACTGGATTTTTTTTCTCCTCCCCTGGTCAGTACCTAATTCCTGGGTGAAAAGCACAAAAGAAAGGCTGTGCTCACTTGGATCGAGCTGTGCAGAGAAGCAGTTCTTTCCTTCTGGTCCCTGTGGGGATGGTGCCCTGCAGGATGAGAGCTGGCTTTCCTGCAGCTGCTGAACAGGGCTACTGCTCAACAAAAAATTGTCCAAGTGCACAACCCTCACAAATTGAAGGGCAAGCCAAAGATAGACAAGCCACCAGCATGTGCCTGTGTCCTGCCAGTGAATTCCACTAAAATGCCCTGTGTAAGCTGGATAAGGCCATTTCAGCTCAGGCTGGTGTTGGTGCAATCCTCCACGTGTGCAGGGTTCCAACAACATGAGCTGTGTTGGGGGCTGGCTTAGCTCTTCCAGCTCTGGGAGCCCATTTGGTGGAGAGTTGCAGAACAGGAAAAAACCCCAAAGTTAAGATTGAGCCTCTCCTGAAGCTGGCAGAGCTGCTGCCGAGATCCTTTTCAAGCATTTACCAGGCAAGATTTGACAAAGGGCAGACTGATCCAAAGGGAATGCAGTGAATCAGCGCAGCTATTTATGCTCCTGGAGGGATGCTGGGTCAGCCATTTCCCACAAGCTTTTAATTCCTTTGTACATTTTCCCCTATTCATAAGAACCTCTCCAGAAACTTTTCCTAGGAGGTATGTGGAGGCTTCCTTTCCCCCTCTGCTTACACTCTCACATGTTTCTCATTCCCGGCTTGGAAGACTTTTTGATTCTCCGAGGCTCTATTTCTGCTTAAGAAATCTCTTGCAGAAAAATCAGCAGTACTGAAACACCTCAAACCAGTTCAGGATTAGAGAAACAGATCAAAAGTTTATACTCTAGAGGAAGAAGAGTTGGTGCCCAAAGCCTCACTATGAATCAAGTACTGATGGACTGTCACTGGAACAGAGTGTGGGTGGGGGAAAACATCAAAGAATTTTGGTCATTGTGATTATTTGTCATGGCATAGAACTAGAGCCCTGTTTTGGACTGGCAGACTGTGACACACAGGGAACTCCTGAGGCTGATTGTTTTAAAGCTGCCTTCCTGATGCTGCTCTGGGGAACTAAGTTTTCATAGCTCATGCACCCGATCCTATCGCCTATTAGGATGCCCTTTTTCCTCTCCAGACTTTTGCTCTGGATTAGCAGATGAAGGAAACCTATTTTCCCTTGTCCAAGGGAGAAAATTCAGTGCTGTTCCCTATAAAGGGTGGGTGCAAACTTCAGACTGTTCAGTGTATCTTGCAGAGTTCTGTACCCTTTCCTTGAGAACAGTCAAGCATGGAAATATTAATTTTAATTTTTAAATTAATAATTAATTTTAGTTTTTATATGGTCAGTAAATTTAAGAGAGGTTTGTGTGGTGAGCCCTGCAGTTAATGTTTTTTTCTTAAGAATTCCAGAGAGGGGGGGAAAGGAGGCTGAATTGTCTCTACCCTTAGCCAAGCAACCAGCTGTGCATCTGTGTGAGTGTGTGCTGGCAATACTAATCAAAGCCCTGCTGGCAGAGCCCTGCCCAGAAAACTGGGCTCTGAGAGCAGCTCGTTATTTTGCTGATCACCACACAGCTCTCTAAAAACTGCTGACCCCTTCTTAATCCTAATGTGACTCTGGCACCCAGACTGCAGGGGTTGCAGTTTCCCCTGCCCCAGTCCCACGGCAAGTAAAACGTTTTTCTGCTGTTGTAAATGAGAACCAAGGATCTGGGGAATCTGGCTGGATGTGGAGAAAGCATACACAGGTAAACATGGACTTATCCCTGACCTACAGAGCTTTTCTCTAACTCCCCACAGTTACAGAGGATTATAACAAAAGCAGCCCAAGTCTGTGTGGCTCCTTTCACCCAAGGAGCAGGACTGAGGCTGTGTTGGCAGCATCACAGCACAGCCCAGGAGGACTCTCAGGGGCAGCTGCTCCAAGCCCAGTCCTGCTGACTTCAGCTGGGCAAGACTTCCCTTGGAAAGGCTCCCCGAGGTGTCCTGCACAGGGCTGGAAGCTGTTCTACCTACAAACAGCCACATCGTGTAACTGTCTGGTGGCAGGAGCCAACCTTCAGGCTCAGTTACAGTTTCAAAGCGCCAGGCTGGGCTTGTTCCACCACCTCGATATCAAAAAACCCCAGTCAAAAAAAAGGAAATTTCATCTGTGTCTTGCACACAGTTGTCTTTCCTAACTGATGGCCTTTGTGCCTCCCCTTCCCACCTTTCTGTGGGGATAAACCCAGGGCCATGAATATATTCATGCAGCACAGGCAAGAGCAAGAGACTCAGGGAAGAGGTTCTGTTCATGGAGCCTCCCCAGGGGCTGGCATGCAGTCATCTGCCAGAATAAACATGTTTAATTACCTGCATTAATATTCAGATCATGAAGTCCTCAGCATTTGTATTTATTCGTTTATATAAATGGAACAAGCTTTACAGAGCATGGCTGCTGCCATGCACGGTCCCTCAAGGCCCTTTCTGAGAGAAGCATTTGCCATTTTGCATATATACATTTCAATTGATTACAATGGGTTGATTGATTAAATGAAATAAGATGATTAATTTACAGTTGTAGAAATCATCTGGGGTCAGAGTCAACACATGGAAATGTCATGTGGTTCCTTTGCAGCTCACTTTCACCTTAGATTGCTGGTTCTTTGTCATTTCTTATGTAGGGGGTTTGAGCACTTGATTGGAACAGGGCATGGGTAAAACAGAGGAAAGAACTTTATCACAGAGGCAGACACTTGTCACTGAAAAACAAAGCAGGGCTGTGTCCAGGAGCCCCAGTGTCTCCTCTGTGCTTCTGGCCTCAGATTCACACTGAACTGGGCAGGTCTCTCTGATGTTATCTATTTGCCATGACTGAAAGGTTAGAGCTGGGAACGGTGCTGGATTCTTGCATTGGCCTCTTCCCATCCACCTGCACACACAGATTGCAGCCCCACCACCTGCTCCCAGGTTTCCTTCCTCCCTCAGCACCTCCCAGAGGTCTAGCCCTGATCTTCCTCTGAGCATTTAACAGGTGAAACTGGTCCTGTGCTTAACAACAGGAGTTTCACTTCTCTGTCAGGAAGCAAAGACATTTTATGTTCAAACAGATGTCAGGTGTGCTGCCTCTGAGCAGCTGTAACCCCCCTTCCAATGCAATGGGGCCCTGATTCAGTGGTCCAATCTGGAAAGACTTAATACCCAACTGCAGTTCTTGAGCTTGTCAGTAAATTGAAACAGAAGAAATGAACTCTTCAGTTGCTTTTGATTTCTTTCTATTTGATAACCCATTTTCCTTCCTTTTCCCTTGGGTCCTCTGATTGCTAATCTTACAGGTCATGGAACTTTACTAAAATAATACACCAGGAAGATGTTATTAATTATTAATAAAGGCTTTATATATTTCTTTTCAATAATTTAACTTCATTATCTTCAATGCTATTACACTAAATACCAGAACAATTAATACAGATGGGATTGCTGACAGGTAATTGTCACTGTAACATTATCCTGATTTGGAAGGTGTCCATTAATAAATACATAAAGCCCAACTTGGAATCATTATGGAGTTTTATTATAGTTCTTGCCATCTCACATGTATTGATTAGTTCTCTCTCATTAGCATTGTTAGTGGAAGGACTGTTGCAGAGCTGGTGACCTGGTGCCAGAGGCACACAGAGCCTTGCAGAGCAGCTGCTGCACAGAGATCCGGGCTGGAAGAATATCAGCAAGTCACCACTCTTGGGAGCAGAACAATTTCTGCTGAGACCTGGACTGAAGGGGCTGGCTGTCCCTGTCAGTGAGCTCTCAGCCTACCCCATGGGTAGGGAATGCTTTTTTTGGTAGGACAGCTGCACTGGCAGCGTTGCTCATCAGTTTTTCTGCAGGCACTAATTAGGGGCATCAAGTCCTCCTTACTTGTCTTTCGTGTGTCAGTTCCACCACTTCATCTGCTTGTTTTTGTTTCTCTCTTTCCTGTGTTGACTCATCTGCTGAGGACAGCCCGTGGGTGCTCTGCAGCAGCTCCTCCATCCTGCCCCTGTGAGCCCAATGTTGGCACCACACCAAGGCAGCCCCAGTGTGGAGCTGACATTCGGGCAGCTGAGAGGGAGCAGGGAGTTCACACCATATAAGCCAGAGCCAGCTCTCACCAGGTCCAGCACTCCCAGCTGACCAAGGGGTCTCTAAGCTGGATCTGAGACCAGCAGCTGACTTGGGCTATTTGAGTCATTCTTTCAGGGAACCTGGCTCCCTCCGTTGGTGATTCAGGGGCCCAGAGCTTCCAGTCTCCCAAGCAAACCCCATCCCCAGCTGACTGCTTTTTTTTTTAATCCCAAATTATCTGTCATTAACTTCAGTAGATTCTTTGGAACAGTTTTCATGATAAAAGGGGAAAATCCCAACACTTTCACTTACCACTTTTCTATCTACTCCCATATAAAAGACTCCCAAACTGCTCCCTCCAGATTCTGGCTTGGTTTGGAGGAGAAGGGACCCAACAATGCATTTATTTCATCTGTTCTGTGGCTGTGGCTCTCCTTTACTCCCTCAGATATTTTTCTTTTTCTTTGCCTTTTCTATTCTTCTTTGATTTTGTTTCCTGTTTTGTCTTGTTTATTCCTCTGTAGAAAAGGATAGTGAAGGAGAGGGACTCCTTTGAAAACTCTGGTTAAATGAGCTACTGTGGGAATCCAAACACTCTTTTTCAGACAAGCAATCTAGTGGAGAAGCAAGTGCCAGAATATTAAGCTGCTTGCTGAATTGTGGCTACAGAGAACAGCCATTATAGCCCTCTGAGGAGGGGCAGAGAAGGGGATGGGGATACTCATTAGCCCAGAATTCAATCCCACTCTGAAGCCACAAGCCCAAACCTTCAAAGGCTTCAAACAGTCAATGTCTGGGTTGTATACGAGTGTGGCAGATGCATGTTTTGGGTTCAGCCCAGCTGTGGCAGCATCTGCATTTTGGCTTTCATTAGCTTCCCATGAGGTTCACGTTTCCATGTCCAGCTCCTCTCTGGCCAGGTCTGAGTCTGACTCTGGTCCTGCTCACTCTGGTAAAAATGCACATTTTTTTGGCGGCTCCACATTTTTGATTTTTTGTCTTTTTTCGGCTCTTCTAGAAGCAGCTGGGCACAAATTACTTTCATTCCAACATCATTATTTTCATACCATGGGTTTCCAGCTAGTTAGAGCTGTGCTGAGGGGAGGGGGGGGCAGGGGCTGGGTAGCAATGACATTTCCCTGCAGTACAGAAAATAAACAGATTCACAAAATCAGAACAAGAGGCTTCCAAGAAAGATCCCCGTCCGTTTTGTGTAACCCCAAACACCAGCTGCTTTTCTGGCACTGCAGCTTCACCTGAAGTGCTGAGTGCTGAATGTGCATGGGAGATGTCACCTGGGCATGGAAAGCAGAAGGAAGACCCTGGAGAATTCAGCTGCCTCTTCAGAGAGGTAATTTTGAGTTTCATGTCCTAGTTCCTTTGCTGGGGGGCATCTTGTGGGCATTGAAAATTCCCCTCAGGATAGATCCTGGGAACTAAGGATTTGCTTATAGGGTGAGCTAACAGATTAATATAGAGCCTCTGGGAGTTTAAACTAATCAGTGACCCAGGAACTGCTTTTGTGGAGACTGCCAGATTAAATTCAAAAGCCTAAAAGATGCTAGAATATGGTATAAGGAGGATGTGCTTGCCAAATACTGCTGCAGATCTGTGGAAAGAAGGAAGACACAGTAACTATGTGACACAAGGATGGTGAGAACGACTGCACACAGGTTATGAGGAGTGGGCCACCAATTGCTACCATCCAAGCAGGGACCTGGTTTTGTTCAATGAAGTTTGCAAAGGCTCTGGGAACCCTGCAGAGTTAAAAAAAGGCATTGTGATGCCGAGGGTTCTTCTTGGCACACTGCCTTGCTCAGTTCCTCTTCCCCTAGGCTGCAGATGGGCATTTTCATGCTCTTGCAACCTGCACACAGCACAACAGTGTCCAGTCATTGATGGAGTTTTTCTTGTTCTGGTAACTGAGCAGCTCCAATTCCCCAAAAAGCCCAAGACCTGGGTGCAAGAGTAGACACAAAATATTGAGTCAAAGGATCTTGATGCAGTGAGGACAGGGGCAGCTCGTGTCAGCTCAGACTGCTGGATCAGGCACAGACAACCTGCAAACGCTCCACAGTATTTAAGGATTAGGGATGGAGGGAGAGGTTATTTAAGGCAGGTGTTTCAGCTCCAAAATGAATACATGCAGCTAAGTCCTCTGTGTTTTTCACTGAAGGGTATTGCAAGCGTATTTCAAGATCTAGAGAGAGACATTAGAACAGAAAGAGAAGTCAGGCAGTAAGAGATTTTGAGAGGATGCGTGGTTTGACTATTAAAAATGAACAGAGTCGAGCATTATGCATTTTCCAATGATGTTTATTTGTTTCCTGTAGCCCACAGACACAGTTGGATCTGGCAACAGAGCAGATTCTTCTTTTCCTTAAAGTGTCCACGTGACATTAAGCCCAGGCTAACACTGTTGTCAAAGGCATTTAGGGAGGGAGTGGCAGAAGCAACGGGAGGTGCTGGGAGGAGGCTGGACAGCAAGGCATGAGGGCAGGAAACACCTTCCATCCCACTGCCGCAGCAGAGACAGCGTGCAGATACACAGAAAATCATTTTGCTCATCTATACCAGACAAATACAGCACCATGCAACACAATCTGCAGCTGGAAGTGGGTGGAGAGCAGGATATGGGTGGTTATTGCAGTCTGCTTGCAGAGAGCAGCCCGGGGAGCGACCAGGTGGCAGCAGCTCACACACAAGCTCCCAAGAGTCATTTGCTTGCTGAAGGGAACCGTGATTTTCAGGATGCATCTACTGGGACAGACCTCTCCCTTGGAGCCAGATCCACTCTGCTGCATTTCAAATGGAGTTCAGGTATCTAAAATACCATGTAAAGAGACATCTGTTTTCTTCACAGGAGGTCAACTACCATGGTGTCTCATCAGGTTAAGGTGCCTTCCCAGGGTGCCTTCCCTCCCAGCTCTGGCCCAGACCTGCACCTTCCATGGCACCTGCTGTCCAGCCTCGCTGAGAGCAGCACCACCTCAAACATCTTTTCTCTTCTAAAGAAAGATCAGAAGAACACCTCCTCCGGGTCACACTCTGCTGCTCACAATCCCCCCTCCTCCCTCCAACCCAGGTCCCAGGCAGCCCCCACCCCACACTGTGTGTGCTGTACAGCTGCACAAAGGCACAGGGCCTGGGCTGTGGCCACGGGCCGTGGGTACAGGAAGGTGGCACACAGACAGCATCGCTCCCTTTCCCTTTGTTCCGCCCGGTCACAGACCTTCCAGCACCTCAATACTCCTCTGCCAAGTGCTTCCTTCATCCCAAGCAATCTGCACAGCAGCAGCCAACCCAGAAATCTCCACAGTGCAGGGCAACTCGTGCACCCCCATTTGCAGCTGGGACCTTTTCTCAGCCCTGGAGACTGAGAAAAAGGCTTTGGAAAGGCAGGCTGGCTCCTGCAGCCAGCACCTCGCCTCAGCCAGTTCCTGTACAAAATGGACAACACACACACATGATTTACAGCCTGTTTTTCACATGATGGAGCAGCTCTTGGCTCGGTCTTTCCTGATCTCTGTGTCACTCAGTAAGTCTGTCCTGCCAGGCATCTGTGACACCCGCTTCAGTCCCCTTTTGGAGTTGCTGCGCTTCAAGTTCTTGTGCACCCTGTTGACCGAGGCGAGTGTGGTCACATGGAACACGTCCCGGACGCTGTTCTCCGAGACCTTGGAGGAGCACTCTGCATAGGCCACTGCCCCAATCTGCCGTGCCAGTGCACTGCCCTGCAGTCCAGAGAGAGCAGGAGGAAGAGGAAGCAAGGTTAAGACACAGGTGCTCAGCAAGGAGCATCCTCCCTCACGGCCAGCAGCCCTGCCAGAGCACTGTGGCACCACCAGCACAGCTCTCACAGTGGTTCCTCAGCACCTGCAAACACAGTGCAAGCCTCTGTGAGAGCTGCAGAGGTGAGGGTGGCCTCCTGAGCAGACAGTGCTGCCAAGCACTGGGCCCTGGGTCAGTGGCACTTTCTCGTTCACACGATGCCACCCCTGCAGCTGAGACACCTGGGCAATCCCTCTCACCTGGGCAGTCACCTGCTCTGTGCAACACAGAGCCAGGCACAGCAGCCCAGGGCACAGCCACCCCTGCACCACAGAGACCGGGTCTGTTGCCAGCCCGGAGACACCACTGGGTCCACTGGTGGCCATTGGCAGCAGCCCCTCAGCCCTTCCAGCTCCAGCTTCCTCCCTCCCAGCAGTTTTCCCCCGACACAGAACCTGAGCAGGAGGGTCACTGGGTGAAGAGCTGCACTGAACTAGGAGATGCAGAAGCCCACACTCCCCTTTAGCCAGTCCAGCTTGTCAAATCAGGCATCTCCACCCTCTCTGAGGAATGACTTTTTGGCTACTAAGCAGGAGGCTGCTCAGCAGAGCATCGGGAATAAGTCAGGGTCTGCCAGTGTTGGGGACAAGAGTGCTGTCAGCATGAGCAGCTCTGAGGTCCTGAGCCACGATCAAACCTGCTGCAGACCAGGACCTGGGTATGGTGGGTCACGGAGCCCCCGTCTCTCCTCCCTGATCCGTGTGGAGTCCTGCCCAAACCCACCTGCTCGTGTGTCACAGGGATGAGGCGCTGCTTGGAAAGCTCCCGGAGCGTGTTGAGGTCTGTCCTCATGTCCAGCTTGCAGCCAACCAGCACAATCTTCGCATTGGGGCAGAACTCCTGCGTTTCCCCTTGCCACTGCAGAGCAAACAAGAGGCTCTGGTGTGTATGATTTTCCAAATGGAGGGGTCACAACTGTTCAGACACTGATCAGCTCATCAGGGCACTTTAATGACTGCCACAGACAAGGATGGGAATGGTCAGAGTGTCTCTTTATGCTCACTTGTTCCAGATTATGCTCTGCAAACCTCCTTCATCCAAGCTGCATCCCCTGGGCAAGGCTATGGGAGGCCAGTCCTGGCTGTGGCAAAATAACAACCACACAATCTGGTGCACAGATCTGGGACCCCAAGGGTCAACAGAGCCAGCAGGGAGCTCTTTGCACACCACACACACTATTTGTTTACTGCTGGGAACCAGATGTTACAGACATTACAATATTTAGAGTGTAGGTATAGCCAGAATTGAAGAAATAAAGAATTGAAGCAATGGAAGGAGAAGGCCAGGGCAAAAATCCATTTGTGTCCTTCACACAAATAGTTCATTTCAGAGCTCCCAGAATGAATGCCTGATGTCAGCTGTGTCTGCAGCAGTAAATAAATCCATCACCTGTGACCTCCCCCTGGGGAGACCTGTACAGCCCCATCAGCATGTCAACACCCTGGTTACTTATCTAGTAGTTCTGAAGTAGGAAGCAGATAATAGAGATTACCCCTGGCTAAGGATGTTACTTGGAATTAGCAGTTTCCTCCTGAGCTAACTGGTGGTTAAGCATATACCCTGGGGAACTAGAAGAAGAAAGAAAACCAAGCCACAGCCCAGTGTCCACAACCTGGTGGGGAAGTGCCAAGAACAACCCAGGTTTCATTCAAGCAGTATCAGACCAAAGCAACTGCAAAATATGGAAAATTTTTATTTTCTACCAGGAGATGGGCTCGGGTATCTCCAGGTATTTGCCTGACAGGGACATTTTTTCCCCAGGACTCAGGCACCCCCAGCCCCCAGGCAGCAAGGGCTGCACAGATCTCTGGTGCCACAGCCACAGAGCACCAAGGGCCAACGAGGAGCAGATGCAGTTCTTTTGGAGCTGAAATTCAAGCATCCTAATTTACATGAAGGGTTTGAGCTACAGGGTCTGTTCACACCTGGCAGAGGTCCTAGCTGTCTACAGTAACACAGGGCTCCTTGGTCTCTAGAGAGAGCTGGGATGCATTTTCCACATGACTGACAGCTCTGGGAGCCCAAGATCTGCTGTGTTATCAGGACTTGCCAGAACAAAGGCACCACCCCATGAAAACCTTCTCTGTATGAAAGGAAGAGTTGCTTGTTTGCATTCTCTCAGATGGCTGTCCCTTCAACTGTACATGCTGTACAGCAGCCCAGGCATCAAAAGGGCAGCAATAATAAAGATTTCCTCTGCTGAATTAGTATTTTTGCCTGAGGCTTGAACAGCCTGATATCACAAGCTAAAACCCATTTCAACTTCATGGTATCTTAGGAATTTTCCTCACCTCCATAAGGCTGTGAGCCTGCACCAAAGGAAACACGGCACTTAAGAAATCCCCTGGGATTTAGGGTTTATTTTAAGTTACCATATCAAAAAGACATTCCCTAACAGCACTCAAAGTGTCTGTGAGGCTGCACAGAGAAGGCTGTGCACCAAGCAGGGTGGACTCACATGAAGAGTGTGCAGAGAGACATAAATCACTCCCAACCCCAGCTAATTATTGAGGGGTTTGCATCTCATTAGGGTATAAGTGATTCGCTTGCATTATTATTCTGCTGACTCCCAAGCTGAGCAGTGAATTCCTTCAGTCCACATGAAACACCCTCCCTTCCACCCAGCCTGCTCAGTACCCAGGACCTGCTTTGGAAGCCAACACTGAGCCATTGACCGAGTTATCAGAAGGGTCTTTGTCCCCTCACCAAGACACTCCTGAGACAAAGACCCACTTCTCGGGCCTCCCAGCCGCTGAGTAAGAGCCACTTGCTTCTGCACAACATTTGGCAAAATGTGGAGAGGCCAAGAGGGCACCCAGCACAATGTGACATGTTCAGGCCGTGGCCAGTCCAGCCCTGACAGCCTGGGGCTCTCTGAGGAGAACAGCCACAGGAACCACTGCTCTGTGGTGCTTTTCACGCCTCGGTGTCTCAAAGAGTGTCACAAACGAGACACCAGCCAAGGCTTCCTCCTGGGACACAGGATGAAGCTGCCAGATGCTTTGCTGCACAGTGGAACCACAGCTCCCTAAACTTCATGGAAGGAAGCAGGGCACAGCCAGGATTCAAGGGATGCAAGTGACCAGAAGGCCATTTCTCCTCTCTCCCCTGAGCAGCATTCTGAGTTGCTCGGCTTCATTCCATCTCAGAGGAAATCCTCATGAAGTGACCCACTGGAGACCAGCCAGTGGTGCTCCACAGAGGATCCCCAGGCCTGTGGGGCTCTCTGGGACCTGCCAGTTGGAATATCAGCTTTGCTAACCTGCAGGTCCAAAACCCTCAGCTGCTCCTGCAGAGTGCAGATGGTCAGCTCTGCCGAGGCAGGTGGTGCTCAGGGCCCTGCGCTCCAGGCCAGTGGCATTGTGCCATCTCATGTTCATTCACGGGCTTGAAATTCAGTGCCACAGCTCATTATTTTTGTTGTCAAGCTATAGAGAACTGTTGCTGTCTTTCTTACTGTGCAGGTGCCAAACTGAAGGGAGAACCAAAAAACTGAGCACTCTGCTTGCTTGGAAACAGGCACCAGGGGCCACTTCTCAGCTGCTGCAGGCAATCCACAGTCACTGGTGGTGACAAGATCCAAAACACCTTCCAAAGTCTTCATGAAAAAACAGAACAAATGTCCTGCATTTCTCTCTCTCCCCACATTTGTATGTGTGAATACAGACAGACCTCACACACATGCTGCAAGCCACCACGGAGCTTCACCATTCACTGGGCTCCTTTCAAATGGAAATATCTTGCATTCTGCACAGATCATGCAGAGATGGTGGCAGCAGCAGCAGCTGACCATCCGTGCACACAAACTCCAGCCAAGGCTTGGCCACAGGGCCAGAGCTTTGAGCCTTGATGGCAGCTTCGGGGAGCAGGGACCCCAGGGTGGCTCCACAAGCTGCTGCAGAGCACCTCTCTCACTGGCCGGAGGGCACGGGGCACTCACCTTCTTCAGCACACTGTCCAGGGTCTCCGGGCGGCTGATGTCGAAGCAGATGAGCACAGCATCCGAGTCGGGGTAGGCCAAGGGCCGGACGTTGTCGTAGTACGCTGAGCCTGCGGAGAGGAGCGGGAGGAGCGGGGTGAGCAGGTCCCATCCCACCGACTGCCTCTTGCCCAAAGGGCCAGGCTGAGACCCTCAGCCCTCTCTGCCAGTCAGAGATCTTTAATTCCAGTAAGAACTGGAGACACTGCCACACAATGCAGACTGCTCTGTTGAAGACCAAGGATGTTAACCCAACTTTTTGACCAGTGACCAGACATCATAAGGATGGACATCATTTAACGGAGTTTGATTCGCAGAGGATTTGGTTCCTTTGTTTAGGCACGGAAGTCAGAGGGTTTGTCCTTGTGTGCTTGTATTTAGCTCTTTACAGAGAGAAAAATCAAGTTTTGCATCCCTCTCCCACCCTACAGAGCATCTGGCAAGTCTGTGTGGAGCTGCACTGCCGGGGGATGTTGCTCACACAGGAAGGAGCTCGGGACACACCTTACTCACCACTCACTCCGGGATTCCATCACTTGTCCTGCTGGTGCTGCACCACTAACAGTGGGAAGGTGCAGCTGAGAGAGGACAGGAAATGCTGCTGCTATTTTTTATCCTCTCTTGCTATCTTTATACAGGAGAGCCTGCTCACATAGATTATGAGAATTTAAGACGGGTAAAAACGAATTGCCTTTTTCTCTGGATTTGTGCTGGGAAAAGCCAGACAGATTCCTTTTGATACATAAAAGAAGTGACAGGATTTGGTGAATGGAAGGGGATGATTCTGCATTCTGCTGGAATTCTGTGAGCAGGCAGAGAGCCCAGCCTGAATCCTGCACACCTTCACTGCACACACATGCGCATGCACACACCTTCAATGCAAATTTCAGGCATTAAAGTCGTCGTGCCATAGTGGTGTTATTCGCAGTGCATTCTGCCGGTGAGTGCAGATGCCTCAGCAAACAGCCATGGAGCAATCAGCTCAATGTAGCCGATTGCACTCTGCTCCTTAGAAACACTGTTTCGGTTTTATATTTGTCTTTACAATGGCTTAAACTTCCCGGAGGAATGAGCAGCAGTTGTTTGTTTATGAAAAGGGTCAGCAGAGACACCAGAGTCCTTGTTGAATCTGCTTCCTCCGAAAGCAGGATCGCCCACCCGAGGCCGAGGAAGCCGGATGCGCTTCCTGTCGCAGCCCCTCAGGATGCCCAGACCCAGCATTTTCCCACACCGAGAGGAGGGTGGAGCACCCAGCCCGGGTGTCGGGTGGCTCCTTGATGAAGTCCAGCACCTGATGAATTATGGATGACGGTGGCTTATGTTTCCGGGACAATGGGAATCTGCGTGGGAGGAGAATGGGCTGATTCTCCACAGGAGCTCTGCCCCTTGGTCCTGCACAGGGGGCTCCCAGCTGAGGTACAACAGCCCCCCTTGCACAGCACTGCAAACACCCCAGACCCCTCCGCAAGACTCAGCCTGGGGAGCACAGCTATGACCACTCCTGCCTCTGCCCAGAGCCCACACGGGGCAGGCTGAGGGCTGTGTGGAATCTTCCCAGCCCCTGCCCAGTGCCAGAGACTGGCCACTCACTCTCCCCTTGCCACCAGCTCAGCCAACAGCAGCCACCAACAGCAGAGCTCGGGGGCTCTGATCAGCACAGTCCCCACCATTCCCACACAGCCAGAGGCAGATGCCCTGGATTAAATCTGCAATAGGATTCCCAGCAAAATTATCTACAGGTATCTCTAGTTCTTATAGCCAGCCCACAGAAGCAAAAGCACCGGCACCCCCTGCTCCGGTCACGGAGAGATGTGTCTGTCCCTGCAAAGTTATCGGGAAGGAAGCAGTTGCGATCAGCACAGAAGAAACGGACCCTGACCTCTCCAGAGCCCGGCCCTCTTCCTAGGGGGAAAGTCATGCTCCCTGATGGAAAGAAGCCAGTCCCTGCGGCACCTCGGACAGCTCTGGGGACGGGGATGCCGCACAGAGCGGCACGGAGGGCTTTCTGACCCGGCCTCAGGCTCAAGCTGCCGCAGTTCGCAGCTGGCAGAGCCGGTGCCATGCGCTGCTCCCTCTCGTGCCCCGAAATGACCCGGTCCCGCCGGGCACGAGGCCGCTCTCACAGCCAGCACCAGGCGCAGGAGTGCTGAGCTCCCCTTTGAATGCAGTTTTCAGTCATGTGCTTGGTGTGGGCTGAGGGGATGAGATGGGAAAGCCAGCGCTGATCCACATGCTTGAATGAGTCAGGTCCTTTATCTGAGCCATGCCCTCTCCCCCATGCACACAGGGGCGTCTGCCTCCAGACAGGGGCCCTGGCACTGGAGGAAAGCGTTCCCACACACATCCTCTCCCTTCGGCTTCTCTGTTTTACATAAACACTTCAGATAAATCTACCCCCTCCCAGCCAAGGAATGCTCCTTTTGTAGAGGTGGTTTTGGCTCGTTCAGCACAGACATTGCTACAGCAAACTGTATCATAGCAACCTGCTGCTCCTCAGCAGCAAGCCAGCCCCTTGGCAGACAGACAGCATCGCTGGTGCAGCCCCCCATTATCCCACGAGACCACCTCTGTCCCACCCTCGTGCCCAGAATCACACTCTTACCACTTGTGATCACAAAAGGAAAGATCCCCATGCTGGCAGGAGAAGCCGAGGGAAGGGAAGCATGAGGCAAATAACCTTATCTTCTTAATGAGATCAAAATTTGCTTCACATTCATTAAGTTTTTGCTCCAACTCCAAAGAGCAGGAGTCGCCCCTGGCACCTCCACTCAGCTCAGAGCAGCACTCCCAGCCGTGGCAGCAGCAGCTTCTGCCCACCCCAGGAGACTGATGGGGGGGACCCATGGTCAGTGCTGCGCTGGGGGGCAGGAGAGTTGCACTGCTCCCAGCCAAGGCAATCCCCAGCTTGCTCTGGAGATGACTCTACTGAATCAGGGAATTCTGTTTGGGTGATTAGTCTTCTAGTTTTTGCATCTATTATTTTTTCATTGCATGCAACAATTAAAAAAAAAACAAACACAAAAACCGACAACAAAACATAAAAGCCTCAGTGCCTTCAACTCTAGTTCTTCTGAGCACCTTTCATATACTCCAGCAAGGCACTCCAGAGACCCACAGTCTGGCACTTCCGAACACACACACACACGCCCAACTCTGGTGTGTCTGCAGATTCAGCCTTCCTTCACTGCATGAGTCATTCTCCCACTTGGCACCCAGGTCTGCAAGAAACAGGACCTATGTGCATCTGCTCATGATTAAAGAGGGAAAATTGGAGCAAGCAAAAAAACAGCTTAAAAATAAAATCCACCCAGTTGTCTGAAATTCAGAGGTGTATACAGCCATGAGCAGCTCCTCTTTCTCCCTGATTGGCAGCCCCTGGAATGCCCGGCACTGCAGCTCAGAGATGCTGCTCTTGGGCAGGGGACTGAATGCTGCTTCATCTATACCAATATTGTGCTGATCTTCACTAGTTCCTTATTAGCTGTTCTAGAGATAACGAGCCCCCTCACATGGGCACCCTCCATCCAACAACAGGACATTACAAACCAGGAGAGCCCAGTGTGCATGCAGAGCCACGATCTGTTCTGCAAGGGGCTCCTGCAGCCCTGGCCAGCTCTGGCTTGAAACAGAGACGAGCACTGCCAAGACCTAAATTTCTCAGCAGCACACTTGCCTTGGAGGGCTCACTGTAAACTCTCCCCACAGAGCCAGCAGTGCTGCAGCACATGCTGCTTTCTGCAGGGACAGAGGATGTCTGCTCTGCCAGACAGATCCCACCGACGGTCCAGCCAAGCTCTGGGCAGGAGGACAAAGCTGCCAAAGCAGGGCCAAGCCATAAACCCCATAACTTCTACAAGCTTCTTTCCTGGCTGGACTTTGACGTTTCTCTTGCTCGTGCAACATCACTGCAAAGCTCTGTGAAGTGTAGGAAAGTAGGAAACTGCTCCATGACATGGAACAAGCAATTGTCTAAAAAGTGCAGGACTGAATCAACAGCTTGGACAATTAACCTCTGCTCCTAATTCTTACAATGCACATGCAAAAATTAGTGAATTACTGAAGAGCCCAGCTGGCATACCTTCAGGATGGACATAATCAGGATGAAGGGAATGATATTTACATGGGCTGAGGTGGCATTTCTGGGCCTCTCTCCAGATCTCATTACTGGAAACCTGCCCCTCAGGAGGAGGCTGTTCTGCTGGATTTACCAGTGGAAGAATCTCCAGCTCAGGCAGGCACAGGGTGCTTCTGCCTCATCCCAATCCTGTGTCCTGTCTCACACATGCAGCTACCAGAGGTCCAGAGGAGCTTGCTCAGATGCAAACCTCCCTCCAGCAACTGTGAGGAAGCTCTGAAAGCTCTCTGTAGAAGTCCCTGCTGGCTGCAGAGGGAGCATCACAGAGTGTCTGGCATGGGAGGGCTGGGTCTGTGGATGCAGCCAAAGAGCTCACCAGACTTTTCAAAATCATGCCTGCAGCAGCTGGCAAGGGAGACAGATGGGAGTCAGAAGTCCCTTCCTGGCACTCTCGCCATGTCACAAGGGCAGCTGGCATTGCCACAACCTGCCTGTCATCCTTTCTATGGGGTACAACAAGGACTAGGAGTGGCAAGAACTTCCTGCAGCACAGCCAGGACACATTCTGCCTTGGGGGAGCACCGTCCCTCAGTCTGAGGGCGGAAGGAATGCAATTATCTTGATGCAATGCTGCACAATTCAGGTTTGCTGTGCACAAGCATTAGATCCCTCCCTGACTGCTTGGCTGTCAGATAAGGTTTCTCCCCACTGGGAAGGCTGGGCCTGTACACTTGTGAAGTTTAATGGGTTGGAGGTTTCAGAATCTGGAGCAAAGGGGGCAGGGGGAGCTGTCCTTGCCACAGGAGAGAACAGATCACCTCTAGGCTGTGGGAAAGGGGTCTGCACCAGAGCTGGGAACAAACCCACCCTACAGAATGCCCCTCCTTGTCTACAAGGTCACAGCAGCCAGCAGGGTCATCTGGTTGTCACTAATGGCACTGTTCCCCAGCATCCCCTAACTCCCAGGACACTCCATGGTCCTGCAGAGGCTGAGCCTCTCGGATCCGCAGGGGACAAAGGATAGATGCTGCTGCCTTTGCTGCAGAAGTAACCTCCATCCCTGAGTCCCACAGCATTGCAGCACCCCTACACGATGCACAGCTCAGCAAGATGATCCTCCTGGGCACTATCCTGCCCTGTCGTGGCTTCTCAGGTCCATCCTCCACCCACTCCAGATAAGCATTTCTGCTGCAACACTTTAGAACTTCTGTCTGACTGGTTATTGACCTGCCTGAGAATGTGACCCAGCTGCATGTATTTTTAGGCTTAACTACGTATTTGTGCTGAGGCACAACACAAGTATGCTGGTTTCAGGCTCCCAGTTTCAACAGGAAGGATGGGAGGAGCTATTTTGGTATGGAAAGGGCAGCTCCACATTTTCTCTCTGCCTCAGACTGCAAGTGGCATTGAACTCTTTCTGAGACAGCACTTGCCCTTACTCTTTAGAAGAAGCAGCCATGGCAATCCTGGAGCTGCACCCTGGGAATCCAGGCACAGACAGCCACAGCATCCATGGAGATGCCATTGCTAAACTCAGTCCCTTTCAGCTCCCTAATCTCATCAACATTCCTCAGCAGTTCCCCTAAAGAAAGATCTGTTATCACAGCCTGTGGGTTCCCACACAGGCCATTCCAAGGCAGACTGTTTGCCGAGTAAAGGCAAAGAGGGAGGCGGAGGGAGATTTGCAATTCACAGCGTTATTCTTGTCTTGAAAGCGCATCTGCTGAAGAGACAGCGGCTGCTGTGGAAGGCTGGCAGCCGAACAGCTCCTCTGCTGTGAGCTGCAGCACTGAGCAGGGCAGGGGGCACTGCTGAACCTGTGGGTGCCGATCTTTGAAACGCCGCAGGTTGTGGCAGACACTGCAGCTCTCGGCCACGCTGCATCCTGATGGTCCACAAAGGACAGAGAAGTCCTCTCCAGCAGCTTTCCATGGCAACAGTGACCTTGTGCAAGGCACAGTGCCAGGCTGGGCCTCTCACTGAGCACTGGAAAAGATGCTCCTACCAGAAGCAGGCAGCTCTACTCTGCAGCAGCATCTGCAGCAGCAAAAGATGCACCAAGCAGCAAAATGACCTCAGGTCCCTCACTGCTCTGCCTGCCTGCACTTCGAGGCCACAGACACAGCAGGCAGGCAGAGCCTCCCAGAATAGGGGGGTGAACCAAAACCAAAGAACTGAGTCCAGGCTGCAAGGCACAGAGTAGCTTCCTCCCCAGTATTATTGGAAACAGAACAAAAAGTCCACCTGGGTACAGGCCAAAGCCTCAGACCTGCCAGCACCAGTGCTGTAGTACTGTGGCTTTGGAGAGGCACTGGGCAGCAGCATTGCCTGAGCCCATGTCTCCCCTTGCTCGCACTCAGTGCTTGGGAAGGAGCTCTGCAGAACAGGCAGGGCGTTGAGTCAGTCCAGGGTAGGCAGGAGGTTCACTGGCAGTGCCAGAGTCACGGTAGGAATGCTCCAAGTGCTGGTCCCTGGGAAGCAGGTCAGCTGTTGCCAAAGGCTCTCTCTGCCAGAGACCTGCTGAGCACTGCAGTGGCTCCACTCTGGGCATGAGATTTCCCAGAGCTGGGCAGACCCACGGACCCTCCCTGATCCCACAGGGAACACAGGTAGTGCATTGCTGAGGAAAACCTCCCTGCCCAGTGCATGCCCAGGGGTAACAGCACTCCCTCCTCTCACACCTGACGCACGAAAACGAAACTCGCCCACTCCTTGCGGAGCATCGCTAATGATCACAAACCATCTGCCCTTCTCCACCTGCCACAAGGAACAAAGCTCTTCCTGATGGGTCCAGGGCACCAGCACTGCAGGTCTGGGAGGCACCCAGCCCTTTGGGAACAGCACTCCCAAGCCATCAGGCATCCTGTTGAACAGGAGTTTCCCCCACCACAAGATACCGTCGCCGTGCAGGAGAGTTGTTTCTGTGCCGAGCAAGTTCAGCCAAGAGGTAGCAAAAAGAATTTGCCAGAACGGGAGTATGAAGAGCAGCAAAGCACCGTGTCATCCATAAGGCTCATGAGTAGAGGGTGCTGGGGCACAGCCACTCCCCAGAGACGTGTCTACCCCACACAACTGGCAGGCTCTGCACGCCTTCCCTCGCACACAAGGATGTCAAACTGCTTTTTAATAGAGGCTTTAGCAAACAGTACAGGCTTCCCAGGGGACAGGAGGGATGGGACATCCCTGCCGTTTTGTGAAATGGCACCTGAAGTGGTTTTACTCCTACAGTCTATCCTGAGCTGGGACACAAATGGAAAGAAACATAAAATGCAACCAGCACCCTATAGATGTTGGGTGAGGGGATTTTCTCCCTAGATCTAAGGCACTTGAGACAGTGCAGAGTCCCATCATTTGCCCTGTTTGAGCAGCACAGGTTTCATCCTCATGAAGGATTCTCAATGCTGGAACTCCAGTCACCCTCCAAGCCTCAGAAAAACTAATCAACGAACATTTAAAAGACATTTAAAGGAAATCAGATGTCTCAATACAATTTGGGAGCCACTCAGTTCTCCATCACCTCTGTCTACCCCATGGCAATATTCCTGTAAGGAGAGTTCCTGCCTGCCAGCAGCCAACATCACAGCCTCTGTTTGCCATTTAACAGGAGGGGCTGATTCAGCCCAAGAGGCTGCATTTTCCAAGGCGCTGCCAACAGCCAGGATGACAGGCCCCAGGGAGCAGACAAATCCTGGGCTCTACAGATTGTACATCCCATTACCAATGGGATGGGTGAGTGGCCAGGTAGACTGCAGCCACTCTCAGTCACCATAAAGGGACTTTTCCAGGTAGAATGCTCTTGCCCCACCTCCCACTGCTGAGTGACACTCAGCTCACTCTGTGCAGCTTCCAGAGTCTCCAACCACTTCCTCAACAAAGTACAGGGTGGGAGGAATTCATAAAAGAGTAAAAATCAATAGCCAGCTCCTCTGTCCAGGTCTCTGCTGATTTCTGGGGGAGTTTCAGTTCCAATTACTTATCTAAGAGATGGCAAGTGTTTAAAATAGAAAGGGCAGTCCTGACATGAGGAGGGGAGCAGTTTCCCGACATCTCCCTTCCCAGTCTTGCTGGGATGGAATTTATCATGAACAATAAGCCCCTGCATGCAAAGTGACTTAAAAGAGAGAGGAAGTAGCAGAGAGACAAGGGAAAGTACCCCCTGGTGCCTGTCACTCTCCATAGGGAGGGCAATGAGCTACTGCCAGCCCCTTCAGCTCAGCTGGTTCAACTCACTATTGTGCAAAACATCTTTTACCAAAGCTCCCATTTACAAGGGGCTCCAAAGAGTAGTGGAAACTCAACAGCAGCTTGCATTCTACAGCTAAAAGTATCAGTTTAATTACTGGGAAAATTGCTGTGTAGTGCTTTGCAGGACTGTTTATTAACAACCAGCTCCTTTGTATTCCAAATAAAAGCTGAAACAGAAGGAAATTTATCTGGAAAACCACCTGACGAACTCTATCTACACCAAAGCTGCTAAAAAGGTCTGACATTTTTCATAGCAGAAAAGAGAAAGAATCAAAGTCCCTTTCCTTTTGGCTGTAGAGATAAGCATTAGACAAACATCTCTTTTGTTGCAAAGAGGAAAAATGAATGCATGACAGCATCAGATGCATGGATCAGATACATATACACAGCTTTAAAGACTTTTCATCACATCCTATTCTTTTAACATTTGTAAGACCAAAGCAAATAATTCTGGAGAATTCCTAAAAGGCAGACAATGCCTCAAATGTGCTTCCACACCCTCCAAAGGTGAAGTTTTTTATATCAAATACAGATTCTCAGAGCAAAGCCATTCAGAGCCTAACAAAGATAACCCACTCCATTCCCTTCCAGAGCTGCAGCAGCCCACGATTTGGAAACCCCCGGCCATGGGGGTGACCAGGCTGTGGGTGTACACAAAGGTGCACCAGGGTGACACGTGAGGTCGGCCACCCCTCACTCCCGGTGTGCCCTGATCCAGACTCACCCGTTGGAGCAGCTCCAAGGAACCCTCTGCAGTGAAGGCCCCCTGGATGGCTTCAGTGTGGCCATGCCTGAAGGACTTCACACAGACACGTCAGCCCAGCACCATCCACCATGAAACTGTAGCCACCATTCTGTGCTCCAAGCACAGCCCCCGGTCAAAAGCCAAGAACTAACACTGATGAAACCAACGTTTCATCCAAAGCTCCAGCCCCAGGGGCTGCCCCAGGATCCAGAGTCCTTAAGGCTCACATCACAGCACACAGTGTGCCAACATAGCTAATCATCCCTTCTTGTCTCAGGGAACAAAAATCAGCAAAAGCAAGGTCTTCTGGATCACAAAGCTCTAGAAAAGACTCAACAAACATATTTTACATGTTTGAGCTGGACTTAGTAAAGCCACTACTCTAGATAGGGCTATGCTGATCCTATAGCTGTCATTTGGTGGATGCAAAATTACAGCAAGGAATATGAATAAACAACAGCAAAGAAAGTCCTTGGTCATGTTTTAATTTACTACTGCTCTTGGACACCAAGAGGACTTCATTTGTCATGAGGACTCCAGAAATTATGTAAATATGGAGAAAGAGCATCAGTGAGCCCATGATGTACATTCACCAGTAGAACACAGCATTCAGCTGCACTGCCTGTACAAAGGAGCCCAAAGGTAAATTATAAAGTGCATATGAACTTCGCAGGATGCCAATACTTTCATTAGCTCTGCATCAAGCACTTGCAACTCGTGCCTCCACAGAAAGACAGACAGCACAAAGTTTGGGACAGGTCTTGGTGGGCCAGGACAGCGGCACCCGCAGCTTCACAAAGATCCACAACCGAGGACACAAAGAGGCAAAAGCAAACCAAGCCAAAAAGATGACAGAGAACCCCAGGGGCTCTGTGGCAGGGAGCAACGTCTGGCCAGGGCACGGCTCCCCAAGTCGAGGGTTCCCTCCTCCAGCAGCACCTTCCCTCCTCCCCGTTCCCCTCCGGCCTCCCTCGCTCCCGGGACCGGCTCTCTCGTTCCTCGTTGTTTCCCTGCAGGCAGGTGCAGCACCGCAGAGCCGGCACTGCGCCGGACAAGGGACAAGGGACCGCCCGCCCGGCGCCGCGGCACCGGGGCTGCTCGGGACCGGCCGGGAGGCTCGCAGGCTGCTCGCAGGCTGTTCGCAGGACGAGAGGGCATTGCCCCTGCCCCAGCCCCGGCCCGGGGGTTCCGAGAACGGAAAAACCGTCTGTCGGAAGGACGAGGCCGGCCCTGCCGCCCCCCCCCCCGCGCAGCCCCCGGCCCACCTGAGGTGTCCCACATGTTGAGTTCGGTGCGCTGCTTGTCGATCTCGAAGCTGGCCGTGTAGTTCTCGAAGACGGTGGGCACGTAGCTCTGGGGGACGGAGGGGAGAGCAGAGGTGAGGTGAGGTGAGATGATGCGCGGTGGAGAGCCCGGCCCGCCCGCCCGCCGCCCCGCCGCACCTCGGGGTAGCAGTCCTTGGCGAAGACGTGCAGCAGCGCCGTCTTGCCGCACTGCGTGTCCCCCACCACCACGATCTTGCAGCGCGCCAGGTGCCCCGCCATGGTGCGGGGCCGCGCCGCCCGCGCCGCCGCTTTACCGGGTCGGCCCCGGCCTGGCCGCGCCCCCGGCCCCGACAGCACCAACCAGGCGCGGAGCGAAGCCGGCGCTGGGCAGGGCCGCGCCGCCACGGCCCCGGGAGCCGCCCCCCGCCTGCCCCGCCGCCCCCTCGGGGCGTCCCCTCGGCGCTGCCGGCGCTTGTCGCTGATGCCGGGAGACGGCGCGGGGGTGGCGGGTCCGGAGCCGGGAGTGGGCACGGCCCCACCGCCCTCGCCCGCTTCACCCTGGTCCCTGCCCAGCCCTCGGCCCGCAACCCCGGGGCGGCCGCAGCCCCCCCGCCCCCAGCCCGGGAGATGCGTCTTCCCCAGGGCTTCCAGCCCCGGCGCTGCCGAGGGAACGGGACCTGTTCCCTGAGAAACTCGGCAGAAGCGAGGTCACCCAGCATTCTGACCCGCCCCACGTGCGCTCAAGGAATCCCGTATCCCCGGTGTCCGCGACCAAGTGACATCAGCAGGGGCGGGAGACTGGTCTCTGCAGCGACTGCAGGACCCCAGGTCCGGCTCACAGCCCTCTGCAGAAACGGCAGTGATTTCTGCTTTCCATTCCTCCTTGAGCACAGACAACACATCTATAAATTACAGCAGTGATTTTAATTAGTAGAATTATTGGAAAAGGAAAGGCTCCTCTGCTGCTAATGTTCTGCTGGCCACACTGCAGAAAGGTTCACCGGAATGGTGAATAGAACTGACAAGCTGCCTGTCACAAAATGCAGAAAAATAAGAGACAATGAAGACAAAGCAAGTCTGGAAAAATGGAAATTAAAATGTTTTGGCAGTGAAACTGGATTTATTAATGGGCTGAGGGGGCAGATTGTTTTTGCTGAAATCACAGTCATTTTTCATGTGTAAATATTGGTGCTGTGAGTGATGTGGGGATAAGAACAGAGAGAGGGTGCAAGGCAGGGGGTTGCCATGCAGGTACCCAGTGATTTCAGGTGCTGCTTGGCCTCCTGACAGCTGTGCCAGCCAAGCCCCATAGGACACATCAGCCTCTGTCAGCACTTGGGTGAGCCAGCTGCCTGCATCTGGTCGTGGGCCACCTGTGTCTTAGGATGCACCCCTAGGACAGGGGCCAAGCACAAGCAGGGCTGAAGGTGTGTCTGTGGCACACTCAGCTGGGCAAACAGGAATTCAGGTCCCTCCTCATCGTCACATACCAGAGAAGACCTGAGAACGGAGCAGGTGAGGTGATCGGAGGGGATGAGGCAGTCCTGGAATTCTAGTAACTCCTGTCCTCACCTGGTCTCATTCCTGCATTTTGTGGTCTGGGAAATGGCTCAGTCAGTTCCTTGTTCTGCAGCTTTGCAATGGGTTTTGCTGCAGCATCTCTGTGCCTCCCAGTCTTACCTTAAGCTTTAAAGATGATGAGAGACTGTCTCGTGCTTGTTTCCTTCCAGCCTCCCTGAGGAAAGGAGCCTGAGCTGTGACAGGTTTTGTAAGGCCTGGGGAGGGGGGAGTGGTTTCCTTCTTATATGTGTACATGTTGCTCCATTTTATGTGGAAGAATGGAAAGAAGAATTCATTGTCTTGTGACTGCAGGTAAAGAAAGGAGTGCTGGGGGGCCACTGGTGTCACCTGGAGTGAGCTCTTCCCCTGGCCAATGCCCTTTCTGACAGCACTTCACCATTTTTCTCAATAGGAATCAGGTGTTTGCTCCCAACAGATTGTTGTAGCCCTGCTTCAGAGGAAGCAAGACACTCTGCAGGGAATACTCAGACCTTTGCCAACCTGACAGCTACGTTTGCCTTCCCCAGGGAGGGGCAGTAGTTGCTGCCCTTGCTCAGAGCCACGGGGGCAGCATCACTGCTGAGCCTCACGTCCCCTTTGGTGCAGAGCACCTTTTGGCAGGACACTTGCAGAATACGTTCGACAACCCATCACCACGGTGTGAATTTTCCGAGCAGGCTGCAGAGCCATGCTGTGACTGTCACTGCGTATGGAGAGGCGACAGATGGCTCTCACACATTTACTCCTGAAAATACTTCTCCAGTGGTTAGATTCTCCCTTGCTGATCCACGTTCTCAGGGATGTTAATTGCTATTACGAATTAACTTTATTGTGTTATATTTGTGTCGTTTCCTGTGCAAAGAAACTGGAAGACATCCTCAGGACCTGTACTGGGAAGATGTACTGAGAGAAACCAACCCTCACCAAAGGACCTGCAGCCTGAAACCTGGAGCCCATGACACCTTGTTCTCGTGCACAAAGCCCCAAAGCTTGGTCCTTTACAGCCAATCATAGGCTCTGGACCTAATTTCAGGTGAATGTACTGAGTAAACAATGTCCTGTACTTTGTTGCATGGGTGTGGTCCCTGCAAGGTGCACATGAACACCTGGTGAGAGGCGCACAAGTGTCACCCTGGGAACACAGACAAAGCTCCTGTTCATCACATCATGCAGTGACCGTTCCCTGGATTTTTATGATGTGTGCATTGTTCCGTCTTTTTGGACTTGTCATATATGTGAAAGAGCTAGAAACCCTCCAGGCCAAGCTGCAGAGTATTACTAACTGTGAGCACTCGAAGTTAAATCATTCAGCCCCAAGTGGTGTGTTATTTGATGGTTTTCCCTAAAAGATAAAGAGGTGGAAAAGCAGTAGAGTTTGAACACACGCAGCAAAAAGATACAAATCAGCAGCAATTAGGAAGGTTAAAAAAAAGAAAGAGGAAAAAATCCCAGCTAAAAGCCCTTTCATATGTCCAGCCTGTTTACATTCTGGGCTAGAATAGTGCTGATCTGACTCACTGTTGGCATTAATGAAGTTTGCACCTCTGGATGAGCAATTTAATTTATCTCAGCAAGCCAAAGCTCATTATAACAGTCCATAAATGCTATCAGATGAAAGCAGCATCCTTCAGCAATCTCAGGGATTAAAGCAAGGAGGCATTCAACTGCCAAGGCTTCTGCTGGAAAGACTGCAGTCAAAGCATGTGTGTTAGAGGCTGAGGAGGCACAATGTCTTCATTACTGCTGCAGATTCCTCTGTATGGAGACAGTGATCTGGACCCTCTGGAGCACTCCTCTGGAGCTGAGCAGCTCCCTTTTTTCCCCCTCTCTCTCTCCAGACATCTCTCCTTAGGGTTCATCTGGCCCAGTAGCAGCTGGAGAGACATGGGAGATGTGGGGACTCCACAGGCTGGCCACATGCAGTGTCTCTCCTACAGGGAACAGGAGCCTCGTTGGAGGGGCAGGGACTTGCAGCATGAGGGCACACAAAGAGAGTCAGGGTGGGAGGAGGAAAATGGCTGATTCTGTCCTTTTGGGTGTAGAAACCTCCTTGCCACACATCCTCTCCCACACTGGATCCAGCTACTTGAACTGCAGCTCCCAGAGCTGCGCTGGCCTTGCCCTTGCCTCGCTCTGCATGGAGGCAGTGCAGCACCCACACATCCTTCCCACTGCTCCCTTTCTGCCAGGGCTGCCAGCGTGGCTGTGGCTCCAGCTGCAGCTCCAGCACACGGCACTGGCTGTCGGGGGTGATGGAGTGAGCCCACCTGGGTGCTCCCTGGCAGAGGTGCTCAGTGGAAATGGCTTCTCCATCACCCTCATGTTTGAAATCATATTTTCAGTTTTGCAATTCTTTTTCACGTGGAGAGCGGTGAAGATGGGCTGGGCAGGGGACGAACAGAAATAAACCCTCAAAACTTTATTTTCTTTTCCATTTAACGTAAAAAACGAATTGCATATCACAAACACAAACTGGGGATAAAACAGTTTTCTTTTTAAAGCCTTCCTTTCAGCAGGCCCAACAGAGTGAGGCAGCATCCTATGGGCTGCTTGTGCCTGTGCCTGGGGAGCCATAGGATGGTGGGAAGGTCCCTGCTGCATCTGAGGGATGGGGCTTCTGGGGGCCATGCTCCAGCTGCCTGGGGTCAGGTGAGGGTCTAGGCTCTGGGACCCACTACTGCACCCTGTGTGTCAGTCCCACCCTTGCTTTTCCCCTGCAAAACCACTCACGTGCCTGGGGCGAGCCATGGGAACACTGAGCCGCTGGCACTGCCAAGACACAGAGGTTCTGGAATCTGCCAGGAACCAGCGCCCTTGGACAGCACAAGAGATGTCAATGATGCAGAGAAAACCGGCTCCTGATGCAAGGCAAGGCCACGCTGCCAGGTCCTGTGTGCTGTACCCCTGAAAGCCACAGCGAGCACACTGAAGCAAGTCCGTGCCTTTTCAGCAAGGTAAGACAAGCTGACAGATAATGGGCTTCTCATGGATGCACAGCATGTGGATGTGTTAAGCCTGTAATCTTGGGACTATAATTGTCAGTAAATTATTGATGCTGTGGTGGAAGGTTGAAGTTAAGGAGAAGGATTCTCATCTCACAAGATTTCCCCGAGGACCATAGTGGAGAAGGTGCCTGCCTCCGGAGGCAGACACGGTGGGATGCTGATCCGTGCACACCTGGAAACCGGCCTCGTGCCAGCTGTGCCATTTGCTGGTGTTGCACATCCACAGCCTCTGCTGCTGGGGTTGTGCAGAGGAAAAGGCTGGAGCAGCTGCAGCCCCGTGCGTTGTGAGAATAATGCTCTGTGCTGGGAGGATTTCTTCAGTCTGCTGCCAGCGTGAGGAATGAGCCACCATTCCCTGAGCTTCGGTTACCGCTTGACAACCATCTCCATTGTCTCTGTGATCAAAACAGCAGTGCAGGGAACTGCGGCTGTGAGTGGCAGGTATGTCTGAGGGGTTGTGTCAGATCTCTTCCACCTGCTGCTCTACCTTTCAATCACAGTAAACGTAATTTACTGTGATACAGGCATAGTGTCACCCAGGAGGCACAGCTTTCCTGGTACGTGTGATGCAACTGGGACATCTTGTCTGTGTCTACCTCTCTGTGCTTCTCAACACTGCAGATACAGGTGAGGAAAACACAGAACAGAGGCAGAAGGAATCTTTCCCTTGAGTTGCCAACAAACCCAGACAGATAGATTGAGTTCAACACTTTCTGGGGATGTGTAGAGCCCTGCCATGTCTGGCAGCCAGACCCTGGCCCCCAGTGGGGTCTCAGGCAGTCTTACCATGTGAGGGAAGGCTTTTGTGGGCCTGGGCCTCTGGGATTCTATCTTAGAGAGCCCTGGGAGCAGGCACAGGCAGCTGCCTTCTGACCAGCAAACCGCTGCCAGGCAATTTTTTTTTTGTGTCTCCTGCCTGTTCATTGTTCCAATGTCCTTGAGAGCAGAGGAGAAAGACTGCTAGAGCCCCGTGTAGAAATAAAGGGAGGTGTAACAAAGGGCCAGGCAGGGGAGCTGGCACTGCTCCAGCTGTGGCACATCCTCCTCAGCCTTTCTCAGGGGATGAGGGAGGGCAGCAGGAGGCTGGAAAGAGCAGGACAGCAGCTCAGGGGAGGACTGCGGTCCTGTCGTTCAACTGGACATGAGTCTCCTCCTTGTTCCCACTGCAGCCACCCAAACACGCATAAATCTGCCACACAGCAGAGCCAGACGATGCGCAGCCTGCCCCAGGCTCTGCCCTCCTGTCTGCTTTCCTGCCTTTGTGCTCTGCTTCCTGAGCAGCCCCAGCCGCCGGCATTCCCGGAGCCAGCCCAGCCCGGAGCGCGGCCCCGCAGGGCAGTTATAAATTGTAGAAGTAACTCGGGGAGATGATGCTCCAGTAAAACCGCCCTTTCAGCGTTGTCCCCAGGAAGGACGCAAGCACTCTGTTTGCTCGGAAGGAATCATTTAGCGGAAAAAAAAAGTGGAAAGAATAAAAAAGACAAAAAAGGCGGAGCTGAGGACGGGCCGGGGGCGACCTGGGGACCGGGCTCGGGGGGCGGATCGGGACAGCCCCGCCCGCCGCCGCCGCCGCTCCGCGCTGCCCGCCCCGCCCCGCGACCGCGCCCCGGCTCTTCCCCGCCCGTCACCGCCGCTGCCGCTGCCGCCGCCGCCCGCAGCCGCTGTCGCCGCTCCGCTCCGCTCCGCCATGTCCACCGAGCCCGCCCCGGCCGCCGCCGCCGCCCCTGAGTCCGAGCAGGCCCCCGAGCACCGGGCGCTGGTGCTGACGGGCTACGGCGGCTACGACAAGCTGAAGGTGCAGTCGCGGCGCGCCGCCGGCCCGCGGCCCGGGGAGGTCTCCGTGAGCGTCCGCGCCTGCGGCCTCAACTTCGCCGACGTGATGGCGCGGCAGGGCCTGTACGACCGGCTGCCGCCGCCACCCGTCTGCCCCGGCCTGGAGTGCGCCGGCACCGTCCGCGCCGTCGGCGAAGGCGTCCGCGACCGACAGGTGAGGGCGGCGCGGCCCCGCCGCGCTGCGGAGTCCCGTGTGCCCCCCGGCCGCTCCACCGGGGCCCGCCCCGGGTCCGGGGCTCCCCGTCGGTGCTCAGCCCGGTCCAGGGGCCCGTCCGATGCCGCCCGCGGAGGCTCCGGCGGCGGACAAAGGCCCCGGACAAAGGCGAGGAATCCCCCGGACGGCCCTGCCCGTCCCGCTCGCTCCGGGACGGCGGAAGCGCCGCCGCCCGACGGGCCGGGCTGAGGGGCCAGAGCCACGGGGAGGAGCTGGGAGCGGCCGTGTTCCTTAGACCCAGGAGGTTTTCCTAAGGTTGGACATGTTTTTCCACGGTTGATGCTATTAAGCGTCACCCCAAGGCTCCTGCCTCTTGGCAGGATGATCCTTACAAGGGGCAGCAATAATGTTCGGCGGAGTTCAGACTTCAGACTCCTGCTCCCAAATTGCGCAAGGAGGGCAGGACATGAACAAGCCCTCTTGCCTTATTTAGGGGTCTGTTTGTTTGGGCAGCTGGCAGGCAGCACACTGGTTACAAACCAGAGCCCGGGGTGCCTGCAATCCCTCTGAGGGTCGTGGTGTATCCTCACCCTGTGGTGAGAGGTGCTGTGCTGCAGTCTCCCGATGAGCAGAGTGCATGCTGTGGGCTCCTGCCTGAGCCAGGGCTGCTGCAGTCCCTGCAGAGCTCTGCACAGAGAACAGCGTGCATGCACTGGCTGTGGCATACCAAGGGCAATGCTGTGATGGCTTCTGCTAGCCCTGAGCTTGTTTTAGACCCACTTGTCCTCCAAATTTAGGTTGGCGATAAGGTGATGGTCCTGGCTCGGTCAGGGCTCTGGCAAGAAGTCGTGAATGTGCCGGCCACTCAGACTTTTCCAATGCCTGAGGGGATGAGCTTTGAGGAAGCGGCTGCTCTTCTTGTCAACTACATCACTGCCTACATGGTCCTGTTTGACTTTGGAAACCTGAGACCCAACCAGAGTGTCCTCATCCACATGGCTGCAGGTAAATAGTTCTTGACAGCCCGTGTTGAGACTCTTGGCCTCACCGTGCAGTTTCCAAATGGGTGGTGTGGGTAAGGAAGTGATCATAATGTGGCCAGATTGACAAAATGTTACCTGGCAGAGGTGCAGGCTTCATGCTGACCCCATTTCCCAGCAGCTGAGGTTGGCCTCTCCCAGTGTGTCCCACGCATCAGCCTCACCAGTAGGAGCCTTTGTTCTGCAGGCTGTCACCAGTGCGTGATCACTGCAAACAGGGATAATTTACCTATTCAGAGGTTTTTCTGACTGCTGGGGCTGTTTGCTTCTGAGGCTTTCTCGCTGCTGGTTTTCAGGTGGTGTGGGAACTGCTGCCATCCAGCTGTGCAAGACTGTAGAAAACATCACCATTTTTGGCACAGCGTCTGCCTCCAAGCACGATACCCTCAGGGAGAGTGGAGTTGCTCACCCCATTGACTACCGAACTATGGATTATGCAGAGGAGGTGCGGAAAATCTCTCCCAAAGGTACTACATGGTGGAGGGTTTCTGCAACTGTCCTGCATCTCTTTCAAGTACAAAGAAACCTCTAGCTACTATCAATTCTCTCTCTCTAGGTGTTGACATTGTCCTGGACCCGCTTGGAGGATCCGATACAACCAAAGCGTTTAACCTGTTGAAGCCAATGGGCAAAGTCATCACTTACGGTGCGTGTGAGCCCCGCGCCCACACCCAGTGCTTGTGCAGGGGGGACCACGAGGGTGGGATCCTCATGGGAATGCTTTGTGTTGCTCCATGCCTGTGCTGTCAGGGACCATCGCTATTCCTGGCTGCTCTGTGTGTTGCAGTTCTGTTATTTCATGGAGGTCTTCAGGATGCTTCCCCTGGGTGAGGCACTGAGGGGAGTGAGATTTGTGTCTTGTCCCCAGAGCTCTGGTTACAGGCTCCAAGGCTCTTCCCTCCCAGGGCAAGATCTCTCTTTGAGTACAAGCCAGTGCCTGCAGGGGAAGCTGGAATGTCTTCATGGAGGAACAGAGGCACAGCTGCTTTGTCTGGGCTGAGTTAATGCACAGCCTTGCTTTTCTTCTAGAGGATGTGTGGGTGATGAGGTTTGAGGCTACTGAATACTTATCTCTCCATTCCCCAGCTCTGGAACACTGTGATTTTGTCCCATAGACAAAGCCTTCAGACAAAGCCTTCACACAATCCCTAGTGGTATTCCAGACACTTGCACCAGTGTGCTGCTTCTGCTGTTGCAGCCGTTGCAGTGTGTGACTCCCCTGAAGAAGGAGGGCTGTAGGAGAAGGGGAGAGCTGTCTTGCCAGCCTGGCTGGGTGACACTTGTAACCCTTTCTTGTCCCTGCCAATACTCCAGTCTAGCTGCTGCTGCCTTAGGAGGGATGAAGAAAGGAATTCTACATTTTTATGATATATACGAGTGCTGATAATCCAGATTCTGGATTCTCTTGAGGCTGAGACAGGTGCCTGTTTCCACTGATGGTCAGATGGGCAGAGCCTCATGTAATCCAGTTCTCAGCTCTGTCCATCACTGGACAGTGAGTTGCTGTTCCCCTGTGCATTGTCTGAGTTGTTCCATGGGATGCCTGTTGCCTCTCGTGTTGTATTCCAGCTCATCTGTGGCTTGCCTTCTTTTTAGGGGCAGCAAACCTGATTACTGGGCAAAAGAGGAACCTCATGGCTATGGCTAAAACCTGGTGGAACCAGTTCAGCGTCAATGCCTTGCAGCTCCTACAACAAAACAAGGCAGTGTGTGGCTACCACCTGGGATATATGGTTGAAGAAGCTGAGCTTATGGGAAGTGTTGTAGCCAAGCTGGCTAACCTGTACAGTCAAGGAAAAATCAAGCCTAAAATAGACTCTGTATGGCCCTTTGACCAGGTGAGTCTGAGCTAATGTACAGGCTGGCAGCAGTTCAGAGTGAGCACCTTTGTTCATGGGGCTGAACTGCTGTAAATATTCGATAACCATCTGTTTGCAGACATTCAGTGCCTTTTTCCTTTTAAGATACTGTGGGTGAGTAAAGTGGCTGCGCTCTTCTGCTCCAGTGCACAGAGCTGGGCAATGCCAGACAGTGTCCCTGTGGAGTAGGGCAGGTGCTCAGCTGTGCTCCTTGCAACAACCTTCCCATCTGGTCTGCTTAATTACAGGGTGCAGGCTCAGGGCAGACTCCAGCCTGATGCATAATGGAGCCCCTTCCTGGTTGCTGCTGCCCTTCCAAGAGTGAAAAAGAGCTCTGACAGTGAAGCAGAATGAGGGTGTTGGAAGGGAGCAGCAGGTTTTTCAGCAGCTCTGCTCAGTGTTGCATGGATGTGTCCAGGCAAAGTCAGGCTCTTCCCTTGGAAATCCTATGCTGGGGCAGGACTCGCTGCAGGGGAGCAAAGGACTTAGTGATGATCAGTCAGTATTCGTACCTGATACCTGTCTTATGGAGAGGCTTAAGGAAAACTTGGATTCCAGGCCTGGCACTTGCTTGAACTGCAGGGAAAGGTGCCTCTGGGTTATCCTTTAGACTGGTCTGGGTGGACTGAGGGGCCCAGGAAGGGCAGGGAGGCACTGTGCAGGGTGGGTGGGGGTCTCACCAGATTCCTTTTGCTTCCAGGTGGCAGAGGCCATGAGGCAGATGCAAGAAAAGAGGAATGTTGGAAAAGTCATCCTGGTTCCTGAAGCACCGAAGGAAGAATCCAAAAAAGCAGAGAACTAAAGAAAAGAGATGTATGCAGATTATGAATTCATGATTTAACTCCCTGATCATTTTGGGACCTGAAAATGGACAGATCAGTAGCTTCCATCTTCACCAGTACAAGAACATCATGGTTATCATTCAGATGAGGTTTGCATGCTCTTGTTGTGACTGACCCTTTGCCAGATATGCCTCCTGCTCTCTCTTTTGAAGGCTGTTTATTTCGTACGGTTTTCTAATCACTTGTTTCTCTACTGAATTTCCAAACTGACCTTATTTTTCTCACAGTGCAGCTGAAGCTTCCAGGCAGTTGGTGACTAACAACTGCACAGCCTGTCACTGTAAAGTCATGGCCAAATGTGCTGTAGCAACTGCCAAGTATCTCTGCAGAAACTGAGCCCCGATGAAGTGTTCTCACTGTCACCTTTGTGAAGCCTGTTCAGCAGAGAATTGGCCAAATGTAGGGTGTTTCCTCCACAGCCAAAGGAAAGCACAGCTGGCCTCGTTTAATTCAAGCAGGGGTTTCTCTCCTGTTCACACTAGCCCTGCTCTTTCCCCTCTGCTTTTGTAGGCCACTAACACAGTCAGGTAGTAACAACTCATGTTGTCTTTGCCTTGACCATCCTGGTTAATTTGGAGTCTCTCTGGCATACCATGCTTAATTTGCAGTTACTTCTCTTTGCAGTCAGCAAATACCCTGACAGGCTGAGCTGGGCTGTGTCTCAGTACAGAAGAAGAGTTTCAATTGGGTAACTTGATCTTGTCCATTTTCTATTTCCAAACTGGATAGAGAGATCTGAACTGTGTCTGATTCTTGGAGACCATAAGGACTCAACTGTGTCAAACCACTTGAACAATTGATGTTGGCTCTGTGCTTTGTTATGTTGGGCTCCAAGTTGATATTGCTAAGGCTAAACTTCACCCTCCTGTTTGTGTTTCCAAGGGCTGCAGTGTTGAATTGGACTTCATCGAGATGGGAACACTCACACCAGCTTGGGGTTCAGTGCTGCAGTAGGGCTTGACTCCTCTTCCTGTGAATCTTTGACTCATGGGACCCTTGGGCTCTCTTCCAGCACTGAGGGTTTAGGAGCTGACTGTGGTGTTCCTCCTATAGCAGAACTTTGTTTCTCTTCTGCTTTTCTTCTGTGCATTTGAAAATGGAGCTGTGCAGAGACCCAAGCCCAGTTCTGTGAGCATCTTGAGTCCTGGGTGGTGCTGTGCTTCCCACTGGACCCTGCTTGTGGTCCCAGGCAACTCTGGTGCTGTTGGTACTTTGCTTTTGAGGCTTTGTCATGGATTGTAGGTGCTGTGGGCTTTTGGGCTTCATTTTGGATTTGAAAAGGTAAACCCAAGGGCACCAAGAAGAGCTGCTCATCATGGAAGAACTCAGGCTTCAGGAGCAAAACCTTGCAACCAGAAGTCCTGCTTAACCAACCCCCAGGCAGGGCCCAGGGCCCAGGGAGGGCGGGTGCAGGGCCCTGCACACAGCCCCCCTGGCCCCTGAGAGAGCCCACACAGGGCTGGGGGTCCTGTGCAGGGAAGGACCATGGCTTCTTCCTCATCCTGCTCTGTCCTCCAGCAGGGCTCCTGTCTATCAGTGCAGCTTGTAGTTCAGGTGCTTGGACTCAGTGCAGAGTTCTTTAGAAATGCGTAGGCACAGCTTGCCTGGCTGACTTTAAATATTGACACAGCCCCGTTCCCTACAACCTCAGAGGAGTGCTGGACCCCTCTCACAGATCCTTGTCAGTTCATCTCTTGAACTTCATAAATACGGGCTGATGGAACTCGCAAGCACAACTTCTTAACTTTCTGAATCCAAAATCTTGCTGCTTCTTTCAATCTGCCCCGTCGTGCTAATTTAGATTAAATCCAACAGTGTTTAATGCTGCTTTACTAGGTCTGACAACAGGACTGTCCAAATTGCTGAAACGGAAAGTCTGGACCTGTTCCTCTGAGAAACTGGACCTTACCTTGATGACAGAGCAGCGTGCTCAAATGGCACCCAACCCTGCACATCTTCAGGTTCTGCTCACTGGGGAAAAGGAAAACTATCCCAGTGTGTTTCACAGTAACATCCTCTCCTTGCTTTACTCTTGGGTCAAGCACGTGCTCAGTGCCTTACGTGGATGGCCTTGGGTTGGGTGGTGTGGCCCAGGAGCCTCACGGCTTCCCCTCGGACCCCCCTGACCCACAGGAAACAGCATCTCAGTGCCTTCTGCTACATGACTAGGAAGTCACTGGGGCCTTTTCCATTCTGGCCAGGTATATTGCCAAAATCCTGTTTTGACTCTTGCTAGCTCTCTTTTGTGAACGCTGGTGATGTCATTGGAATTTCTGTGAATGAGCTGTACTCTTCCCAGGTGTTCTAACCTTTCCAGGGCTGTCCTGGTGGTTCTGTGCTCCCCACTCCAGAAGACCTGTTGTAGAGCCCTTGTCTCCCCCAGGGTGGCTCTTTGGCTCCTGGCAGTCCTCAAGTGAGGCTTTATCTGCTGCCCTGGCCTTGGCTCTCTGGGAACAATCCCTTTTCCCTATATCTGCTCACGTGTCTTCTGCGTACAAATTCCTGAAGCCCTTATCGGGGCAGGAAGAATGCCAAGCAGTTACTGTGTGTTAGAGTCCAGCACTGGCTGTTTTGTGTCCCTTGGTAGCAACAGTGTTTTCTATAGAAAGACCAAGATTAAGTGTAACCTTGCTCTCCTCTGCCCCTGCTCGATGCTCTGCTCTAGGCGGGTGCTGTTGGTTGTTTTTTGGTTTTGTTTTTTTACCTTTTTTTTTTATGGGACAGTAGGTATAGAATCTACATAAAACAACTTCAAGGGTCTTAATCAAGTTAACCAGCAGGTTTGTATACAAGGACCAAAGCAAAAAACCAAAAACAAACCCTAGTATAAAAATCATTCCACTCAACGTTGCTCGTTTAGGGCAAAGTTGTGCTATTGAGGAAGTGGGAGATTCCTGTCCTTAATCACGTGTGCCATTCCAGCTATCAGAAGTGCAATTTAATGTTTATTTTACTGATTGTCTGACTCTAAGGTTCTCCCGTGAGGAGTACAAGTGGAAAGTGTGAGTAGGGGGTTGATGAGCAGAGGAGGGGTCCCTGGCCCTGCCTGCCACAGGGGGCTCGGCATGGGGTGCCTGTGCAAGTGCCTCTCCTGTCATTGCTGCAGTGGCCTCCCAGACTGGTGCTGCTGGTCTTTGCTTCACCAGGCAGCTGTTGCCACATTTTTGACTCTTTGGTTTCTCTGAAGCTTGCTTACATTGCATGCTGAATGCAGGAGGGGAAGGGAGCAAAGGCAGCCTCCACTCGGCTGGAGGAACATAGCCCGTGCCAAGTACTGTGGGAAGGAGTTTGGCTGTACATTTTGTTTCAGACACCTGTGTTAAACTAGAATGGATTGACCAGAGACAAGTAGGAAGCACTGTGGGTCTTAGGCTTCAGCTGGTGCAGAATTCTGGCCCACTGACAGCTGCTATCATAGGTGTTACACCACTGGTTGCCTGAAGTCTCTGGTGTGCTGAGCCCTCGTGATGGCAAAGTGTGACAGGCAAGTAGTACATGAGCATGATGTGAAACACATTAGAGTGAGCCTCTTACAACATATGGTCTGGTCTGTACTGTCTGAGTCATGTTGATTTGCAGATATGTGATATGAGTGATGCTCATCCTACGGACATCCTATGGAAAATCTTTGTTTAAAAATATATATTCTGCTTTGTGTGTGTAACCAAGTTGGACAGAAAGGAAGTGTGCCCCTGATGTTTACATGATTATGTGTAATGCTCCTCTCTCAAATGTTACCATATGCCTTATGTGTTTCAAATGGTAATTAAAAGCATAACAAAACCATCCATGGTACACTGCTCAGGTTTCTGTTGGCATGAACCCTCTGCCCTCAGCTTGGCCTCTGGACAGGTTCAGTTGATAAAGTGTGACTCTCCCAGCATGAGGAGATGCCTCTGCTCTGGAAGACAACTATTAATTGTTGCTCCTAACACGCTGTTCTGGAAGGCAGCTATGGTGATTTTTGTTTGTGAAGCCCTTAGCTGAGCTCTGCCCTTTGTGTCTGAGGTGTCTCTGTAGCCAGGTGGGACTGAAGGATGGTGCCTGGGCTGAGGGTAAGACAAGCCATGAACAACCACTACTGAACGTGAGAATAAATCCTTTTTATTTATGTTTCTCCACTTAGAGGCTGTCCCTGGGAGGCAGCTGTTGCAGGTGCTGAAAGCTGTTAATGTTCTCCCCAAGAGAGCACCAGGTCACCTGCTGGCCCCAGAGCAGGTGCTGGAGAGGGGCTGAAGCATGAGGCTGTCTGCTGAGGCATGAAGAGCTGACACTAATGACAGCTTATCTCTGGCCCTGGCTCTGGCAGCAGCTGAACTGGAACCTGCCTGTAGGAGGTGGAAGGTACTTCCAGAAGCTGGGGCTGGACTAGGCACAGGCTCCTGCTAAGGTTTGGGTCATGCTGCTGAAAGCCACACAGGGCTCAGCCTGAAATCAGCTGAAATCAGCTGTGTAACTGGCTGGCAGGACACACAGCCAGGAGGAGCTGGAGTTTCTAGGAAGTGCTGATCCACGCTGAGGCCTGTGTGGGGCAGGGACGGAGGTGCTGCTGTCACTAACGTGCAGATTTCTTGGCTACCTGTGGGGACACAGGAGCTCCTTGGATAAACACCTGCTTTTTCCTGAGCTGTCTGTATTAAGCTGCAGTTTTGTCAGCAGGAAAGGAAGGCGAAGCGAAGCCATGGGCTGTGGCCATGGGAGTCTCATGCAATGCCCAGTTTCTTCAGAACTGTGCGGACCTCCCGGAGATACTGCGCGTCCGGGTAGCCGTTCCTGTGGAGCAGAGGGGGAAGTGCTGTAAATCCTGCTGATGTGCCAAAATCACAGAGGGTGGAGCAGCAGTTTGGTTTTGCCCCAGCCCTTCAGCAGGGGCTGAGGGTGGAAGTCCTGCTCCTGGGAGCTGCTTACACCTGCAGGCACAGCTCGCACCCAGTGCTGGCTCCAGAGCCCTGTCACGGGAAAGGCTGTAAGTGAACAGGGCCTGGAATTCCTGTCCGTGAGGAACTTACAGGTGTGGGATGGGCAAGGGCTTTTGCTCTAGCTGGAGGATGCCAGGGGCAGTCTGCCATACCATAGCTCCCCTGCAAGCTGAAGCAAAGGGAGGCACCAACTCTGCCACTGTGGGAGCATGGAAGAGCCACCCCTGCCAGGATTTGTTGAGCCCATGGTTCCCCTCCTCTAGTTGCTAAAAAAACCACAACCATACCCAAAACTTAGGATGAGCTGGGCCATACCTGGCTTTACCTCCACCAAAGGAGGTTTTGTGTGGGATAAGGCCCCATGTCACTCTTTCCTCTCCATTGCAGGACTTGATCTGGAATGTCAGTCCATGCTCAAATGCTTTCTTCAGCAGCATTGCTGTCTTCTGCCCTTCCTTGTTGTCAGGTAGGAAGGCACAGAAATGCCCCCCTTTGTAAGACTGTCCTGGGCGAGGGTCCCCAACCTTAGAACAGGAATAAGATGTTTTAAACAGTGGCTGGAGTGCTGTGCCTCTGAGAGGACTTCTGAGGTTTGCGCCAGCTTGAAAGATACACCAACGACCATGGTCCCCAGGGGCTGATAGTCACTGTCAACTAAAAACAGATCATACTTTCTCCTCTTCAAAAGCAGCAAGCTGCTCCCAGACCTGGTGTGAAGCTTTTTGCCTTCCCCAGGTTAATACCTTTGCTGCTTTCCCCATGAGGTAGGGAGCTGTGGCTGCCCTTTCCCCCCAACTACACACACACTTGCCCTCACCCCAACCACCCTGACAGACCCCCTGCGTGTGCTGCAGGATGGGGAAGCCCCATGGGTGGTACCTACCCCCTGCACGCCGTCAGGGATGCTGTAAGCAACTTGAAGCGTCAGGTCTCGATAGTAGCCGGGCAGGCTCTGAGACAGAGTGGAGATCTTGAATGTCCCCGGGATCTTGGGACTCGGGGCAGCTGAGGAGGAGCTGCAGCATGCTGGCTGCACACTATCTGCTGCAAAACACGTCCTGCACAAGGCATGACCGCAGGGGCCCTGGCAGGTCACCCCTGAGCCCTGGCAAGCATCACACCGGCCCAGGGGAATCGTGCCGCTTTCCTGTCCAAGGCTGGAGTCTCTTCTCTGCTGTGATGGGAGGTCAGGCTCCTCCTGCTCACTGCTCCTGCCCTTTGGGAGCTGTGCCCTTCCCTGGCCCCTGGGCTCTGCTGCAGGTGCCTGTTGGGCTGCAGCTGGTGGCAGCTCAGCAGCCGTGGCCCTGTACAGCCAGGTGGGCAGGGAGTGAGGAGCCCCCTCAGCCGCAGGGACTGGGGAGCGCAGCTGTCCCGTCGCTTCATTGTGGCCTCCTCGGCTCTTGCCTTTGTCTCTTGCAAACTGGAATCTGTCTGGCAAAACCTGTTTTAGCCGGGCGATGTCAGGCTCCCCCAGGGACAATTTTGTCTTCAGCTGTTCCTGGGACTCCCTCAGACCAGCAGGACTTGGCTTATTCCCTGCAGCAGGGTTCAGAAGGCTGCTTCCTCCTTGCCCAGCCCCAGAATCAACACGGCCATTGGCCTCCTCCTGCCCCCTTGCCTGCTGGAACCTCCAAGGACTGGGGGACCTCTTTCCCTCTGTCTCTGGCACCCAGGAAGCCCTGAGCGTATCACCGGGGACTGCTTGATTGCTGATGTTCAGGTGCTGCAGGCCCATCTGGAGGGACTCCAGGCTGCTGGGAAGGGCTGCATCCAGCACCGTGTCCTGGCTTCTACTTGGCTGGATGACACTTGATTGCCCTGTACTTTCTGGTCCTGGAGACACAGATGAAGACTTCAGGGCACGTAGCCTCCTGGAAGAAAACACGTGGCAGGCCTCAGTCACTCCTGGCAGCATTTCCTTGGGGCAAACAAGATATAGCTTGTACTTGTCTTTGTGGAGTCCAACCTGAAGGGATTTTCCTCGCAAGAGGCTGCACAGTTCACTCAGGGCACTGTCATCTGGACCATCTACAGCAAGCTCCGAGTAGCTCAGACTCTGACACACCAGGTCAGGGCACTTCTGCACAAGAGCTTCCACCTGCCATTTAGCCTGGAAGAGCCTGCTCCTGTCCTCTGCCTGCAGTGTCAGCACTGCGCAGTCCCCAGCACGGCGCTCTGAGATCTGCACCTTTCCCCCCCTGCACAGCTTGTCGATAGTGACACGGCAGGTGTCTCTCAGGTAAGACCACTGCAGAAAGTCCAGGCTCATTTCCTCACTCACCCTGCTGCTGCCACTGTCTCGGGGCTTGTTGCTTTCCTCTGACCTCAGCAGGGAGAAGCTGTTGGACCGGCGCAGCAGAGGCCTGGATGCAGAGGGTTTGGAGTCTAAAGCAGAAGAGGTCCTTGTCACATCAAAGGTGCTGGAGGTGCCAGCGAGGGAATGGTGCCCAAGGGGACCTGAGCCTTTAGAGTCCCCAGGATGCTGTGAAGTGCTGTTTTCTTTGCCCCCAAAGGACGACAGCACCTTGTGTCCTGGAAGCCTGACACCTCCTTCGACATGGTCCCGTTCTGTGGGGTCGTTCCGCTGAGGCTCTGCTGCTGACCCCAGAACCTCACCTGCTGTAGGGACAGGAGGCTGATACTGCTGGGTCAGTGCTGTTGGGTCCCTCAGACCAGGAGCATCTGATGAGTGTTTCCTGGAAAGCTGCACCTGTCCCACCGGCGGAGAGTCCTGATTCAGCAAGAGGCCCTGGCCAGCCTGAGACCTGTCAGCTTTCAGGGCACTGAAGTTGGCAGCTAGCTTAAGCTCACCTTTCAGCTCTGGCCTGCCTGAGCTGAGCCTTGTCACTGAGGAGTCCACAGGCACTTTGGGCAGATGTAGCGGAGCCTCTGTGGTGCCGGAGGCTGCAGGGTCTGAGGGCTGGTTGCTGCTCAGTACATCAACTGTGTGTGCAGCACCTCTCCTGGTGATGGAATGCTGAAGGTACTGCTTGGCCTGGGACACATCAACGAGGTTTCCAATTAGATAAATCTGCTTCACGTCCTCGTGGCAAAGCAACTGGGGATACAGCTTCTGCAGCTCGCGTGTCAGAGCCCTGAGTGCCTGGCTGTCCATTCCCAGCCCTCTCTTGGCGATCTTCTCCTTGCGCAGGCTCACCTCCAGCTGCTGGTAGAGCTGCTGCAGGGCCAGGCGGGCCTCTCGCAAGGCCTCCATGTCCCCAGGCAGATCTCCAGATGGCTGGAGGTACAATATGGTGATGCCATCGCCGCTAACATCCACCACATCCACGCGATGCTGGCGCAGCACACCTTGGTACTCGGCAGCACAGAACCTCTGCATGTACAAGTAGATGTCCAAGTCCAGCACTAGAGAAAATTCCTCTAGCTGTTCCACAGCTTCCCCATCCACTGGGCCCCGAGGTGATGGGATTTTAGCTGTCATTTCACACATCTGGTCCCCATTTGGCAGCTTTGCTGTCTCTTCTGCTGACTCAGTGGAGTCAGGCACTTGCTGACGATCGTGCATTCCCATTTCTTTGGCCCCACGGCTGGAACCTGGCGGGAGGATCTCCCCAGTGGCTTTGCTTCTGAGGTTCAGACTGCCCAGCAGGTCTCTGCTGAAGGCCTGCAGCTCAGTGAATGGGCCCTGGACTACGCAGTGTGTGTTTTTAGAATCGAAGTTGAACTGCACATTGCTGTAGCCCTTGTGCAAGTCCCTCAGGAGGGTTTTGCCAGTAGGAAGCTTGCCATAGTCAATTATCATGCACGCACGTATGAAGATCTGCAAGTAGATAGCAAGGGAGTGAGAGAGCAAGGAGCAAAAATTACCCCCCTCCAAGGCACTAGAGAAGGCAAGTGCACCTGACCCCTGTATTATTATGACAGAAGAGATGACCAGTCCTCCATCTCTCTCCCTCAGCATCTGGCTTTCAGGAGAGATGGAGCCTGATACAGGCAGGACCGAAAGACCCACACTAAGTGACTCCTCAACCTTGTGCACTTGTCAAAAGCTTTCTGCAACCAAGGAATGAGAGGGGGAAGTCACGCAGAGATGTGACTGCATTTCTACACACTGAGAGCTCTCCAAACAGCCGGTACCTCATCGGGGCTCAGCTCCTCAGTGTGCAGGGTCACCTCCAGTGGGTACTGCATCCCTCCGATCGCCAGCACGTGGTCCTTCAGCTTCAGGATCCTCTGGGCCACTGGTGGGAAAAGCCACCCGAACCTGCGTCAGCCCAGCTGAGGGGCAGCAGCGGGGCTGCGGGGACGGTGGGACAGGGGCACGGCGGGGCAGGGGATGGCGGGACAGGAGACGGCAGGACAGAGCCCCCGAGGGTCCCGCGGCCGTTACCTTCCGGCGCCTCGAAGGTGATGAGGCCGCAGGGCGGGGGCCCGGGCAGCATCCGGACCTCGGCGATGTCCCCGCCGCCGTTGCGGGAGCGCAGGAAGTGGATGGTCAGTTTGTCGGCCACCCTGTCCGGAGGCAGCTCGGCAGGGAGGCCCCGCACCCGCACCGTGCGCCCCGCCATGCCCGCGGGGAGCGGCCGCGCCCGCCGGGCCCCGCGGCCACCGGGAGCCTCCCGGGAGCCCCAGCGGCGGCTCCGCCGCTTCGCCGCACCGGGCCCTCGCCCGCCCCGTCACACCCCGGCTCTGCGGCCCCTGCCCGGCCCCGGCCCCGCTGCCGCAGGGAAACGAAAGCGAAAGCGGGGCCGCCCCGCCCCGGCCGGCACCTCCCCGGGCCCCGCGGGACGGCCCGGCCCCACAGAGCGCGGCCCGGGGGCCCGGCGCCGCCGCCCCCATCCCGGGAAGGGCCCGGCCTCCCCGACGGCTCTTGCATGCAGCTCCCGGCCCGGCCCGACCCCAGCACGACAGACACGGTGCTCTCGCCAGATGCTTTAATTCTCGCCGTGCCCGGGGGCACACGGAGCGCCACAGTCTCGGCTTGACAGGGATGGCCAGGACTAGCCCTGGGATGGCCAGGACTAGCCTGTGTCCTCCACAAACACGGCCACCCCCGTCCGCCCTGCTGGGACGTAGGCGAGGGCATCCACCTCCCCGCCGCCGAGGCTGGCCTTCTGGAAGTGGATCTCCAGGGTGTCTCTCATGGACTCCTCAGCCAGCACGTCGGGAATGCCAGAGAGCAGGACAGTCCTGGGACAGCAGGAGGGCTGGAACTGGACAGAGACAGGGATGAGCTGTGTGGTGGAGTAGGGAGAGGTGCTTCAGGAGCCCCCACCTGTGCTGCCTCGGCAAAGGCTGGCAGGTGCTGCTTGCACAGGGTTCGTGCCTTTACCTGCAAGTTGGTGATGTCTCCATTCATGCATGGTGATATTTTGACTTCGTATTTTCCTCCCACAATAGGAACCTGGATGCGTCCTCTCTCAATTAGCAGCTCTGCCACTGAAGATGGAGAGGAAAGCCCTGAACTGCCCAGGCCCCAGATGAGCTCCAAGGGAGGTTATGTCCCTGGCATAGGCACCAAGGCTGACACTGCCCAACTCATTATCAAGCTCACCTACATCAGCATCATCTCAGGGGAGGCAGGACAACCTGGGCTCACTGTGCCTTCCCTGTTCCTCAGACACAGCTACATCTGCCCTCAGGAGATGGCCCATTTCCCTCCAGAACAGGCTGGGCTGCTCCACCCTTGCCAGCCGCCCAAGCTCAGCACACCCCACGCACCTCCATCCTGTGTGAAGGTCAGCACCACCTGGTCAGAGTCGCCCAGGAACTCCCTGCTCTCCACCTCGCTGCCCCCATTCTTTTTCTTGCTGAAGAAGAGCTCCAGCTTGTCCAGCAGTGCCTCCTCAGTGATGTCCAGGCTGGGCAGGTCAGACACAAGGATGCTCCTGCTGCTCTGAGTCAGGCTGATCTGTGAGTGGCACAGGCCATTCAGTGCCAGAGCAGGGCCGGCCCCAGAGCTCAGGGGAGCAGCACTGAGCGGGGCTGGCAGCAGTGCCCTGGTGGTGGCAGTGCCCTGGCAGTGGCAGGCTCGAGCAGGGGGGAGCATTGTGCCCAGGGCAGCTCTGTGGCATGGGATGCAGCAGGCTCTCGGGCCCTACCTCCAGGGCAGATGGCAGCAGTATCTCCACAGGTGCTGCCTGCACTCGAATTCTGCACTGGTCGAGGTCCTCCACTTCCTCCCAGCAGCTCAGCTCCACTGTGTGCTCTTTCACCTCTATGATCCTCTGGGCCACTGCAAGCAGGGAGAGCCCCCAGCACAGGGCAGTGACTGCCTGCTCCCAGCAGTCTGTGGGACAGGACAGAGCAGGGAGAAGCCCCAGCACAGTGACTGCCCGCTCCCAGCGCTCTGCAGAACAGGACACAGTGCAGGCAACGCTTCGGGGAGGAGCCCCACACAACACAGGTGGAGGGGCAGCACCGAGCCCTGGAGGGGACACAGGGCAGGCCCCAAAGTGATTGAGCAGGACACCAGGCCAGGGCAGTGCTCTTCTCACACTTACCCTCTGCCTTCTCAAAGGTGATGAGAGCTGAGCCCCCTGGCAGAGGGTAGCAGATTCGTGGGGTGAGCATCAGTTTGTTCATGTCCTCCTTGTTTGCTGCAAGTCCCTTAAACACCATTTTCTTCTCTGGCAAGTCAGACTGCATCTAGGTTCAAGTACAGACAGCACCTGGAGGAGACCAGACCCTGCACAGGCATGTCTCAAGCTCATGGTTCAAAATAAACAGCTGGAGAGCCTCAGCAGAGTCTCTCCTATGGTCTGGCTGTGCCTGGAGTCCCAAAGCCATGACTGGAGCTCCTGGCTCTGGAAAGGAGCCACCTGTCAGCAGGATCTGTGCCAGTCATCACACAGTGCCCAGCTGCATTTGCTGGCAGCCTCTCCAGTCAGGCTTGCACTCTTGCCAGCAGACCTGAGCGCCCACACACACTCTATTACCATCGCAAGATCACCCTGGGGGACCCTCTTCAATTCTTCCAGTTTATTTTTCAGGACCTGCTTCTCCTTCATCAGTCTGGTGTTCTCCTCCTGTGCTGCAAAAAGCTCCATCTGGAAGGAAGGAAAGAGGGGGCAGTAAGGGAACACCAGGACATGAGGGGCTGCAGCACACTTCTCATTCTGAGCACAGCACTATTCCTGGACACAGCTTCACCCACACCGTTTTCCTGCTCTTGACTGCCTGCAGCCCTGCCCTGGCTCCTTGCCCTTGAGGACAGCTCTCCCTTCGCAGCCATGGCACTGCCTCACTTCCCAGCACAGGCCTGTTTCCTGTGAAACCTCCACCAGACCCAGAGCAAAGCGATCTCAGAGCAGTGAGCTGCGTGATGCAGCCCCTCCATGACCCACACCTTTCCAAGCCAAAGACACATCCTCTGAAGACCAACCTGGTGGGCTCTCTCTTCACCTCTGTTTAAAGACATCTGATGTTCAAGAATTTTATGCAGCACTTTTCCCTCTTTCCTCAGCTCTTGTGTCCTTTGCTCTGTAGCTTCCTTGGCCGTTTGTAGTTTTACACAGTCTTGCTCCAGAAGACTGTAAAGCTCCTGTGAGAAGCACCATCAGACAGTAAGACCCTGCAGACATTGTGCCACCCAACTGGCCACCCAGCCCTGGCACAGGCTGCTCCTTTGGGAATGAGCCTGGATCCCAGGACAGGCTCTCTTCTCCATGGGATTAGCCCTCTCCACCGCCTCTGGCTCATAGTCCAAGAAAAGACACTCGATTTCATGGCCAGGGCCGGCTGGGCAGATCCCGGGGCGATCCCAGGCGGTTGGGATCCAGCCGATCAATCCCCTCTCCCGGACGCACCTTGGACTGCTCGATCTCCCTACGGAGCTGCTCGGGGCTCTCCGGGCCGTCGGGATCCATCCGATCAATCCCCTCTCCCGGACGCACCTTGGACTGCTCGATCTCCCTGTGGAGCTGCTCGGGACTCTCCGGGCCGTCGTGTAGCCGGACGAAGGAGTCCTAACCAGAGGAGGGGTCTCAGCCGTTCTGCCCCGGCCTCTCCGCCCCCCGCCCCGCAGGTCCCTGCGGCTCAGCTCCTCCTCACCTCCTCCGAGTCCATCCCCGCGGCGCTGGCGGCAGCACGGACCGGAGCCCAGGGGAGCTCTCCCTGCCCGGTCTCCGCTGCCGGGGGGCCCCACGCCGGCTCCCTTTCGCTTTCGCTTCCGCGGCACCACCCCGCCCCGCCCCGGCCGGCGGAAGGCACGGACCGCCCGGGTCATCCCCGCCACGGCCCGAAACCCCGTCAACCAACCCCATCTCCCTCCCTCGGAACTCCACTCCCCCAAGCACCCGACTGTCCTGCCCGAAACCGACCACGAAATAAACACTTGAATAAATACACACACGACCTCTTCCTGCCCTCCTCTTGGGTTTAACAACTCGAGCCAGCCCCTGCTCCCCCCTCAGGTGGCCACAGCCAGCACCACCCCGTTCAGGCACCAAAAATCCAACACCCTCAGGTTGGTCTCCACATGAATCACCCTGCACTCAGCAGACACTTGGAATCATCCATTCACCTTCCCTCTTCCACCCCTTTTCTCTCACAGGAATCATCACAGTTATGGGGATAAGAGATTTCCAGTGTGGCAGGAATGACATCAACCTACAGGTGCAGGAGGGAAGAGCAGCCCTGGCCCCACCTGGTGCAGGAGGTGCCCCAAGGCAGTCCCAGAGGCGACATCTGCACCCTTGGCTCAAGTGCTGACACTCACCTGGACAGCCACAGCTTTCCAGCTCTTAGAGACACAGAGCAAGCACAACCATACCACAAAGACCACTGCTTTTTTTTTTTGAATAACAAAACAACATGGTTTTTAATAAACATTTATTGATGCAACCTTGTTACACCCCTAGAATCGCAGCTTCTGGAAGAACCACTTGTTCTTGCCGGTTTTGTACCTGAAAGAGAACACAAAGGTCAGAGAAGACTCTGTACCAGCAGGTAACAGAACCAAACCTGCACCTGAGCTGTCCCAAACAGACAGGAAGCAGCAACCAGCTTGCTCAGAGACAATTCAGTTGGTCTCTCCAAGCCTAGGCTGCAACTAGACCTGCTTTAAATATTGAAACTCTAAGGGAAACAAGGGCCAGCTTCCACATTCCTCATGAAGGACACCCGCCACTCCCATGGACACAAGCACAGGACACGGCCATCCTGCTGGACACCTTGCATGGAGGGCAGTAACCAGGGGCTGCCTGAAACACCCTGGGTCTGAGGCTACACAGCTCCTTCCTCTGAAGGAGCTTCTGAACCGAAAACCAAAAGGGATCAGTAACCTGAGCACTCCCAGGCAAACCATAAGCACTACCCCAGGCCACTCAGCCCAGTGACAGAGAGGGAAGGGATGAACTGGCAGTGGGATGCCAGAGCATCCATTGGCACCTGAAAGGCCCTGCTCACACCAGCACAATGCTGCACACACACAGTGCTGCACACACGGACGAGTGAGAAGGAACATGCTCACCAAACGTGCACGCAAGGAAGCTGGGGCACAAGTGCCAACCTGGGGACTCGCAGGTTGTGGCACAGCCACCCAAGTCCTTGCCCTGGGGACAAGCACCAACAGCACTGAAGAGACGAGATCCCAGCTCACCTTTCCTCAAATTTCACCTTGGCTTCGCGTCTCGCTTTGCGTTTCAGAGCGGGGTCCCTGAACACGTCCTTATTGACCACTGTTTTGTCCAGGGGAATATCCACAGAATACCTGGGCAAAAGAACAGCATGGTTTGAAAGGGCCACAGTACCTGGCACAGGGCTGAAAACCGAGCAGGGAGCCAAGAGCAGTCTAACTACTGCCAGGTCAAGAGGCTAGAATTCTTAAAGCTTTCTCAGTTAAAGAATGACTGAATCACTAAAGGGTCCCCAGTTCAACCCATAAAGAAAACTGCCAACCGCTTCCTGAGGGATGCATGGCTCTGTCCAATGTGGTGCCTGGGAGCTGCTCCGAGAGCTCCAGGGCACAGGGAGAAATGGCTCTGCCAGCCCCAGACAGAGCTGTTTCAAATGCTCATCTGGTGACACTCCCTGAACAAGGGGAAGGTTCGTGTGGCTAAATTAAGAGCCAGCTGCCTCATTCCAGAAATTAGTATTTCCCCTCAACCTCAGACCTCCAACTCCCTGTTTTTGCAGAGCCCGAGCCTCATGTTCACTCAGCCACATTAACAGCCTCAGTGACTCTGAGCCTTCACTAGAGCACACAAGAACCGCGATCCCCAGATGCAGCCGAGACTCCTCCAGCCGGAACTGCCGGCAGCAGCACTGTCGGGGTCGCACTCACCGGGTGGGCATCAGATGGTTGTAGTTGTAAACCTTCACGAAGGACTTGATCTTGGACCTCTTCGCGATCTTCTTCTTGCCCATGGCAGCCGTCACCTTGCGCGGGTAGCGGTCGATGCCGGCCACCAAAGCGTGGCTGTACGGGCGGTCCGAGGTGCCATCGTCGATGTTCTGAAACACACGGGCCGCAGCGGCGGTGGCACCGCGGGGACCCCGCCCGTGCCGCCCCCTCGGACCCCGCTCGCCCGGCACGACCGCGCGGAGCCGCGCCCGGAGCGGCCCCGCCGGATCAGCCCCGCGCTCACCTTAACGATGACGGCCTTGCGCCCCGAGTAGCGGCCGGCCAGCACCAGCACCACCTTCCCCGGCTTCATGAACTTCCCCATCTCTGCGGACACAGCAGCCCGCAGTCAGGCCGAGCCCGCGCCGCGCCCCGCCCGCCGCACCCGCGGATGGCGGCGGATCCCGCGCCCGCTCCCCCACTCACCGAGGCTCGGCCGCGATGGCGCCCAAGGCGGAAGAGGAAGCTGCGGCCGCGCCCCCACCCTTCACGGCGCGATCGCGCGTCACTTCCACCGCGACACCGGGAGCCGCTGCCGGCACCGGGCACGGCGGGGCCGGGTGTGTGTCCGCCCCCCATCCCCGGGAACGGCGGGGGCCGCGCAACGGAGCCGGTAACGGACACAGCACACGGCACAGTGGCGGGCTCGGCCCACACGCACTACAGCGGTATTTAATACACCCCGCGAGACACCGGGCCGTGCTGGCCCTTGCACAAAAGCCTGGAACAATTTGCTCGGACCGTTGGGCAAAGCAGCCTGGCAGCCCGAGAGACGCGGGTTGCGGAGCTGCTGGAGGAGACCCTGGAGGCCCAGGGCACCTGTGTATCCGCCTCTGTCTTCTACATCCACCTTGGAGAGCGCAAGTCCCGTGCGACTGGGCAGTCCCCGAGGTGCCTCAACACCTGCCAGCCTCGCTCCTCCATGAGGGGTCTCGTGGGTACATCGTGTGGAGCACAGACGGTGAAAAATAACCACACGGGAGCTTAGCTGCAGGTCCCCTCTGCCCCCCACCCCAACACTCACTGGCACCTGGGCAAGGCAGTTTTGCCCCTGAGAGCAGCAGGGCTGGGGTAAGGAGGTGCTGCCCCATCTCACAGCCTCCAGCAGCTCTGCCGGGACAACCTTGGACAACACACACTTCCAGCATCATGACACTCTAAGATTTCCCTAAAAGCAAATATCAAAGAGACAAAGTTGGGTCTTACAAAAGCCAGGCTTCTTGAGCCCAACAGCTGCCTACTTGTGGAAAATGGATGATCTACAATAAAAACACATCAAAAAGCATCTTTGATGTTTTTCAGCTGCCGAACAGCCAGATCAACCGGGAGACTGAACTTCAAGTTGCTCAGGCGGCTGAGGAGGGTGAGCGCGCTCTCAAAACCCGTGTTGGCCATGTAGCTCCAGGGCTGGTAGTGGGACTGCACCAGAGCTCCAGACTTGCAGATGAGGTTGAGCCAGGAGACCAGGCGCTGCTCGTTCAGTGCCATGCACACCAGCGCCTTCAGCTCCGAGTCCGCGCTGCGCTTGAAGGGGCCGTGCTCCGTGAGCACCGTGTGGATGGCAGCCAGCAGGCTCTGCTTGGGGGTGGTGGCCACTGCTCCTGTCACAGGCAGGGCGAAGGACTGGGAGAGCTTGCGAGCCGGGGATTCCACGAAGGCTTGTCCGTTCTTAGCATTGTAATACTTGACAAAGAGCTCCCAGGGGTGCATGGTCCGCGGCGAGGGGGTGAATGCAGGGATCAAGCACGCGATGGGTGCCAACACCAGGCTCATGCCAGGGGAAGAGGCGTAGAGCCCGTGAGCCATCAAGTCCCGCAGAGCGACTGTCAGCTCCCTGCGCACAGCCAGAGTCAGCTCGTCTCTGCCTCCCAGGGGAATGTCCTGCAGCTCAGAGCAGACAACCTGCTCTGCCTGTTGGTGTTTCAAGGCGAGCTGCCTCACCCGCTCCACCGACAACTCCAGTTTCTTAATTAAGGGGGAGAAGTCCTTGTTGTCTTGGTCTTTCTGCCAGAAGGTGCGAGGGATCTGACCTGTGGCACAGCCAAACTGGCTGACAGCAAAGATCTGCAGCACAGCCAGCACACGGCGCATGAGCTGCAGGCCCGTTTCTCGCATCCTTTTGGCATCTTCTGGGTTCACTGACCAGGTCAGAAAAGAGAAAAACATACTCTCGTTAGGGAGTCAACAGCGCTGCTTGTTCATACACACAAAAGGAGTGTAAATGTCTGCAAATTCCATCAGGCCAACATTCTGACTAGCAGCAGATACCTCATGCTGCACTACTTAGTTCCAGTAAGTTCACGGGATAAGTAGGGAAATCTCAAACTGGATCCCCCCAGCTCACAGTACCTGCTTACGGAGTTCAGAGCTTGAAGAGCATGAATTAGAATGCATCAGACAGGGCTGCTCAATCTGTCTGCGTTTTGCACTATCAGCAGTCCCTTCTCTTCCTGACCCCTGCTGAGTACCAATCCCACCCTCTCTGCCTCACGTTCAGGCTCTGTGACTACTCTGAGGATCACATAGAGGGCGGGTAAAGGAACTAGACACAAGCCCTCAGCAGTGGGACTGGGGAAGTACAGAGACCAACTGTCAGGAAAAAGCAGAGTATGACTGGTTTGTGCCTGTCACAGCTCCAGGGAGGGACAGCCAGAACTGTGCCAGCAGCGCCAAGCCCAGTGGTGCCCACCTCTGTTCCCAGAAGGCTGAGTGCTGGGTTTGTAGGAGCCCCCGCAGTCACAGTGTCCATCTTCTGCCTTACCAGAGCTTCCAACTTCATCTACAACAAGGATTTCACACCATTATTTCACATTTATGAATTTCAGCTGTGCATACAGTATTAAGGTCAACATTCCTCAGACCTCTCTGGACCTCTTTTGCTACTCTGTCCTTTTCCTCACCATCAGTTTAGAGAGAGGTCACTTTCCTGTGACCCAGAAGCTGTTTCCAACATCTGGGACCTCCCTCCTCATGACCGCGTCAGGGAATTACACAGCAATTCAGTCTGCTCATCCAAAAACTCATCACTGACCCTGAATGAAGTTGATGAACATTTCGAGGTCCCTTATCTGGGTCTTCAGCTGTTCCACCAGCTGCTCCTTCACCCTGGCTGGGTTTACAATCTGTGCTATGGCAGCATCCACCCGCTGCCGCAGTTCCTCTGGAGAGAGCGTTGCGATATCTTCGCTCAAGTCCATGTCCAGCTTCTTTATCAACTCATTTATAATCATCTGCAAAATACAAGTGAGCAGCATGATTTCACCATGTGGCACTGCTGCCCAGGATACTCCTTTCCCAGACACTCGCTTGGAAACAGGATGCCTCTGCTGCACAGAAATAAATTGCAAAAGACACGGGACAGGTTCACAAGTGTAGACAAACTACTGACATTCTATTTCAGCTGCTAACAAGAAATACAGATTGATAAGCACCTACAGTCTGTAAGAGGCTCACAAGGGCTAGGAAATACAGGAGGTTTTGTGAGCCTTACCCGTTGCCTTTCCATAACCACAGACTGTGGCAAAGAGTCATAGCTGCCCTCTTGGTAAGCAAAGGTCTCCAGGTCATCCAGCTGTGTCTTGAGCTGCAGGATCAGCTCTCTGTGCTTCTCCTTCTGGACCTCAATTTGTTCCTGCTTCTCTCGCTCACCCTGAAAAAAAGTTACCAGTAAATCAAATGGAAGGCTTATTGTCATAGCCAGGCCCCAGAGAACGGGATCATGACATGAGGAATGTTTCCTGCAGCTCATGCACTTCACTAGCGAGCACTGCAAACCAGCCTGAGAAAGAAATGTGTCTAAGCACCAAGGAGAGGTGCCAGCCACATCACCTCATCTGACAGGGCAAGGAAAGTGCTTCTCCAGGCCTCCTGCACCCACACCCCACCCCACAAGGCTGGGATCCAGGAAGAAAGTGGCCAAATAACGTGTATGTAAATAATGCCTACATATAACAGATCCTCTGACTCACTTGTGCCGTAGGTGGGAGTGGAGCGGTGACACACCACTCAGGGCTTTAGGGCACGTCCCTGCGAGCTGGCACCGAGTCAGCAGGGCCCTGAGTGTGTCTGGCACCGATCTCTGTGCAAACACCAGCACTGCGGGCAGCGCAGCTGCTGAGCCCCCGCCGGCAGCGCTAACGGGCTTCAGCCGGGACACGCGCACGTACAGATGCCGGGGCGGGCAGCGCGGGACCAGGAGCCACGGGACGCCGGTACCCGCGGCGCCGGTGCTCTCTGTGCCCAAACAAGGCCCCGCTCCGCCCGGCCGCGGGCACTCACCGGGGCGGCACCGAGCCCGTGGGGCAGCGGCGCGGGGCAGCCGCGGAAGGCGAAGTCCTCGAGGTCGCGGAGCAGGCGCTGCTGCTCGGCGGGGCCGGCCCGGGCCACCTGCCGCAGCCGGAACTGCACCTGAGCGAAGTGCGAGGCGAGCGCCAGCAGCGCTCCGTGCAGCCGGCGCCGCTCGGCCCGCAGCCGCGGCACCGACTGCGGCGACCCGCCGCCTGCCACCTCGTCCTCGTCCTCTTCCTCCTCTGCCTCCTCTTCCTCCTCCTCCGCCGACACGGCGCCCACGGGCGCCCAGCGCTCGCCGGGGCCCAGCGGGCCGCCCTCCGCCTCCATGGCCGCCGCTACCGGCGCCGTGACACCGCCGCCATCTTGCCGACGCGGGGCGGGGCAATGGGCGGGGCCAGCGCGCCCCCTCGCGGCCCGGTGGGGCGGCCGCGGGGACCCCGGGGCGCCCACAGCGGGAGGCGGCGGCCGGGCCGCGGGTTGTCCGCGCTGTGCCCGCCCCGGCCGGCCCCCGATCCCGGCCCCCGATCCCGGCCCCGCCGGCAGCCGCGCCCCCTGCCCGAAATAGCGCGGGGCGGAGTCGGCAAGGCCATGGCGAGGTGAGCGCGGTCGGACGGGACAGGCAGCGCCTGCACGGCGCCCGGTCCCTGGCCGGCGCACCGCCAGGCAGGACCCTGCGACCCGGGGCAGCGGGGAACCGCGCCGGGACCCGCAGGGGGGAGCGGGAACAGGGTCGAGGGGCGTGCGGGGCGGGAGAGGGGAGCGCCGCGTGCCCACCTCCCGGCCGGAACCCGCCCGGCTCCCGCTGCCAGCCCCGGGGCTCGACCCAGGCAGCGCCCGCGTCCGGGGCCCCTTCCTCGCCCCTGTCCCCCGTGCCCTGTGCGGGCCCTGCAGAGCGCTTTTGGGCACCGGGGGAATGTCCGCTGGTGACACCTTCTGGTCTGCTCTTCCCCAAGGCAGCCTGCGAAGACACTGTGGTACGACCGCCCGCGGTACGTGTACCTGGAGTTCTGTGTCGAGGACAGCACAGACGTGAAGGTCGTCATCGAGGACCAGCGGCTGGTGTTCAGGTGAGCAGCCACTGCCCTGCTGACTGGCGACATGGCCTGAACTGGGGGTTGTTTGGAGGATAGAGAGGCCTCTGAGAGAGCAGCGCACACATGGCCTCAACCATCTCCTAAGCCAGGCTGTTACGGTGTTTTGGCAGTTGCAAAAATGCAGACGGTGTTGAGTTCTACAATGAGATCAACCTGTACGCCAGAGTCAACTCCAAGGTGAGGCTTCCCCCCAACAAACTGTTCTCCACCAGCCTATATAAGGCTCAGAGTCAGAGCCAGCCTGTGCAGTCTTGAGCAATGCTGCTTAGTGTTGAATCCTGCCTGTGTCCTGAGAGCTTCAGTGAGGTGAGCACACACCTCAGAGCCCTGACCGTGCCCAGGGCTGGTACTTGAGGTGCTGGCTTGAGCCAGAAACAACTTGTCTCCGTGGTTCTGTATCCCCCTCGGTCTGTGTGGGGCTGAGCTTTATAACCCTGTCTAGCTCTACAGAGAGGAGTCTGACAGACACGGAGGTGAGACACCCCTGATCTCTTGGCAGGACTCACGGGAGAAGCGCTCTGACCGGTCCATCACATGCTTTATGAGGAAGTGGAAGGAGAAAGTGGCCTGGCCACGCATCACCAAGGAGAACATCAAGGTGTGTGTAGTGCCTGGCAGCCAGGACCAGCCTCAGCACGTGTCCTGTCCCCATGCAGCACCTCGCGACTCCCAGGGACCAACCTGCCCCTGGGACAGACACAGAGGGCCCCACGGGGGACCCCAAGAAAGAGCTCCCAAAAAACCCAACCTGACAATCACTGCTAGTCCACAAATTAGTGCAATCCAGGAAGGATGCAGCACCTCTTTTCCTTGACACAGGCAGGGTCAGGACCAGTGCCTGCAGGCAAAGGGACACCCCTGCTTCCTGCCTTTTCCCAGGCCCTGTGCAGGAGCAGCCCGTGGGCTGTGAGTCCCTGCAGTGCTGCTCTCCCCTTCAGGGGATGCTTTCTGTGCCCACAGCCGGCCTGGCTCTCTGTGGACTTTGACAACTGGCGAGACTGGGAAGGTGATGAGGAGGTGGAGAGGGCCATGGTGGAGCAGTACGCAGAGGTGAGCTGGGCTGCTGGTTTCAGGGTCCAGGGGCACATCAGGTGGGTGCTTGGGATGAGGGGGAGCCAGCTGTTTGTTTCCCATCCAGATGCTGGAGAAGGTGACAGACAAAGGTCCCCCGCCAGCCATGGATGACCTGGATGTAAGTACCACCTGCTAGCTACTTTCCACCATGCCACTGAGCAGAGCCTGGGCTCTGACCTCTCCTGGCTCCAGGACACCGGCAGCAGCTCCTGCTGCTCCCCTCGGGCAGCCTGTCCCAGAGGCAGCGCAAACACACTCCCCGGGCTGCCAGGGGCTGCCAGCCGGTGCAGGGCTGGCCCGGTCCCTGGCATCTCCCACTTCTCCCACAGGACGACTGAAGTCCGGGCCCCCGGGGGATGCCGCGGCTGCAGGAACCTCCCGACGCCCCGGTAGCACGCACCGATGGACAGGCAGCGCGGGGAGGGTTTTCCGAGGGAGCGGAGCTGCCTCAGCTCGTGCCCCGCCGGGCGGCAGAAGCAGTCCGGTCTGCCGTGCCCGGTTACCCGCGCGGGGCAATAAACGTGTACTGCCGCAGTTGTCTGCTGTGCCCTCGGGCCGCCGCCGCGCCAGGCGCCCGGGAGCCGTCCGTCCCCGCCCGGGAGCGGTCCGTCCCCAAACGGGAGCCGTCCTTCCCCGCCCGGGAGCGGTCCATCCCCAAACGGGAGCCGTCCTTCCCCACCGGCAGCGGGCGCGCGCCGCCGCCGGGAGCGCGCCCGCTCGTCACCCCGCAGGCCCCGCCCGCTCCCGGCGCAGCGGCTGCCGCCACTTGTGCCGTGTCCGTCCCCGGGCGGTCGCGATGGTGTTCCGGTGCCAGCGGGACAGCTGGGCCCGGCAGGTACCGGCGCGGGGCGCGGGGCGGGCCCCTCACCCTAACCCTGATCCTTACGGTGCCGCCGTGTCTGTCGCAGTTCGCCACCAGGGTGGTGTCGTGCCGGGCGGCGGAGCTGCGGCCCGAGGGCGGCGGGGAGCCGGTGCGCGGGTTCCAGGTGGTGCTGGAGGACACCATCCTCTTCCCCGAGGGCGGCGGGCAGGTACGGGCCGGGGCCGGGCCGGGCCGGGCGGGGGCCGAGCCGGGACCGGCGGCGCTGACGCCTCGTGTCCGCAGCCGGACGATCGCGGCCTCATCGGGGACGTGCCGGTGCTGCGGGTGACCCGGCGGGGACCCGAGGCCGTGCACTTCGTGCCGGCCGCGCTGGAGCCCGGCGCCGAGGTGCTGCTGTCGCTGGACTGGGAGCGCCGCTTCGACCACATGCAGCAGCATTCAGGTCCGTGCCGGTACCGGGGGGGGGTGCCCGGTAACACCCCGGTTACCGTGGTGGGGGGGCGGTCAGTGCCCAGAGTGTCCCCGCCCCGGTCAGGGGAGGGGGATGCTCGGCAGCTCTGCGTGCACAGTCTGTCCCCGGCGCCACTTGGGACAGCAAGTGCCCCCTGCGAGCTCTCCTTGGCTTGTGAACAAAGCCACCGAAAACAGGTTTGGAAGGAAAAGTTCAACCCATGAAGGCAGGGCTGTCTCCACTGCTGCTCTGGGCGCTGGTAGGAGCCCTGCAGCGCCCAGTGCTTGCCTGTTGTGGGGAATGTCAGCGGGACATACACGGTGTGACTGAAAATACTCAGAGCTGGTGCTTGCATGTCTTTTCCAGGACAGCATCTCATCACTGCCATTGCAGACCAGATGTTTGGATTCAAGACAACTTCATGGTGAGCAGGATAAAGGTTCCTTTTGACCCCAGTATTACCTTGTTTGGTACGTGCCACCGTGCTGGGCTCCACAGAGCCTGAACATTAATACGCCAAAAGGAGTTTGGATATTTCATTCAAGTTCAGAGGTCCTGCCTGGGAGAGGTGGCTGACCTGGAGAGAAGCTGTACAAAGTGTTTGCTCTGTCTTGTCCTCCTCAAGTGTTTGGTTTGCACCTGGTGCTCTGAACATAACAGGGAGAGAAGTGTGTTTTGTTTCAGTCACCAGTGAGATGCTGGTGCTGCACAAAGGGATCTCCTGGATGGTCTGAGCTACAGCAGCAGATGTTCTTCCTCGGTGCAGGGAGCTGGGCCGTCAGCGAAGCCTCATTGAGCTGGACACCCCCTCAATGACAGCAGAGCAGGTCAAGGCCCTGGAAAGGAGCGTGAATGAGAAAATCCGGGACAGGGTCCCTGTGACAGTGAGGGAACTGGCTGCAGATGACCCTGAAATTGAAAGAGTAAGTGATGGGAGAGAACTGATTGTATTCGTGGGACCAGAATAACTGAGCATGGATGTCACCTTGTTTGTCACTGTTCTCCTCTGCCAGGTGAGGAGCCGGGGGCTGCCCGACGACCATGTGGGGCCAGTGCGTGTTGTGGACATCGAAGGCATTGACTCCAACATGTGCTGTGGAACTCATGTCTCCAACCTAAGTGACCTGCAGGTGGGTGGCTGCAGCCGAGCTGCCTCTGGGAGCCACACTCCACACAGAGCAATGTGTGGATTAATCAATTTAAAATTGATTTTAATCAATTTATTTTCACTGGCAGAGAGTCAATATTCACCACAAGGAATAGTCTGGTAGGAAATGACCACCTGTGTATATAACCAAAATGCTGTTCTGACCAGCGTGATTTTCTTTTTAAGGTTATTAAACTCCTTGGCACGGAAAAAGGGAAAAAGAACAAAACCAACTTGATTTTCTTGGTGGGAAACAGAGTGCTGAAATCAATTGAACAAAGTCACAGTACTGAGAAGGCTCTAACCTCCCTGCTCAAGTAATAACCTTTCCACTTCTGTTATTTCATCTTTACTCTTTCTCCTGACAGATACCACATAAGCTTCAGGGTACAGCTCCTGGGGCTGTTTATGATCTGCTTTTGCTCCTTTAGGAAATCCTTCCTTTGTCCTTCATGACAACCCAATGATCTAAATTCTCCCTGTTCTTTCAGAAATGGACCAGGTGAGCATGTAGAGGCTGTGAAAAGACTGCAGAGCTCTGTGAAGCTGCTCCAGAAGGTACGAGGATGGCTTGGAAAAGTGGGTTGTGGCTGCTTCATGTAGACCTGAGCTTTAGTTGTGGTAACTGGGAATTGAATCGTAGGCCTCAGTTTTTGTGGATATTATGAAAAGTGCTCTAACCTCTAGGAACACAAATGTATTCACACTGACTTTTCCAGCTGCAGTACAGTTCATTTGCTTTTCTTTCAGAATAACCTGAACCTGCTTCGAGACATTGCTGTTTTGATAGCTCGGGACTTCAAGAACAAACCTGCTCCAAGGCAGCTGTTTGTGTTACACAGGTACAGGGGAGCTCAGGGGAAAGGGGCCAACAATATCTCACATGTATTATGGCAGTTGCCTTTCTCACACCTATTCAGGCTTGTTTTCTCAAGGAAAAGTATAAATGAGGTGAACAAAATATTAAACTGCCTCAGTCTGCTGCAAAGTTCTGTAATTGAAGGAATCTGTTGGTAATTCAGTCACTGACTTCTGGTTTTGTAGCTGAGAAATGACTGCATCCATCTAATTTCTCTCTGCCCTTGATATTTTCAAATAAAACTAGGGAGCTCTATTTTTTAAAGATAAACACTTAAGTAATTCCTATCATGTCCACAGGAATGCCCAACAAGGATTTAGATATATGGACAAAACCTAATCTCTGTACTAAGTGCAAGAGGCCAAAACCCTTGATCAGGCCATTGGTTTCTGATTGAGATTTTTGACTCTAGAAGGGTTTTTTCCTTCCTTTTGAAGTGTTTTTTTTATCCATCCATACAGGAAAGAGGGTGATTCTGAATTTATGAACATCATCGCTAATGAGATTGGGACAGAGGTGAGTTGGTGATGAAGACTGACCTGACACCACTGGTTTTCTACCTGAGCTATACACAGACAGGGGCTGGCCAGGCTGCTGCTCCTGCTGCAGGCATGAGCTGCAGGTCTGGTTCCTTTTGACAGTTACCTGAGGTTACCTGTCCCCAGCAGCCTCAGTCTGTGGGGAAGTCCTCAACAGTGAGAATTCAGAGGACGGGGGAAGAGCCTGACCCCCAAAGCTGCACAAAGCCTCGTTGGATAGGATGGGATGGGATAGGATAAGAATAGAATAGAATAGAATAGAAAGAGTAGCCTATTTCACTTGGAAGGAACCTACAACACTCATCTAGTCCAACTGCCAACTATATCCTTTTAATTCAGGATACCCCAGTACCATGTTGTCCCAACAACATATGACAGATCCAAAGGTTCAGAAGCCACTTTCCTTTCACTTTTTTCAAGAAGTCTCTCTCTCAGTAACACACATAAACTTCTGAATTGTCAGTGTGCTGTTTCGGTCCTGTGGCCAGTGTCTGTCCTTTCCCTGAACAAAGAAGGCAGTAGTTAATCTGCAGCAACATCCATTTCTGTCCACAGGAAACCCTGCTATTCCTGACTGTGGGGGATGAAAAAGAAGCAGGACTCTTCCTTCTAGCTGGACCTGTTGAAGCAGTTGAGAGTTTAGGTCCCAGGTAACGTGTTTTGTGGTTTGTTTAAAATGAATTCTGATGTTCCAGACTGAGCAGCTGCACAGTGTAATCCAGGCATGGATCCATATTTGCTGTCTGGAGCAGGTTGGGCTGCAGCCTGTGGTGTTGTTGCTGCAGGGTGGCAGAGCTGCTGGGAGGGAAAGGAGCTGGAAAGCGTGACCGCTTCCAGGGCAAGGCAGCCAAGATGAGCCGTCGAGGAGAAGTGGAAGCTCTGCTCCAGGAATTCATCAGCCATCGAAACCCTGAAGTGTAAGAAATAATTCTCAAAGTAGGGCTTCCTTCCCTGTTTTGCACAGACCCCACTAACTTCTCTCCTGGAGAATAAAGACCTGAACCCAAAAGCTGGTGTGCACATGCTCTGCGCAGGCTGGTTTGGTGCTCACAGAAATGGGGAGGGGATCTGCAATCCGTGCTTTGCTGCAAGGGCTCTTTCATTTCCCCAGCCAAATGGTACAGGGGTTAAAGTAGTCCTTAGTTTACCACTTTGTAAGGTTACTAAAACCAAGAGGCACCTCCATCTGGCAGTACATTGGAGCCTTTTGCTTTGCACCAGTTGCTGAGGAGCAGTTGCTTGACAGTCACACTCAGCAAGAGGCCACTGGTCCTCCCTGACACCTTGGCCTGCGCAGGGACAGAGAGCATCCACAAGGGAGAGTGGGTGGTCCACGGGCAGGAGGTTGTTCCCTACCATGTACCAGTCCTTTTCCTTGTTGAGATGCAGTTGTTATTGGTCCTTTTTTGAACATTGAGAGTTTCTTGGGCTGCTGCAGCTACAAACTCCCTTGGGATCAGGCAGCCCTGCTCCCAGTGTTCCCTAAGCTCACCTTTCTAGCCCAGGCAGGCCCTGAAGCTGCTGCAGTCTCAGCTGGAGGAACTAAATGGTGCTGTGGAGCCACAGTGGGGCACAACAGGTAATTTGGGGGTTTTTTTCCTCCTTTTTGCTAGAAGTGGCATGACAGGTTCACTTTAGATGTTGGTAATAAACAGAGAAACAGAATAAAAGAAACCTCCATCCTAAGGAAGTTTATCTGTCATGAACAAAGGGATGGTGAACCTCAGCACATGATGTTCCCACATGTGGCTGCTGTGGCTGCTGTAGGGCCACAGGCCATGGCCCCTGGCTGAGCTGTTGGGACAGTGTCAGCACACAGGGAACACCGCAGAAGCTGGAGCTGGGTGTAGGGTCAGTGCTGCAGGCACTGGTTGGTTGGGGGAGATTCTGCAAATGCACACACAGAGTCTGGCAGGAAGAAAGTGTCTGCACCTCCGTATCTATTTTAGACTATCTCAGGCTGAGTGAGGATGTTTAGTGAAGGAGTTAATTGCCGGGCTGTACAGCCTGCACAGCTTGAAGCTGGAGGAAGCTCGGGATCACCACAGGGGGCCGGGATGCCGAGACCAGGGATGCCGGGGCTGGGAGAGCCGAGCTGCTGTGACCCCACGCTGATGCAGCCGCTTCCTGCACCCGGGCAGAGCTGGAGTTGGGGCTCGTGGTGGCTGGGGGCTGTGCTAGCGCTGACCACCCCGACCCCAACCCCACAGCACAGCCAAACACCAGCTCTGTCCCCACACCCTGGGAGTTCAGCACAGCCCCAGCCGAGTCACTCGGTCCCAAAGCTGAGCTTGTTTCCCTAAGCAGCAAGGTGACACGAGTTTGTCCCTGTTCCTGCCACAAGGTGCACCCAGAAGCTTTGGATAAACAGCACAAAAAGCAGCTCATCCCTTCCCCCGCCTGCTGTGCTCTCACTGTCTGACTGCAACCAGGGGCGAATGGCAAAGCCCCGGGACACCTGGCAGTGCCCTTCCCAGTGATTTGAACGTGTTTTGCAGGTGTTGGTGTTTCTCATCACTCAGGACAGACGTCCTTCCTCCACCACCCACAGTCCGTGCCACAGCCCTGCACCCAGGAGCTGATCCTGCATCCCACAGCGCAGGCCAGCAGAACACTCAAGCTCACCAGCTAAACACACCTTCAGCTTTAATAAAACACCTCCTGTGCACAGCCACACCCCCATGTCATGTGTGTATAGATACGTGTAACATATGTACACACACAGGTGTACAATCACCCCACGCTGCATCACAGCAGCGAACACCCAACGCCCCAGGGCTGCAGGGTCCCTCATGCTGGCACTTTATCTCCATGTCACAGTGTCTGCCCGTTCCTGTCACAGAGCTGCCTTGCCAGCAGACCCCAGGCACCCAGGGGTGAGCACCCTGCTCCCGGTGGTGCTGTCCCCAGCCCTGCAGTGCGGAGCTGGCGTGTCCCCATGAGCTGCAGAGGGAGTGCAGGATCTCGCCACCGCTGCTGCTGGGTCCCAGGCAGGTGACCTCCACCCGTGGGTGCAGGAGGGGCAGCAGGGGAGTCCTGGGAGTGCAAGGCTCGCTGTGCCATCAGCAAGGGCACAACTGAGTCTGTGGGTCTGTGTGGTGGGAGCCACCCGGCAGCGCCGCCTGCCCAGCCTCCACAGTCCACTCCCAGTGCAAAATCAGCAGGGAGCACACAGTGGCTGGGGTGCACCAGGGCTAGTGGGTGCCCCTGAGACCAGGGCTAGGGTGGCCACTTGCCTGGGCACAATTACCTGCAGGGACGCCCTAGGCAGCCTTCTTGTCCTGTGTGGCCATGAGGTGGGAGAGGCAGTAGGGGATGAGGCTGACAGTAGCCAGCGGCACGGCTGCGCTCTTGCAGAAGGAGAGGGCGTAGAAGAGCAGCTGCATGTGGGAGGGTGGCTTGAAGGCGTCAAAGATGTGGAGGATGATGAGGGAGGCAACGACACAGCCCAGGCGGAAGGGCAGCTGCTGGCCCTGCTTCCCCTGGCAGCTCTTCTTGTACATGTGGGAGTTGACAGCCAGCCCCAGCCCAAAGAGGACACCCAGGTTACGGAGGAGGCTGGCAAAGGGGGTGGTGTCGATGTGAACCCACTCAGGGCGGTTGCACCACCTCTGTGCCTTCTCCAGTGTCCAGAGCAGGTCCACGCCAAGCACCCGCAGCAGCAGGTAGAAACCAATGGTGAAGCTGAAGAGGAATAAGGTGATGCCCGTGTACCGATGGAGGCTGGCGTGGTAGATGCAGTGGACTTGCTGAAAGGTCTTGGCCACAGCCATCCCTGCCAGTAACAAAGCAGGAGGACTGGTCAGCGCTCAGGGTACTACAGTCCAGCATGGAAGAACTGCAGGGAAGGGCAGGGGGGATCTGATGCACTTACCTGAGAAAACACCTGCAATGACTTGGTGGGGGAAGTGAGCAGCAATGAAGACTCGAGACAGGCAGACGCAGACCTGAACTGCCCAGAACCCCGTCCAAAGCACCGTCCACAGCACCCTGCAAGGGGCAGGTGGCTACGTTGGTGCCAGGGCCAGCTTGCACTGCTTGTGGCACTGCCATCCCGCACCTTAAACTGTGCCTGGCTCTCTGCCAAGCCCATCCTCATGCAGACCCCACCTGGGGTGCCACAGCCTGTCTGTCTGTCCACAGCCTTGTGCCTTGATGGGCTTGGCTGTGCCAGTCAGTGCTGGAGCTGCCTCTGCCCAGCACAGGTTGTTCTGGTGCACAGCTTACCAGTATCCGAATGTCCTTGACTGCTTCTTCCCACCAGCAGCGGAGAGGAGGGCCACCACCATGACGTAGTACACACCTGCTGCGCCCATGGCATGGCCAGACGGGCTCCCTGGGCAAAAAGAGAGCCCCAGGTCAGATCTAGTGCAGGCCAGAGCTGAGCACAGGCAGGGTTTGTGTTGAACCACCACATCTGCACCAATGGTCAAGGTCTGCTCTGTACAGGGACCTCCCTGCCTCCCCCCACTGCAGGCACAGCTGGTGTGCCTGGGAGCACAGCAGGAATGGCCCTCTCTCAAGAGCTGGCCAGGAACACGTGCCACTAGTGGGCTGCCAACCATGACCCTGCCCAGGCCAGCACCCCCCTCCCGGCATGTGCAGGTCACCCTGGGCAAGTGCCCACTGCCCCAGCTGGGGTTGGGGGACCCTACCGGGGCTGGGGGACCCTACCAGGGCTACAGGACCCTACCAGGGCCAGTCTCGCAGGTGAGCGGGAACTGCTGGATCTCTGGGGCAGAGTTGTTGTTGTAATAGTCCGTGTCGTGGACCCACCAGTATGGTCTCTCTCCGAAGAGGATCCTGAAAAGAAAGGAGACTGGGGTCTGAGGAGGTTTTGGGCACAGCTGCAGCTTCAGCTCTGTCCTGGGAGCTGGAAGAAGCAAAGGACCCACAAGTGGTCGAGGGCATCCCGACAGACACAACATACAGCTGGTCACTTGGTTCTGACAGCTGACACTGCCTGTCCATGTCCCCATCCCCGGCCCTCAAGGGAAAGAGCTTCCTGGGTGCAAGTCAACGCAACCTCCTGTGCTGAGGGGCTCTGTGCAGCCCCTGCTCAGCACCACAGCCCTGGCTGACAAGCAGGATCTGTCTGTAGAAGGCTCCATCTCTCAGGCTGGCTCTGAGAAGGGGGGAGCTGTTGCTGCACAGCTTGGGAAGGAGCGACCATTGTCACTGCCCAGCTGGGAGCTGAACTCTGTTCTTTGTTCTACTCCAGCACTGGGGCTGAGAGCACCCAACTGGCCCGTGTTAGTCCAGCTGTGCCAACACACTCGGAGGGAGCTGTGGCTCAGGGCCACTCACCACTTGAAGACAAGGTTGAGCCAGTCTCCGATCACAGCCACCCAGATGAGTCTGATGCCCACTGCCTCACTGAAGTGGAACCAGATGGGGAAGAGGACAAAAAAAGCATTCCTGAGGTCAGCAGCATAGGAGATGAAGAGGAACCAGTCCTGGGAGCCCTGGAAGTGCTGCTGCAGCCAGTGCGTTGTCCGGATGCCCACGTCGTGCAGGAGGTTCATGTGAGCCTCCATCCTCCTCTGCTGCCCCTGCCCTCGGCTTGGCTCCGGCTGCCCCACGCTCTGCTGTGCTGCTGGGGTTTTATACCCTGCTGAGCCTTGTTTGCTGCGGGCAGGTCGCTGTCCCAGCACTGATCTTTGGACTCAAAACCACTTTTGCCAAAGGTGCATCACCGGGGGGGGTTGTTACAAACATGTTTGGAATAACTTACATAAAAGGGAAAAACAGGCTCTGAGGGCACATGGAGCACAGGGTGCTCCAGCAACAGCGCTGTCCCCTGCCCCACACTGTCCCCTCACTCAGGGGAATCCTGCAGCCCCAGCCCCTCTGGCCGCCCAATACAACAGCTCTGCTGCTCCAACTGAACTGCAGCCTTTGCTCCATTATCTGTGTGACAGCCCTGCAGAGCTGCTGTGCCCAGGGTTGATACTGCTCCCACCTCTCTGCCATCTCCCTGTGAATTACCACCAGAGCATGGCAGGGACGCCCAGGAGTGTGGAGTGGGTGCATGGAGCAGAGGACGGGCTGCCTACCCCCTCCTCATTTGCCAGGCTAATTTAACCAGGACTTCACATAATGGAAAACTTTCCAAGCCATTCCTGGAGTTCCCCACAGCCACAGACAGCCAGGCTGGGGGTGCTCCTGGCTGCCAGCCATGTTCTTCTGGTCTCTGCTGTGGGGCTAAAGAACCTTTGCAAATAGGGATGTCATTCCTCCTCCCAGCACCACTCCACTGTGTTAATCCTTCCTGCACCATCAGACCCCAGCTGAGGGGACAGAGCCAAACATGCCACTCATCCCATGGCACTGGATACCAGCCCTTGGCTGTTCCCTCAACCCCAGCCACACTCTGTTGTCACTGGCAGCACTGTGGGCACCACAACCTCATCATCCACAACCGCTGTTGCACGAACATGCAGCTTTGTGGCAGCAGCACAGGGTGCTCAGCTATCACCTGCCACACCTGAACAGGCAGCTGCCCATGATGGGAGCAGGCAGCTGCCCATGATGGGAGCAGGCAGCAAGGTGTTAGTGATCAGCAGCCAGTGGAATGCATCACTTATTTCCCTCGTGAGCAGGCAGGTCAAGATCCTTGAACCGCTGCCATAAGCTGTTTGCTGCTGTGAGAGTCATATCCTGAGCCAAGTCCTGCCCACAAACAGCGAGGTCTACAGGCAGCATCCTGTCCCCCCTGCCCACGCAGAGCCCAGGGAGCCACGGGGTCTGACAGCCCAGCAAACCTTCCTCCCTGGGATATGGGCACGAATGGCCCGTGAGAGCAGCAGTGCAAATGCTGTGGGGTCAGCCCTGCCACAGGTACATCCTTGCCCAGGGTTGGTCCTCCCCATCCCTCCCAGCCCAGCCTTGCTGCATCCAAAGGGGGTAGTCTGAGCTCCTGACCTACAGAACACCCCAACAAAACAGAAGTTTGCAAAGAACTGGAGTTACTCTTGCAAAACATATTCCCTAACTGCTCGTTTCAGGGTCTTCAACTGAGAGTGGCTTTGGCCAGCGTGAAGGAATGCAACAGACTTGGCTTCTGTGTCAAAAACATTTTGAAACCATCAGCAATAAATCCTCCACGGGAGATTTCACAGCAGAAAATGGGGCAAAATGCTCTGGGGGATGGGGACTAGCACTCCAGTCCACTTGGAAAGTCACTGCAGGAAACCTGGGGCTGCAGCAGGGAGAGACCAGGAAGCAGGACAGAAGCAATCGCCTCCTCTCTCCCAGCGTGGAGGACGGAGTGGCACAGCCCAGTACCCCCCTGTGCAGTGGCCAGGTACACATGCCACGGGTCAGGTCTGTGCCAGAGCTGCCAGGATGCACGCAGTGGTTTCCCAGCACTGCTCCATGCCCCTGCACTGTGGATAAATCCCTGGTCCCAAAGTCACTGTGTGGAGCAGGGCCAGGTTGGGGCAGCAGGAGCTGGCGACCCCCTGGGCACCACAGGGTTCTGCATCCTGGCCCATCTGACACCAGCTTGAGGAGCACCATGCCAGGCTCCAGCTCACCCCCTGCACCAAGCAGCCACGCTGGCAGCATTGCAAACTGGCTGGGGAGGCTTTCTCAGGGAAGCAGCGGGGCCAGGCTGGGGGAACCTGATTTCTGCCCTGGGCCTGTGCACACTGAGCTCAGGATCAGCTGGCAGCCCAGGAGGAGTGTGCCTGCAGTGGCAGCAGCTGGATCTGGGACACAGAGCTCCAGATGGAGCTACAGCAGGTGCAGCACAAGCGGGTGCTGTAACATAGTGTGCTGCATGCACTGCCAATGTTTGGTCCAGAACGTTCCCAGATGGCTGCAAGGTCCGGGCCGGGCAGCAGCGGGTCACTGCCAGCACGGGACTGCGTCAGCAGGCAGAGTCCAGGCAGCACCACACACACGTGGGCACGCAGCAGTGGGCAGGACACCAGCCAGCATGACTGTCCTCTCACACGAGGCCTCAGAGGACCTCTGGGCACAGTCCCTGCTGTCACCCCAGGGCAGCCAGGGACCACTGCAGCCTCCCACCGAGCCACGGCCTCAGCTGCTCACTCTCCACAATGCCCCTGGGTGCTGCTGGGAGCTGAGGTGAAGTGCAGCTGCCATTAGGACTTCTCAAACCCCTTGCAGCATGGTTCTGGGCAGACCCAGCCACTACACTGAGGGGTCAGAGAGGATGGACACCCACCATGCCCACAGAGACACCTTGGCTGGTGCTTGGCATCTGCAGCCACGTGCCAGGACTGGCACCACCCTCCCCTCCTTGGTGCTCCTTGGTGCCCCATCCCAGCCTGGCACAGTGGGGATGGGCTCTGGAGCCTGCAGGATCCCACAGGCCAGGACTGCACAAGCAGCTGGGGGTGCAGGAGCAAGAGTCTTTGCACCGGGGGGGTGGGGTGGGGGGCTAAGCATGACGGGCAGCAGCCAAGGCCAGAACTGATTAATGCTGCTCAGAACAGCTGTTACACATTAACTCCTTTGTTTGTCCCATGTGTCCCAGCAGGAGCCTCCTACCAGCACCCTGGGCCCAGGAGCAGGGCTGGGGCACCCTCACACAGCCATGCCAGGCACTGTGCTGGGCGCTGTGCCAGCCCCCACAGCCCTTGGACCCCTGCAGAGCTGAGCCAGGGCCACCCCTTACAGGACACCAGTCCCCACAGCATCAGCCATACTGGGGTCTGGCCCCGGCCTTAGGAGCCACAGCAGCACCTGTGAGCTACTCAGATTTGGTCAGGGAAAGCACTCCAGTGCCTGTCTATTGGGAAGGGCAGACACGGGGCAGCCCAGCTCGGGCAGTGCCCCTCTGGGGCCCCAACCGTGGGCTCCTCCCATGAGCTCCCAGTGAGCCCAGCACACTGTCCCTACCTGCAGAGTTGGCGCTGCAGCAGCTGCCAGAGCCTGGTAGCACCTGGGCCCTGCAGTTGGGATGCTGCAGCGGCTGCGAGGCTGGGGAGGATCTTTTGGGCATCCCAGAGCTGCCATCTCCCTGTGGATGGGAGTGCCATCACACCACAGCTCCTGCCACCCTGGGCAAAACCTCAGGTGGACTGTGGCTCCAAGGGCAGCTGTGGCTTTGTGCCATGTGCAGCCCTGACTGGCACTGTCCCCCTGTGAGCACTGGTGTACCTTGGGCAGGTGGCAGGAGCCCTGTCTGAGTGGAGGGGAGCAGCTGTGGGCACCACACGGAACACAGGATGACACCGGATGGAGATCAAAAAATCACTCCTAGCAGCTGTTTTTCAGAGGTTTTGGTTGCACCTTTAGCAGCACTGCAGTGCTGAAATGACAGCTGAGCACCTTCAAAAACCGACCCTGAGCACATGACACCCTGGGCAGGGGGAGGGCAGGTCCTGGGGTGGTGACAGAGCCCCTCCAATGCACCTGCCCGATGCCCACATGGGTGGGGAGGGGGCAGCAGGCCCTGGCCCGTCACACCCCACCAAATGGAGGTGCCAGGCTGACGTTGAGGAAGCCCCCAAAGTGGAAGGGAGGAAGGTGGGGGGCACATGCAGCAGTGGTGGGCAGGCAGGCGAGGGGGTTGGCCCCGCATGCCCTGGTGTCCTGCTCACTGCTGAAGTACACACTGCCACGTGAGTCCACTGAGGGGTCCTCGTTGAAGTAGTTGTAGGGCCTCAGGAAAAAGCCAACACTGTTCCCCACGGCCACCGTGTTGGGGACATCTTCAGCATGGGGGACGTGCAGGAACCCCACGGAGATCCAGGCGACCAGGTCCTGGGCAGGAGAGCAAAGAGGCATTTATCAGGCTGAGCAGGACTCTTCCAGCCTGGCAGCTGCTCAGTTTGACTCTGGGACACGTGAAGCCTCTGTCCAGGGCAGGAGCCAGGATAGCACCCACAGGGCTCAGCTCCTCTCCCCCCCAGGGCCCCCCAGCTCACCTCGTTGGTGATGGTCTCATTGTTGATGAAGTCGGCGAAGGCAACGGTGGGTGTCCAGGGGTCATTCTGGTTGTAGGTGCTGGTGCTGGTGGACTCCTCCTCCTTCCGCCGGGTGACAGCCAGCTGGTACCTGCCAGCACAGGGAGCAAAGGGGCTTTTCCATGCTGGGCAGGGCAGCCATGGCATTGCTGGGTGCTGGATGCACTGGCAAACTGGGGCTGGATGCACCCCTGGTGCATGCCAGGGGACCTGGTCTGTCCTGGGGTAGGGAGGGAAAGGGCTGGCAGGGATAAGCATGGCACTAATGGGCAGCAGCCCCAGCACCTTTGGGCTTGCAGGGAATGCCTTACTGCCCGTGGCTTTTCCAGCATGGCTGGGAAACACAAATTGATCCAGGCACAGATGCTGCCGCTCAACGCCCAACACAGTCCCTTCACCACAGCTACTTCTCACCCATACAGACTCCCCCAGCACGAGCTCTGTTAGTTCACCCTGGCAGCAAGACTGGCCTGTGCTTATCCCAAGCATTTTCTAAAACACATTCTGTCCTCAAGAGAAGATATCACAACCTAGGGAAGCCAGTGCTTCCCTTGGGAATTAGTCCGGCAGCTTGGTTCCCCTCAAAGGGAAAATCACGTCGTTTCTCTAAGTTAGTCTGATCCGGGGTCAGATTCCTGCCTGTGACCTACCATGAGCAGACGTTATTGAGCAACTTTTCAAGGGAATTTCAGAGCCAAAACCCAGGCATGTTCTCTGTTTAACCCTTCCCTGCAGCTTGGCACAGGCCTGCCAGAAGTGGCAGCTCCCCCGCACCAGGAGCAGGAGGAGCAGGGATGAGTGGGGGAATAGGGAGTGGGAGCCAAGTGCTCCCCAGCCCTGGCACCCACCTGCCCCAGCTGACAGACCGCTCCATGGAGCTGTTGATGGGCAGGTGCTTCCCAGCAAAGCTGATGATCTGGATCCGGTAGCTGCGTGGGTGCCCCCACTTGTTGGGATTGGGGCTGGCAAAGGAGAGGTAGCGGGGCATGGGGGCATTGAGCAGGAATGCTGCCTCATCCTCCCTCTCCAGCCTTTTCCTGCGAAGGTACGGACGCTCGATGGTGTTCTGCGTGCTCCAGGGATCTTTGATAATCTCATACTCCATGTCCTGGGTCTCCAGGAAGTTTGGCTGCCCTGTGAAGCAGAAGGGAAAACACTCTCGACCTCCACACCCCAGGCAGAGCTGCAGGCCACAGTGAACCACAGCCACGAACAAAGGTGGCCAGACCTACCATCGACATCGAGGTCCACCTTGTAATGCATGTGGTGGAAGTGCATCGTTCCCAGTGTGTGGGGCCCAACCCTGTTGCCATAGTTAGTGCCTTGTCCGTGGAGGAAGGAGGTGCTAATGTAGCC
>NW_020897844.1:0-9491 GCF_003984885.1 Neopelma chrysocephalum | reverse complement strand
TTATGCTGCACTGGATGGATTAGCAAAGAAAGTACAAAAGACTGGGAGAGGCTAGGGGAGGAGATCTGAAATCCGTGGTGACCAGCTCTCTCAGCTGCAGCCTCCTCTGTCTTTCTCCACAGCAGTGCCCTGAAAGAACTTGTGGAGATGCAGGGTCAGTGACTCAGACAACTTCTGCATAATTCCGTTACTTTTTCAGTCCAGCCTGGCTTCCTGAGGCTGCCTGTAAAAACGGAGATCATGCAGTCAGCCTGAGGTGGCTGCGATCACTGTGAAGCTCTGACAAGCTGGGAATTGTTGTTACACTGTACAATTTCACCTCTTTGCAACTCACCCATTTTTCTTGTTTATCAGGCTCCTTCCTTGTAAACATTGTCCCTGGCAGCTTGGAGTTACTTTTTATTTTATTTTTTTCAGTCTTCCACATGGTAGCCTTTGCTGAAAACACATCATTCTGTGTAGCAGAAGAAAAACTTTGGCAGGCATGGAGGTGTAGCTCAGGATGAGAATCAGGCCCCAACACACTGTGAACAACCAGCTCTTAGTTTGCACCTCAGAACAGCTCCGAACCAATTAATCCCCAGCATTTCACTGCCACAGGATCGTGCAGCCTTTATCTCTGCCTCCAATTCACAGATAAATCGAGGTGCAGCTTCCAAGAGGTTCCCTCAAGGACAGAATCATCATGAACCTGTGCCCAGCTGCAGCTGAGGGCAGTGGCCACTATTGGTGTTGCCAGGCCACAGTGCCCAGGCTGAGCAGCCACAGCTGCCCTCTGCCACCCTGCTGACAGTCTCTGCTGGCCTCACGGAGCTGTTCAAAGGCACTGGCAGAACGAGGCAGCCAGAAGGACTTGGTGCTCCATCCTGCCACGCAGCAGATGCTCAGGGTGGACCAGACACACCACCTTGGCTACAGTCCCTGAGCTGGTGCTGAGTAAGACAAGGCATCCAAGACAACCAGGGCTGGACATTCAACCCAACATTTCCACTCCTGCTGCCAGCCTCACCTCATCTCACCCTCGTCTTCTCTTCCTCCTGTCTGAGTTTCCTGGTGGGAAACAGCCCCCACCAGCCTCCGGTTCTTCCTCCGTGGCAGATCCTGCCTGGGGCTCAGCCCCTCTGTGGTCCTCCAGCTGTGCTCAGGCACCACACCGGGAGGCAGAAGGGCCTGTTGCTGTAGGACACGCTCCATTCTCCTCACCTCCACTTGCAGCCTCAGCCTTCTTTGGCCTGGGACATGCTTGTCCCCGCTCTGCCAGCACACAAGGCTCTGCCTCACCAGCCATCATGCCAGGAGAAACTCAGAGCCACAGCACTCACTTCACGTGGTCGCAGTGCCAGCAAAGGAGCTCACCAGCACAGGCACAAGCAATGGGGAGAGACAGGACAGATGAGAACAGAGCCTTGGCTGCACAGGATGCAGCAGCCACAGGTTTGGGAAGTACCTGCTCTCATCGGCTCACAGTGACAGAATTGGATGCCTCTGAACAACCCCAAATCAGGCAAAGCAGCGCTGACTCCCAAGTCAGTGTGTCAATCCACAAAGTCCGTGAGGCTTGGAGGATTACCTGGGGTTAGGCTTGAAAGAAAAATTCCCTTTTGGTGTAGGCCTGGAACGTGGTGGAGTGCAGAGCAGCAGCACTGCTGTCCCGGTTCAGGTTTGGAGCACAGCCAGGACATACCTCCTGCCCCTCAGGAATGGAACAAGTGTTCTGCTGCCACACACACGGGCACAGCTGGGCCGAGACTACAGCGGAACCTCCATGGCTGCATGACAGAGCTCACATGGACCTCTCCTTAAAGAAGTATACAAAGAGCAGATCATTCAGGTTTGACTTTGCCTCTTGGATTTGCATCCTGAGTCCCTCAAAGCCACAGCACAGGCTGCAATTACAGAAGGGCCTTTTCCAAGCAGCACAGCAGTAGTTTAAGGCGAATTGGATAAACTCCACAGGCCTTCCTGCCCCACAAATCACAACTCAACCCTGCAGCTGGGCTGGGAGAGATCTGAAAATAGAGTGTGGGAACACTCCCCATTCTGTGCATGTCGGAGACTTGAAAAGAAAGAGAAACCCTAATTTGTACTGACATCCCCATGACAAACCAACCACAGCACATACCCCAGAGCTGCGGGACACGGATGGCAGCTTTCTGCACTGCCTCTGCCCCGCTGCAAGGCCTGTGCCATGGAGGCCATGACTGATACCAGGTTTTTTTAGTACCATCTGTTTCTGCCGGACTTTTCAAGCTCTGGTTTATAGATCTGTTTCAGAATAAACAAAACAGCCCTAAATCCACCTCTATCTTGCAGTAGGAACTTCAGGAAGGAGAGTAATTAACTGAGCCTGCAGTGCTAGGAAACCTGTGTCGATAACTGACTGATGAAAAGCAATGATGGATCTTCAGGGGCCCCCACACACACTGGAATTGCTTGTGTACCTTCTCTAAAAGAAGCCCGAAGCAGCTTAAAGCTAACCTAGAATTAAAGAAATTGCACATCTCCCTAACAGCAGTGTAACTTGTTTATGACCTGCTCGGCGCACGTACTGCTTCCCACATCCCAGTTCCCCAGTGCAATCAGCCCGTCACTGCCCCACATCCCATATGGAGAATTCACATCCTACCCATGTTTTATTTTGGCTACACAGTCGCTTTTAGGCACTGCCCATCAGCACGTCTTATATTTGCTAAATTGCCCACATTCCCCAAACAAAGTGACGGAGAAGGGAGTTTGCTGCATTTTCACTCACACAGAAAGGTAGAGGTGGCAAAAAATAGCATGTGAAATTTATAGAAACCCAAACCAGACAGCTTTTGACTGGGGGAAACTCTGAGTTGGTGACTGTGACAGCTGGGGAAAGGGCACAGTACAGAAAAACCCCTGCTAACACTCCCGACACCAGCAAGGCTTGAGCAAACCCCACACCAGAGCTCAGACTCCAAGAAGTTCCCACTCCCAAAGCCTCACCTCATGGGGCCAGCTGGTACAAAACACAACAGTGGAACTGCCTGACCCTTCCCCATGCTGGCTGTGCTGCTGGCAGCGCCTGTGGCTGCACACAATTGCTGTGTGCATTATTCTCTGAGCCATTATTCTCTTCCCCTGCACGTAAGCCAGGACGTCTCAAGGACCGGTGAAGCTGAGCCCTGACCCCACACTGCCACTACTCCCAGACTCACTGACATCATGGACAACAAACCCTCTCCCAACACCCCTGCTCCCATGCATGAACCCCACTCCCTGCCAGCACCTGCCCAGACAACAGTCCGGGGTGCTCCACCCTTCCACAGGACTACTGGCACCAGCTTCCCGGGAGCTCAGTTTCTTTTGCTGTGGTGAGGAGGAGCCCCTTGTGCTGCACCACATCAAGTCCTGCCAGCAAGTCCTTCCCTTGGGCTCTGGCTCCAGTCACCTCGACCCCAGAGATCTGTGTGCAGCTCAGTGCTCGCTCCCTGCATGCTGAAGGAACAGGAACAACCTACACAGCAGTACAGAGCATTTACAACACAGTCAAAAAGAGGAATGAGGAGAATGCAGGAAGGAGCAACTGAATTCGAGAAAGGCAGGACCAGAACAGGACACTAACACTGCATGGCCTGAGAGCCCAGCATCACACACAAGGGGCTGCCTTGAAAGAATTCCAAGTACCTTTTTTTAATTTCTTGACATGGTAAAAGTTTACATACGTTCATCTGGCAAAGAGAGCTGAACAAATTCAAAGGAATCGATACAAAGAAACACAAGGGGAAGTGCTGCTCCCAGACAGCAGCTCAACGCAGTTGGTTTGTTACTGAATATTTATTAGCGGGAAGACTAAGAGTTGACTTACTACAAACAACAACAGAAGAGTCTATAGCAAGGGCCAGCGACCTGCCACACTTCAGGCAAATCCCTGGGAAACCAGCAAGAGCCATGGCTCTTAGATGTGGAAGCAGAAAAAAAAAAACAAAAACAAAGTAAAAAAAAGAAGGGGAGAAAGTTCATTCCATTTGTCACTGTTGTTACAATGAGATTAACACAACTCTTAAGGCTACTGCACAGTAAGAATATACAGATGTAACAGCGAGACCTGGGAAACAGCGAGGTTCCTGAAACAAATGATTTAACATTCCCTGATTAGGGGACTTAAGTAGAAATACTATAAATAAGAAAAATTTGAAGCCTGCAGCGTTATGGGCCCACTTGCCACACACAAAAACTGATGCAACACAACCAGTCATTTCCAAAGGGGTTTGTAATGGACCATGAAACGTTCTGGCAGCTTAGCGGAGTCACCAGGCACAGGAACGTGCCCTTTGCAGGGGAAAGACTGCAAGGTCTGCAGGGTATCAGGTGGGTATTGGCCACCCTCACCCCCGAGCACCAGCTGTGGCAGCCAGCCTGCTCTGCCCAGGCACTGGGGAGCACTGCCAGGGACAGGGGGGCTTGGTCTGACCACATGCAAAGATATTGGGACTTTAGCATCAGACCTCTGGCCCCTCCCTTCCCTCAGCCTGGGCAAAAGCATCTCGTGCTGAAGGGGCACTGGGACGTACGTGAAGAAATAGTTTTAGCCAAGGAAGTGGCTCTAGTCAAATGGCAGAGGAGCAGAAGCCACCTGAGCTCATGAGAGCCAGGACAGCACCGGCCCTGGTTCCAAGCACCGCCTCGTACTCTGCACTGATCCAGACAGAACTGACAAGGCAGAGACCCATAGGGCAAGCTCTGCTGAGCCAGGAGAGAGACAGAAATGGAGTGCAGATTGCTCAGTGGCACTGGAGCATGGCTGTTGCCACTGGCCCCAAGGGGCAGGGTCCCTGGTCAGTGCAGAGCTGGTGGCAGAGGGGCCCAGCCACAGCTGGCAGCAGGGAGGGAGCTCCCCCCCTCTGGGGTGCCGCCCTCTGCCAGGCTGTCTGCCCCATTCCCAGAGACCCCAGTGCAGCCACCAGCCAAAAGGTGGGACAGGACAAGAGCTTGGTCTCTAGCGTTGTTCCCAGTCAGGTAGGAAGCAAGGCGTGAAGGAATGTCCCTGCCTGGCTGCAGCAGCCTCTGGGGTGCCCAATGCAGCACAGCCTCTACTACCAGTGACTAGAGGGAGGGAGAGCTCCTGAGACCTGAACAAAACCAATCACAAAACTAGGCGAGAATTTCTTTAGAGTTTAACTAAGAATGCAATACTATTTCCAGCCAGTTTCCCATCTCGATAGTCACGTAACAAACCAAGGCAATGACGGTCTTTAGTTGACTGAACAGTTCTCAAGTTCAAACGTTGACACTTAATAGAGGGTCTCAGCATTGCTGCTCCGAGGCCTCTTGATCTTCTCAATGTTTTTAAGGATCATGTCATGCAAAGTGACCTGCAAAAAGGGAGAACAGGACTCAGACAGGAAGGGTGAAGCCATCCAGTGTTCAGCGTTCACCACGAGCACTGGTTACCACAGCAGCACCACTCCCCTTGGCACCACCCTCAACCCCCATGTGCAACTACACACTCAGCTAAGGTAAGGGCTTCCTTCAGCCAAACCTTACAGAAGCCACTGCACATAATATCAAAAACATTTATTCAGAGACCTCAGGATTAGTTTGTACTGTAGGAAGACCTTAGGATCACAGACTACCACAGAAGGGGAAGGAATGTTTTATGCTAGAGCCTTGTGAACACCTGGAAACACCTGCATGTCTAGAGAATGATGGAGAAGCAACAGTCAGCTCCTGTGGCTGGGGCTGAAGTGGAGCAGGCAGGCTTCCTGCCAGGAGTGGGCATGCTTGCAGGGAAAGGGGAGAGGAGCAGCAGCAGCAGGATCACAAAGGCTCTCCGCTGCTGTGCTGGGAGCCAGCGTGAGCTCTGTGTTTTCACTTACATATTGATTCCTCAGCTCTGAAATGATCAGGCGCAGACTAATGTACTCCTTCTCGTCGATCTCCGTCACGGTGCGGCGATAGTCCTCCTGCCGAGAGAGTGTCCAAGCTCAGCTGGGCCTCCCACGCTTGAGGGGGGCTCCTGCCTTCCACAAAGGAACCTCCCCCCTTCAGCTTATTGCCCTCCCATCCTTGTATGATTCCCCTCTTCCCCCAAGACCCTCAGCCCAAAAAGTCCCAAGAAGCAGCAGCATGAACATGCAGATCTTCACGTCCCCGGTGACTTACCACATGAGGGTACTTGGCTATTTTGGAAACCAACTTTGCTCTTGTGATATAGTATCTGGTAGCAAAAGGGAGAGACCAAAGATCAGATAAACAGCACCAGGATGGCTTTTTTCTGGTCCCAGCTGCCCTGTAACAGCTATGAGACCTTTATGAAACATGTTCTTTTTCCAAGGGGATCCCAAAAAAGAAATCTCTTCTTGCATGCCTACCTAGAAATCTGGTCCAGGTAGGACGCTGCCTCACTCTCCACAGTCCGAAGCTCAGCGACTGTTTCCTCCTGACAGTAAGACAAGGAAGCCATTAGCTCCAGGAGGCTGCAACTGGCCTTCAGGGCTCGGAAGGCAACATCTCAGCAGCGCCACATCAAGCTCAGGTTTGGATTTTAAGACCTAACCCACTCCCAAGACTGCAGCTGCTGGACACCATGAACTGATTCAGAGGAACCTCAGAGATCCAAGTCCCTGGAGCACAGAGCAGTGCCTTACCTGAATAGAAACACCAAAGTTGTTCCCATCCTCTATCCTGGGGATGAGAAGCTGCACCCACATTTTGACCTGCAGTGGAGAGATCACAACACTGACTAATGCCAACATCTCCACAAAGACCTCTTTCAGAAATGTTATCAAAAGCCTCCCAGGACCCTGCCTTTGCCACACAGCTCACAATAAACTGCTGCAGGTCCCACATGCACCTGCAATACTCTTGAGATCACTTCTCACATGGCTGGGGTGCCACTCAAGCCAGCACAGGGGATTCCCATGGGAAGTTCTCCTGACCATAGCACAGAAGCTCTCGGCAGGGGTCTGTGCCTGTGCAAAACGAGGGCAAAGCAAAGCCTCACAAGGCCTGAGAACAGCTGTCCTCCTCCTTCAGGTAAACAACAGAGCTCCCCAAAGGCTTCACCTGCCTCCCAGCCCATCAGAAAGGGCAGTAGGAGCCCTGCCTTTCCCCATCTCCAGCACAGAGGGGTTTGCTCTCTCCACAGCTTCGCCTCTCCAGGAGCAAAACCATCCCGCTGCCTCCCCTTTTTCCCAGGCCCACACCCACTGTATTGCACTTCTCGATGAGCAGCCTGATTTCTGGCTTCACTTTCTCAATGATGTCCACCAGCTGCTGGTTGCTTTTCAGCATCCCGTTGGGCATCACGAACACTTTGGTACCTGCAGCAGAGACAAACCCCCGGCGTCAGCGACGCGCAGGAACCGCGGGGTCACCTGAGCCTCATCTCCCACACGGGCCACAGAGGGACTGAGCCAGGCTACGGCCACCAGCGGGGAAGGGGAAATGGGACATGGGATAACAGCAGCGATCACGAGGGAAGGAAAAGAGAAAACACGGAGCAGAAATGTGGTTGAAGAGCTTGAGGCTTCTGAGGCTGAGCACAAAGGGTTTCCCTGGGAATTTCTGCCTCAGCTTAATCCAAAGCCTGGAATCTTCCTCCAGACAAAGAGCACAAAGCCACCAGGAGATCAGCTGCCTCTGTCAGCAGGCCAAGCTCAAGCAAGTACTACTTATGTCTATCAGAGAAGTACTAATTATGCTTCTAGGAGCTGGAACCTGACTCCTCCACACCAGCACGTCTGTGTGTCGGGCCCTGGCCCGCACGAGCAGCAGCTGCTGTCAGGGCAGGGCAAGTGGGGCTCCTGTGATTCACATCCCCAAGGCATGGTGCAGTGGTTCAGGGGGCAGGCAGCAACACAGGGGACTCAAGGACTCTTACCCTGAAAGGTCTCTTCATGGTCTTCCAGCTTCCTCTTTTTCATATTTGGCTAAAATATACAAAATGTTTTACTCACAAACTAGTCGTAAGGTTATAACAGTGCTGCAAAGGAAACAAGGAAAACTTTGGAGCCTCTGCCACACTCCTGGCCTTCTAAGCATCCTTCTTTAAAGCCAAAAGGGGACTGCAAAGCACAGTGTTACCTCCAGCAGAACTCCCAGGCTTGAGAGACCAATCCCTAAAAGCCTTTGGGAGAGCCAAGGCCTGTTATTAAATAAGAATATCCTACCCCAGCACAGAGCAAGCCATGCAGTTTTAATTAACAGAAACCAGGATTACAGCCAAGAGAGTAACCTTACCCCATCCAGTCCATCATGGCTGTTGGTGAGAAGAATTGGGTCAGGCACTGGGAGGTTCATATCCGAATGGATCTGAGTAAGATCATGAATATTCAGGATGGGCTCCTGGAAAATAAAGCAGATTTGTTATTTAATTATGAACTAACAAATTCTGCCACACAAAACACAAGGAGAAGACAAAATATTCAGACCTCCTTATCCAGCTGTAAAATAAGGATGAATTAAAAGGAACAGCATAACAACAGCCTGTGAGTAGAGCTCCCTGAGCCCAGGAGCAGTGAGCCAAGTTGGGCTGGATTCAGCCATCGGTGTCCCTGGTGCTGCCAAGGACAGCCTTAGACAGACAAAAGTAAGAGATCACACAGAGCAAACTGGAAAAGGCAGGACCCCTCCAGAGCCACCAGCACCTCAGTGCACATGAGCCACCAGCTCCTGCCTTGTGTCTCTGCAACAAGGTGAAATGCAGAGAACACACCTAGGATGAGACCTGCTACGTTGCTGGAAAATGGAAAAGGATGCAGAGCACAAGGCACACCCTACCTTAAGGAACCCATCGAGTTCTAACAGCTTCTTTGGGAAAAAGTTTGCTACGAGGTCTTCGGCCTGAGAGAGAAAGAAGAGACAGCAGTGTGAAACAAGGCCATGAGGCAGCAACACCAGGGAAATCATCCGTCCACAGGCAAGAAATGGGAGAGAACACAAACCCTTCCTGCTGCCAAAACCACCCTCAGCCCAGGTGAGGAGATGCAGGGAGAGCCAGGAGGCTCAGGAACCTCCCTGCAGGGGGTGACTGATGCTCTGGGTGCTGCTGAGCTTCCCGGGGAGCACCGACCCGCACTCAAGTCCGTCAGGAAGGTACAACCAAACAGCCCCTTTCCTGCTTTCGGTGGGACACTCACCTCACTCGTGATCCGCTCCCTGAAAGAGTCAACCTGCAGAGGGAAACAGCGACAGGTCAGGGCCGCTCCGGAACAGCGGGGCCCGGGAAGGCCGCGCACTGCGACCCGCAGCCGCACCCGGGACCTCCCGGGGAACGCGGGGCAACAGGAAGAGCCTGTAAACACCGAGCGAGAGCTGCCCGTGCGGGCTGGGCTCCGGGCGCTGTGGGGAGACGGAAGATCCGCCGGGCCGACCCGGGCCAGTGGCCACGCTTCGCCAGGGCTCGGCTCGGGGGCGGCCGCAGCGAAGCCCCGGCCGCGTCCCCGCCCTCCCGGCGCTCCCGCAGGGCAGCGGGCGGGGCGGGCGGGCCGCGCTCGGCGGCCGGGGTAGAACGGCCGGGTGGC
>NW_020897843.1:67069-88988 GCF_003984885.1 Neopelma chrysocephalum | reverse complement strand
TGACAGCTTTCCAGAGCTGGGATTGTGCTGGCTTTTGCCTCGGGATCTGAGGGAATGACAGCTTTCCAGAGCTGGGACTGTGCTGGCTTTTGCCTCAGGATCCAAGGGGTTTTCTCTGTGCATCCCCCATGGCCTGGGAGTCCAGGACAGCTCGATTCCAAGTGGTGTTTAACGTGGCTGGAGGCCTTGTTTAGGATAGGGAGCACTGGGCAGGCACGGCCTCTTCCTGGGGGAATTAGGACTCAAACAAACAAAATCCAGGGATTTCAGATCCGTGGGTTTCTGGATGAGCCACTGAGGATCCACTGCTGTGCCCCTGTCCCAGCCCAGCCTGGCCCCAGCTCTCACGGCTGCTCCAGGGTCTGACCAACCCTCTGAGGTTCTCCTGGGGGATTTGAGCTGCCAGAGGGCAGGGTTAGATGGGATATTGGGAAGGAATTGCTGGCTGGGAGGGTGGGGAGGCCCTGGCACAGGGTGCCCAGAGCAGCTGTGGCTGCCCCTGGATCCCTGGAAGTGTCCAAGGCCAGGTTGGACGGGGCTTGGATCAACCTGGGCTGGTGGAAGGTGTCTCTGCCCTTGGCAGGGGTGGCACTGGATGGGCTTTAAGGTCCCTTTCCCACTCCATGACTCTGCAGTTCCTGCTGCTCTCTCTGCTCCATGCCCAGGCCCGGAGAGCCCAGGAAGGTGCTGCTGTGCCGGGGGCTGTGGGGGTGGGTGGTGCTGAGGCTGCTCCCAGTTTTCCCAGAGCTGGGAGGCCACAGAGGAACGGGGACATGTCCAGGGTGGGAGCAGCTCCTCGGGCTCTCCCTGGATCTGATTCCCGAGGGGAGAAGCTGCAGTGGATGCTCTGGGCAGGGCAGGGCTCTCAGGGCTCCTCCTGCTGCTGCCCTGCCTGTGTTTGGGGTGGGTTTGCAGCCCCTGGAGCCCCGGGGGTGGGGGGAGGTGGCCGTGTCACCCCCCGTGCGTGGCCGTGGCCGGTGACTCAGGGGTGTGACTCAGCCCAGGCTCTGGTAACACCAGCCTGGCAAAACCTTCCCCGTGGAAAAGCCGCCCGGGGTTGGCACCGGGGATGGAGCTGTTTGCTGGGTCAATATTGGGAGAGGGAGAGTGGCTGGGAATGGCTGTGCCACGTGCAGAGCTGCTCCTGCCTGCTGGGAAGGTGAGGAGGTGGCGAGGAAAGGTCCAGAGGAGGTGATTGGAGAGATGGAGCATCTCTCCTGTGAGGAATGGCTGGGAGAATTGAGATCGTTCAGCCTGGAGAAGAGAAGGCTCCAGGGAGAGCTGAGAGCCCCTTGCAGGGCCTAAAGGGGCTCCAGGAGAGCTGGAGAGGGACTGGGGACAAGGGATGGAGGGACAGGACACAGGGAATGGCTTCCAACTGCCAGAGGGCAGGGATAGATGGGAGATTGGGAAGGAATTGCTGGCTGGGAGGGTGGGAGGCCCTGGCTCAGGTTACCCAGAGAAGCTGTGGCTGCCCCTGGATCCCTGGAAGTGTCCAAGGCCAGGTTGGAGCAACCTGGGCTGGTGGAAGGTGTCCCTGCCCATGGCAGGGGTGGCACTGGATGGGCTTTAAGGTCCCTCCCATCCCAAATCATTCCATGATTCCAGGATTCTGTGTGCAGCCACTGGATGCCTATGGAAAGGGTCACCCTGCTCCTCCCAGCCCCCACATCATCCAGCTGCTTCCAGCTGTGGCTCCTCCAGTCCCAAAGGCTCCATTAATACTTGTCTCCTTCTCTTTGAACCCTTGTCTGGGCAGAGCAGCTCCCTGTGCTCCAGGACAGATCCTGGGAGTTGGATGCCTGCTGGTGGCAGGGATTTGGGATTTGGAGCTTCCCTGGGCCAGCCCAGCTCTGATGGACAGGGGTCAGTCCAGCAGGGCCTGTCTGTGCTGGGGCTGAGCCCTTCCAGCTTCACAGGAGAGACTGACCATGGAATCACCAGGGGGGCTGTGTTGGAAAATGAGCCCATCCAGTCCAACCATTCCCACCCCTGACCCGTGTCCCCGAGTGCCACATCCACAGGGCTTGGAAATCCCTGCAGGGATGGGGACTCCCCCCTGCCCTGGGCAGCTGTGCCAGGGCTGGAAAACCCTTTAGGTCGGATACTGGGAAGGTTTGTCCCCCTTTGGAGGGAACATTCCCGTGTCTGGCTGGATCTCCTTGCCTGAAATTCCTGCTGCTGTGTCCGTGGCCGGTGTTCCTGGTGTGTAACACCCGTGTCACTGCTTTGGGAAGGTGGGTGAGGAGGAAGCACTGACCCAAACCAGGTGTTGCAACCAGATTCTTGACCCTTTTGTAATATTTTGTTTGCTGCCAGTGAGAATTTAGCCAGTTTCTTTCTGGTCTCTCACCCCCCAGCTCGTGTCTCTCCCCGAATCCGAAGCCTTTCCTTGCAGCAAGTCCCGTGTTCCCGTTCCCAGCGCTGGGCTGGAGCGGCAGCTGTGGTTTTATGGATGCTGAAAACACAAACAAACCTCACTCTGCCTGAGGTAAAAACGTGCCCTGGAGCTCCCTGGGCTGCAGGAGGAGGAGTTAACCCCAAACCCCCCTGGGTGTGGTTCCCTGTGACACCGGGGGGATCAGGGGATGATCCCAGGGATGAGCTGGGGGTGCTTTTCTTCCCCCTTTCCCTGGGATCTGGTGTCTGCTCCTCTCTGTGGCTCCCACCTTCCTGACCACTAAACACTCCTGTTCTGGCAGAGCAGAGCTCTGGGAGCCTGCAGGCCTTGGGGCAGGGAATTCCTGCTCCTGGGAATGTACCTTTCCCATATCCAGGGCATGGTTGTCCTTTCCAGGTTGGCAGCTGGTCCCAGGGGAGGCCTGGTGGGTTTGGGGACTGGTGGGACCCTCTGAGAGAATTTGGTGTCTGGTGGGACCCCCCTGAGAGGATTTGGGGACCCTCTGAGAGGGTTGAGGGACTGGTGGAACCCCCCTGAGAGGATTTGGGGACCCTCTGAGAGGGTTTGGGGACTGGTGGGACCCTCTGAGAGAATTTGGTGTCTGGTGGGACCCCCCTGAGAGGATTTGGGGACCCTCTGAGAGGGTTGGGGGACTGGTTTTTGGGGGCAGGCAGCGGATGGAGGTCGGGGCCTGTGGAAAGCAGCAGCGAGGTCCCTCCCTCTCCCCTCCTCCCGCACCAATTGCAGTGTTTTTTTTGTTTCTGGAGCGGCTCAAAGTGCCACGTGTCCCTTTGCCGGGAGCAGCCGCACGTTTGGCAGCAGGAGCTGCCTCGTCACCGGGCTCTGGAGCGTCTTGCACGTTATTTTTGTGTCTCTGGGCGCCGTTGGATGGAGATGATGCAGCAGCAGGGGGGTTTTTTGGGGAGGAAGAGCGGAGTGTGGCTGCCTGTCTGCAGCAGAGGTGTTTTTGTGGGCAGCTGGAGGAAGTGGAGCAAAGCAGCTTCTCCGGGTGCTGTGCAGCGTCTTCCTCCCAGCGCTGAGCTCTGAGCTGTGCTGATGGCCCAGATAAGGCTCTGCTCAGTCTGACACAGTCACACCCTGCCCCAACAGGGACTGGGGCTGGGCCCAAATCACCCTGCCCAGGCTCACCCAGCTCCTGAGCCCAGGGATCCCGGCCTGGATGCACCGGGGGGGAACAACAAGAGCCTCCTGAGAGCCTCCAAGGCCTGGAGTGCAGGGAAGGGAAGGGAGCTGGGAAGGGTCTGGAGCAGCAGGAGGGGCTGAGGGAGCTGGGGGGGCTCATCCTGGAGCAAAGGAGGCTCAGGGGGGACCTTGTGGCTCTGCAAGTCCCTGACAGGAGGGGGTAGCCGGGGGGGGTCGGGCTCTGCTGCCAGGGAACAAGGGACAGGCCAAGGGGAAACGGCCTCAAGCTGGGCCAGGGGAGGTTCCTGGGAAAATTCCTTCCTGGAAAGGACTGTCCAGCCCTGGCACAGCTGCCCAGGGCAGTGGTAGTGTCCCCATCCCTGGAGGGATTTCCAGACTGTATGGATGTGACAAGGTGGGGACATGGGTCAGTGGTGGCCTTGGCAGTGCTGGGGAACTTGGATTTGATGGGCTCAGAGGCCTTTTCCATCCCAAACAATTCCGTGATTCCAAGTCAGCTCCACTCCAAAACTGTGATAACGTTGCTCTTTTAGGGTGGGACAAGCCTCTACCCTCCCTTTAGGCCCCTTGCCCTAATCTTTGGTGTTTTGGTTTAAACCCCTGCGGTCACACATCCCATGTTTGGGAACCCAGACGTGCACCTGTTAAGTGAGACCTGGAAATCCCTGCAGTGAGTTCCAGGCAGGATGGAAAGTGTGGTTATCTCCTGTCAGGTTTTCAGCTATGTCCTTCACTGGGGTGAAGTTGGGAATGCCCCTCTCCAAGGGGAGGGAAGGAGCCTGAACCCCGGCAGGCGATGCTGCTCCGGCCACCCCAATCCCAACCATCCCTCCGGCATGGCCGGGGCACCCCGGGGGCTGTGGGGGCCCAGGGGTGGGGCACAGCTGTGGGAACACTGTCCTGCCCTCCCTGGAACACAGCAGCTCTGTTTGGATGAAGCCAAGGACAATTGTTCACTTGAGCCTCTCCCGCCGGAGCCGCTGCGGCTCTGGCCGTGTCACGGGCTGGATTTAGGGATGAGCACAGCTGTGGCTCCTGTGGCTTCACACGTCCTCCAGGATGGATGGGATGAGCCCTTGGGAGCCAGCAGGACGCTGGGAAGCTGCTGGGCTGGCACAGCACAGCCTCCTCTGGAGAGGCAGGTGATCAGAAAGGAGAGGGATAAGCTCCTGGACGGGATAAGGGCGAGCTCGGCTCCCGGTCAGGAAGGAGGTCAGACGGTGTGTGGGACCAGGGATGGGCTGTGCTGACTCCTTCCTCATGGGAGGAGTGAGATCCCAGCTGATCCCTGCAGGAATTACCTGCAGGAGCTGAAATGTCCTGTCTGGTGATGTGTCAGGAATTGCCAGGGATGAGAATCCCCATGGAGATGTTGGGAAAGCTGAGGAAGGAGGTCTGGACAATTCCTACTCTCTCCAAGTCCCCGACAGGAGGGTGGAGCCAGGGGGGTCCTGCCCGGTGGAGCAGAGGGGGTCAGTGGCCCTGCAGACAATCCTGGGGTGTCCCAAAGCTGTTCCCTGCCTCTCCTAAGGGCTCCTCCCTTCCCAGAGAGTCCTTCCCACTCTCCTTGGGGGACTTCTCAATTAAACTTATTAAACTTCTTGTTCCTCCCTCTCTGACTTTGACCTCTCTGGGTTCCTCTCGGCTCTCCTGACTCAGATCCATGTTTTCACTTCATATTTTCTTTCCCTCCCTATTTGGGCAGGTTTTGGCCATGTTTGGAGGCTGCTTTGCTCGTGTCACACATGATCTGCATCCACGCAGTTTCCCCCTCTTCGTGCCATCCCTGTTTTCCTTTTTCCTTCCCAAATCCTGGCAGTGGAGTCACTTCCCCATCCCCTTCAGCAGAGGGTGGGAATGTTGATTCTTCTACTTGATTATTCTTTTGACCTGAATTTTTCCTGACAGCTCTCGTTTCATGCAAGGACCTTTCACGAGTGTTACATCTCTTGGAAACTCCTCTCCCTCGAGGATGTTGGGATTCTGCAGGTTTTTTAAATGCTGGTGCACGAGCTTGAGGTGTTTGGGTTTTGTGTCTGCTCAGAAGGAGCTGTTCAAGGAGCAGCTCCAAGAGCTGCTTGAGCTCCTTCACTCATCCCTACCCCTGGAAGTGTCCAAGGCCAGGCTGGATAGGGCTTGGAGCAACCTGGGCTAGTGGAAGGTGTCCCTGCCCGTGGCACTGGATGGGCTTTAAAGTCCCTTCCATTCCATGATCCCCTGATTATGACCCTGGCCTTTCCAGAGGAGTTTTTGCCCAAGAAAAAGCAGCTCCTTTTTTCCCGAAGGCCCTTCCTGAGCATCCCTGTATCCCTGGGATATCTCAGGGATATCTCAGCCCTTCCCCGTGGACAGGAGGGATCCAGGTGGCAGCGGGCCAGGGAGGAGGGATGCGATCTGTCATCCCAGCCACCCCGGGCACGCGGGGATGAATCGGCAGCACCACGAGCACCGCGGCTCCGGGAACGCAGCCCGGCGGGGAGAAGTCATGAGACAGGGCCCAGGGGCTGGGATCCTCTGAGTCACGGCCGGGAGAAAGCTGTTCCCGGCTCCAGAGCCCGTAGGAAGCGCGGTGGGAAGCTGAGGGAGCAGCTGGGAGCCGAGGGAAGGGAGGAGTGATGCCGGGGTGGGGGCAGCTCCTCCAGCCTGGATTCTTCTGGCTTTCACCATAAAAGGCGCCGTTTTCCTTCGCACCCCCGTGGGTTTGGGAAGTGTTTGTGAGCTGTGGAGTGCAAAGGGAGGAGGAAACTCGCGAGGAGGAAGGTCTGGAGAGGGCCTGGGGCTCCTTCTCCTCTCCGTGGTGGCGCCTGCAGGGATGTGGGACTGGGAGATGGGGGGTGATGGACTGGGGGCCGTGGGGCTGTGGGGTTGGAAGTTCTACCCAAGGAGGCAGTTTCAGTTTGGGAGGTGAAGGGCTGCCTGTGACCCAGTGGGAGCACTGGATGCAGCTCCAGGAGGACAAACATCCTCGTGGAGTTATTGAAACAAAGAGAAAACCCCCAACCCCCCCAAATCAAACCCTCCAAACAACCCCACCTGCCCCAGGACAGTGCCAGTGCTTGTCCTGGTGTTGGCAGCCCATGGGAAGCGAACACTTTTTATCCTTGTTAAAGGGTAATTGAGGAATTTAACCCTAGCTGGCCTGTGATTCCCGGGAATGCTGCACATTCCTGGGAAGGCAGCACATCTGCTCTGCTTCCCTGCTCCAGGAGAAGCGTGGCACTGTGAGGAGAACGAGGATGGGGACCCCAAAAGCGGTGGGGGAGGATGGATGTGACAGGACAGAATTCCTGGGGAGGGAAGGGAAGGGAAGAGTGGGAAGTGTGTCCTGCTCCAGAGCCGGAGGGATCCAGGAGGCACCAGTGGCTCCCCGGGGCAGCACCTTGGGGACTTGCTGAGGTGTCCCCAACTGCTGTGCCAGGCTGGGGGACCCCTTCCCTGTGCCCTTCCAGCTGGGGGGGGCAAGGCTGCTGTGGGATCTGCAGACCTGCTGCCAGATGGAGAGACTGCCGGCGTCCCAGCAAATCCCGGGATTTACCAGGGTTTCCCGGCGCCGGCTGAGACAGAGGGGCTGGAGCTGGTGCTGGGATGGGGGAGTGTGGGAGGGGCTGGGTGGGGTCAGCCCTGGTCAGGGACCCCCAGAGAGAGGGGAGAGGGGGGCTCAGGGTTGCTCCTGCCATGGTCACAGCCCCCTCAGGAGAACAGTGTCATGGAATCATGGAATGGGTTGGGTGGGAAGGGACCTTAAAGCCCATCCAGTGCCACCCCTGCCATGGGCAGGGACACCTTCCACTAGCCCAGGTTGCTCCAACCTGGCCTTGGGCACTCCCAGGGATCCAGGGGCAGCCACAGCTGCTCTGGGCAGCTGTGCCAGGGCCTGCCCACCCTCCCAGGATGTTGTCACTCAAAACAAAGGTCAGGAGTGGGTGGGAGTTGGGGTTTGCTGAGCACTGGGGGCCCTTGTGTGGGCACAGCGAGGAGCTCCCTTGGTGTGGAGCTGCCCTGGGGGTGTGTCCCTGCTGTGTCCCTGCTGTCCCTCACCTGACTCCAGCAGCTGCTCCTGAACCCCCTCGTGCAGGTCATTTGTTTCTCTGGTTGGTTGTTTTTAATGGAATCACAGAATTGTTTGGAAAAGCCCTCGGAGCCCATCGAGTCCAACCCTCCCCCAGCACTGCCAAGGCCACCCCTGACCCACGTCCCCAAGTGCCACATCCACAGGGCTCTGAAGTCCCTCCAGGGATGGGGAGTCCATCCCTGCCCTGGGCAGCTCCTTCCAAGGCCTCACCACCCTTTCCATGAGGAAATTCCTCCTCAGCCCCAACCTGACCCTCCCCTGGCCCAGCTTGAGGCCGTTTCCCCTTGGCCTGTCCCTTGTTCCCTGGCAGCAGAGCCCGACCCCCCCCAGCTCCCCCCTCCTGTCAGGGACTTGCAGAGCCACAAGGTCCCCCCTGAGCCTCCTTTGCTCCAGGATGAGCCCCCCCAGCTCCCTCAGCCCCTCCTGCTGCTCCAGCCCCTTCCCCAGAGCTCCCTGGCAGTGCCCAGGGGGATCTGCTGCCTCTCCATGTTCCCTCAGGGGCAGGAGGGATCCGGGGCCTCCAAGGTGTGGAAACGTCCCTGCAGCACCAGCTGGAGTGTTGGGAGCAGAGCTGGGATATTGGCACACAGGAATTCCTGGGATAACCTGGGATAAGTCCTCCTGAGCCCTTTAGAGCTTGTCTGGGGGATGGTGGCAGTGTCACCTGTGTCACTCTGAACACAGTGAGCTCATCTCTGGGCTGGTTTCCCCTCAGCCAGAGGGGACGGGGCTGGAGCCAGGCTGGGAGAGCTGGGGGGGTTCCCCTGGAGAAGAGAAGGCTCCAGGGAGAGCTGAGAGCCCCTTGCAGGGCCTGAAGGGGCTCCAGGAGAGCTGGAGAGGGACTGGGGACAAGGGATGGAGGGACAGGACACAGGGAATGGCTTTCCCTGTTCAGCCTTCCCATTCTCAGTCTCTGAAATCATTTCAATGTGATTATTTTGCATTATTTTGCTTGGCTCCGCCGCTCCATCCCGGCCCATGAGGGCTTTGGGGTGCATGGAATTTTCCACGTGCTGGGGTGGCTGGAAGGAGCTTGGAAAAAGGGGGATGAGTTGGGAGTGTCCTCGTGTACCACCCCAAAAGCAAAATCCTGTCTCCTTGCCCCGGCGTTGGGGAAAAAGGAGGATGAGGAAGGGGCTCTGGAGGAGCAGGGAGAGTAGGAAGCTGCTCACAGCTCTTGGATCTCTTCCCAGAAATGCTTGCTGGAAAATGTGGGCTCTCCTCCCCAGGTCTGGAGGGAGAGACAGGGAGGTGGTGGGTTCATCCCAGCTCCTGCTCCAGCCTGGGCTGGGTGAGATGGATGGAATGGGGAAGTGGTGGGTTCATCCCAGCTCCGGTTCTGGTGTGGGATGGATGGAATGGGGAGGTGGTGGGCTCCTCCAGTGCTGTTCCACTGCTCCATGTCTCATTTTGGACAGCTTTGGGTCTGATTTGGGGCGTTGTTCCCACTGGTGACTTCCCAGATGGTGCAAATATTCCCGTCCTGGGCCTCCGGAGCGGGAGTCCCTTTGTGAACACCCAAACCACCTGGGCACAGGGATTTTGACTCTGGCAGGAGCCAAATCCCTCTGGGGCCTGACTTCCCCGGGATCACCTTTGGGCCAGTCTGTTTTCCTGGAGTCTCTTGGGATAAACATTCCCATTCCCTGGGGTTTTACAGCAGGACTCCTCCGTGTCTCCAGCGGTGCCGTGAGGCCGATCCCGTGCAGGCCTGGGATTTGTCTGTGGGATTTATCCCCAGCCCCGTGTGCCCACGCACGTCCCGACCCCTCCAGTGGGATTATCCCGAGCTCTGTGTGTCTCCCTGAGCTCCGTGAGGCCAATCCTGGCTCGGGGGGTGTGCGAGGGGTCCCTCACGTCCTTCCTCCCTGGGCTCTGTCCGTGCAGCCCGCTCGGTTTAGCTCTACCTTGATCCCTGGCCAAGTTTGGAATACTCAAGATGTATTTTCCAACTTTCCTGGCCCTTGATGTGGTTTTTTTTTTGGTCTTTTGGGTGTTTTTTCCCGGGATTGGTCTGTCTGGAACCAGCTGTCCGGGCTGTGTTGTCCAAAATCCCCGGTGGGACGAGGTCACTGCGAACATTGCTCAGTATTCCTGAAAATCCAAGTGGGACAGGAAGCTGATGTTGGAGAAAACGTTGGAATTTTCTGTGGTTCTCTCAAATTTATCGCTAATTCCCACTCTATTTATATTTTTAATTAGTTTGTTACTCATTCCTCTGTGACCTTTGGTGGTGTCTGGCTTGGTTTTGTGCTCACACGACTCTCCGTGTGTCGGCTCGTGGGTTTGGGGTTGTTTGTTTGCCTGTTGGACGTTGTCAGGGTTGTTTTTCCTTCAGCTTGGTGAGTCCCAGGCCATGTTTTCCATCCCTGTGGCTGAACGGGGGGTCACTCACTTGGTTGAGGTTTTGGAAAAACCTAAGCCATAGATGGAATTCAGCTGGGTCAGATTCCAAGGTTTTTCTGCCTTTTTGGGAGACCGGGGTCTGGCTGTGGTGGAAGTGAAGATGTTTGGGGGCAGAGGGGTCAGTGTTCTCCTGGGGAAGGGAAGGCTCCAGGGAGAGCTGAGAGCCCCTTGCAGGGCCTGAAGGGGCTCCAGGAGAGTTGGAGAGGGACTGGGGACAAGGGATGGGGGGACAGGACACAGGGAATGGCTTCCCACTGCCAGAGGGCAGGGAGAGATGGGATATGGGGAAGGAATTCCTGGCTGGGAGGGTGGGGAGGGCCTGGCCCAGGTTGCCCAGAGAAGCTGTGGCTGCCCCTGGATCCCTGGAAGTGTCCAAGGCCAGGTTGGACGGGGCTTGGAACAACCTGGGCTGGTGGAAGGTGTCCCTGCCCATGGAAAACATGGTCTCTAAGGTCCCTCTCATCCCAACCCATTCCATGATTCCAGGATTCTCAGTTTTTCTGGCAGAACAGCAGCAGAGATGAACGTTTGCCACCTCAAGTCTGAGCAGTTGTTCCAGGGCTGGAAGCTCCGTGTGTGTGTGGAGTGTGGAATGTGCCAGGCATCTCAGTGGAGTGCACCCCTGCTCCAGCTGGATTTCTCCTCTGCTCCTTTTGGGAATTCTCTGCTGTCCCTTCCCCTGAGAGCACAGTGTTCCACCTCCCTGCTCCCGGGGGCTGAGCCCTGTCCTGGGCAGCAAATGCCACCCTGGGCTGGGACTCCCGGGGTTTGTGCCCGTCCTCAAATGTTCTCCGGAGGCTGGGCCAGCTCTTCCTGCCTTAAGGAATGAAAATGTGATGTTATGGCTGTTCCTGGAGTTTCTGGATTGTGTGCCTGGCACAGGGTGCCAGTCGGACACGGGCCCTGCCAACCATCCTGTGTGGGTGCAGAGCATGGCAGGAGCTCGTGGCGCTGAGCTGGATCCAGGGATTCACGGAATCCCAGGATCCCTGAGGCTGGAAAAGCCCTCCCAGCCCATGGATCCCCCCTGTGCCCCATCCCCACCTTGTCCCCCAGCCCAGAGCACTGAGTGCCACGGCCAGGCCTTCCTGGGACACCTCCAGGGATGGGGACTTATCCAAGGATTTCAGCTGAGTTCTTTCTGGAAGCGGGGGGTTTTAGGCTTGTGGGAGATGGGGGAGCTCCTCAAGGCATGTGGGAGTTTTCCAGCCTTGTCCTCTGCTCTCCAGGATCCACCTGTAGGGAGGTACCCAGGTGTGGAGCCACCCTGGGACTGCAGGACCTGCCCCAGCCCCGGCTCTGTTGGTTTTGGGTGGAGGACGAGGAGGTTTGTGCTCCCTTCCCGTCAGGATCTGAGCAGTGTTTCCTTGTCCTTCCTGGCACACAGAGCCTCTGCCACTGCCAGGGGTGCCAGCTGTGCCTCGGGTTCAGGGAATTATGGAATGCTTTGGGTGGGAACTTCAACACCACCCAATCCCACCCCTGCCATGGGCAGGGACACCTTCCACCAGCCCAGGTTGCTCCAAGCCGCATCCAACCTGGCCTTGGACACTTCCAGGGATCCAGGGGCAGCCACAGCTTCTCTGGGCAACCTGGGCCAGGGCCTCCCCACCCTTCCAGCCAGGAATTCCTTCCCCATATCCCATCTAAATCTCCTGTCTTTAGCTAAAACCCCTGGGATAATCCAGGAAGAACCTCCTGCCCTGCTGATCCTCAGGAGCCAGCCCGGGATCACTGAGATTCCGGCAGCTGAGACTGGGCTTGGGATGGGGCTGGGAGCAGCTCCAGGGACAGCTCCTGGAATATCCTGAACTGTCAGGGACCCCCAAGGACCGTCCAGTCCAACCCCTGGCCCTGCCCAGGATACCCCAGCAATCCCCCCCTGTGCCTGAGCTCTGGCAGCCTTGGGGCCGTGCCCGTTCCCTGGGGGGAATTCCCTGTTCAGTGCCCACCTCCCCTTTGGGGAAGGGCCTCTCCTCTGGTGCCAGTGCCATTCCCTCACCTCCCTGACCTCCTGCACACCTCCCAGATAATCCGTGTGTGGAGGGCGAGCTGGGTTTGGGAGATCTGGCTCTTGGTGGGGTGGGTCAGGAGCTGTAGCAGGAGCTGCCAGGGACACGCTAATCCCAGTAATCCCCTGGCTGTGCTCAGGGCTGGTGGCGCTGGGATTCCCAGCTCCCTGCTTGTTCCCAAGGATTAGAGGTGAGAAGCCATCCCGGGTCACGGGGGCAGGAGTGGGACTGTGGCTGGGCTCTGTCTCCCTGTGCTGTGGGATTTGGGGGCAGCAGGGGTGGGATTTGGGGGTGGGATTTGGGGGCAGCAAGGGTCGGCATTCCCAAGCCAGGGCAGGGCACAACTCCCCTCTGGGCTGTGGGATCAGGGCACAGCTCCCCTCTGGGCTGTGGGATCAGGGCACAGCTCCCCTCTGAGCTGTGGGATCAGGGCACAGCTCCTCTCCAGGCTGTGGGGTCAGGGCACGGCTTCTCTCTGGGCTGTGGGGTCAGGGCACGGCTCCTCTCCAGGCTGTGGGGTCAGGGCACAGCTCCTCTCCAGGCTGTGGGGTCAGGTTGCGGGGACAGCTCTGGCCCCCAGCGCTGCTCCATGGGACAGGAACTGCTGCCCTAGAACCACAACGGGCTTAACCTGCTCAGAACTTCCCCTGGCTGGCGGGGAAATGCCGAGGAGGAAGCTGAAGGCTCGAGGGGGAGAATCACTTCCCCATCCCCGAGCAGTCTGTGATCAGTTTGATGGGGTTTCAGTTCCCCTTGGCATCGGCCCCTTCCCCCTCCGGGCTGGGCTGGCTCGCTGTGAGAGGTTCCTGCGGAGCTGCCTCGCTCCTCCTGCACCCTCCGTCTGTCCCGGGACAGTCCCAGCCCTGGGGAGGGTCCTCCCTCACTGGGGGGATTCCCTTCTGCAGCACAAATCCTGTGAGGAGCAGCTGAGGGAGCTGGGGGGGCTCATCCTGGAGCAAAGGAGGCTCAGGGGGGACCTTGTGGCTCTGCAAGTCCCTGACAGGAGGGGGGAGCCGGGGGGGGGTCGGGCTCTGCTGCCAGGGAACAAGGGACAGGCCAAGGGGAAACGGCCTCAAGCTGGGCCAGGGGAGGGTCAGGTTGGGGCTGAGGAGGAATTTGTTGGTGGAAAGGGTGGTGAGGCCTTGGCAGGGGCTGCCCAGGGAGGTTTGGAGTCTCTGGACTCAGTGATCCCAGAGGGCTGTTCCCCTGTGTTCACAGAATCATGGAATCATTAAAGTTGGAAAAGCCATTGGGTCCAACCATCCCCCAGCACTGCCAAGGCCACCACTGACCATGTCCCCAAGTGCCACATCCACAGGGCTTGGAAATCCCTCCAGGGATGGGGACTCCAGCCCATTCCAATGCCTGACCACCCTTTCCAGGAGGAATTTTCCTGACCCTCCCCTAGCCCAGCTTGAGGCTGTTCCCTCTCCTCCTGTCCCTTGTTCCCTGGGAGCAGAGCCTGACTCCCACCCCCCCTTCTCCCTCCTCCTGTTGGGGAGTTGGAGAATGTTGGAATCACTTCCTCCATTCCGACACTCAACAGGAGTCCCTTGGTAGCTCCGGTGCTGCCGACCCGGCTGAGGCCCCTGTGGAATCTGACCTGATTCCCACTCCTGTATCCCGTGTCTGGCAGTTTGTGTCATTGTCCCTCCCTTCAGTTTTCCCTCTGGATGTGCCACACTCCAGCGGCAGCTCCGGCCCTTCGGCCGCCTCCTGAGTGGGACACTGGGAACAAAAGCTCCTTCTGCGGCCGTGGGAGATGTTGATCCTGGCAGGCTCTGGGTGGAAATGATCTCTGCAGGGTTGAGACAAACTGAGCCAGTGCTCGGATCATTCCTCCTTCCCTGGCAGGGTGGAGTGGGGAGGGACTTGGGCACCCGGGTGTGATCCATGAGGAACAGCCCGGGCTGGGGTTTGGGTTTTGGGGTTTCCCTCTGTCCTTGGCTGCCCTGCAGGGAACTGCCTGGCACAGACAGGAGAGGGGCTGGCACTGAGCCCTTTTGTCCTGGAATTGAAGCTGGTTTCATTCTCTGCTGTGTCTGGGGCTGGATCTTGCTCCTGCTGTCCCTCTGCGTGCGTTTGCCAGTTGGGAACAGCTCTGCTCTGGAGCCAGGCTGGGAGAGCTGGGGGGGTTCCCCTGGAGAAGAGAAGGCTCCAGGGAGAGCTGAGAGCCCCTTGCAGGGCCTGAAGGGGCTCCAGGAGAGCTGAAGAGGGACTGGGGACAAGGCATGGAGGGACAGGACACAGGGAATGGCTTCTCAGTGCCAGAGGGCAGGGAGAGATGGGATATTGGGAAGGACTTTGCAGCCTGGGTGGGTTTGGGACTGAAACTCCCAAATCAATGCAAAGCACAACTCAAAATTCATCATTTCAGGGAAAGTTCCTGGAGAATCCTGTTTGCCAGGTGGAGTGGGGCTTTGGACAAGGGATGGAGGGACAGGACACAGGGAATGGCTTCCCAGGGCCAGAGGGCAGGGTTAGAGGGGATATTGGGAAGGAATTCCTGGCTGGGAGGTGGGGAGGCCCTGGCACAGGTTGTGGGAGCAGGGTCCCGAGGGATCAGTGGGTTCCCAGGGCAGGAGGGGCTGTGGGAGGGGGATCCCAAGGGATCAGTGGGTTCCCAGGGCAGGAGGGGCTGTGGGAGCAGCCCAGGCTGTTTTTAGGCCGTGGGTAAACGTGGGCAACCCTGTAATTATGCCCCGGGGTGCCAGTGCAGGGGGGTGATGGCTCCCCTGGGAAGCAACTGGAATTTGGCATCAGGTAAAAATAGAAGAGGTTCCTCCCCCAAACACTTTTAGCAGCTCTGGCCACGGCCGGGCACGGCCACGGAGCTCCGAATGGGCATCGGGATCCTCATCCTGGGGAACTGAGCCACAGCACCCACCCCGGGCCAGGGCATGGAGTCAGAGTCATGGAATGGGTTGGGCAGGAAGGGACCTTAAAGCCCATCCAGTGCCACCCCTGCCATGGGCAGGGACACCTTCCACCAGCCCAGGTTGCTCCAACCTGGCCTTGGACACTTCCAGGGATCCAGGGGCAGCCACAGCTTCTCTGGGCAACCTGTGCCAGGGCCTCCCCACCCTCCCAGCCAGGAATTCCTTCCCAATATCCCATCTGACCCTGCCCTCTGGCCCTGGGAAGCCATTCCCTGTGTCCTGTCCCTCCATCCCTTGTCCAAAGCCCCACTCCACCTGGGAAACAGGATTCTCCAGGAACTTTCGCTGAAATGATGAATTTTGAGTTGTGCTTTGTATTGATTTGGGGGTTTCAGTCCCAAACCCACCCAGGCTGTGCAGTCTGAGCTGGGCAAAGATGTTTTCCATGAGGTTTGGGTCAGGGAGAGCTGTGCTGTGCTTCCAGGAGCGGGATGAGGGATCTGTGTCCACTCATCCCCTGCCCCAGGGTGTGAGGCCTGGATCCTGGGAAAATTCCTTCTGGAAAGGGCTGTCCAACCCTCCCCAGGGGGGAGTCCCCATCCCTGGGGGGATTTCAAAGCCCTGTGGATGTGGCATTTGGGGACAGGGGTCTGTGGTGGCCTTGGCAGTGCTGGGAATGGTTGGACTCTGTGGGCTCAGAGGGATTTTCCAGCCTAAATGATTCCATGTTTCCACGCAGCTTCCATCTCTCCAGATCACTCCTGGTCCCTCCTGGTTTGAAGGAACCCCCTTGAACAACCATCCCACCTTCTCCCAGGCACTGTCACCTGGACAGTTTTTATAGAATCCCAGAGGCTTTGGGGTCCGAAGGGACCTTTAAAGGTCACCTGGGGTCCCCCAAAGCAGCTCCTGGGCCCTCAGCTCGTCACAGTTTTCCTGGAGGGCTCCTCCCAGGGGATCTCCAACCCTGGGCTGGCAGAGCCGTGTGAGGGGTGGTTTGGGGGCCCTGGGGCCGTGTCACCCCCGGGATTTGTGGGAGGTTTCCTGTCCCAGCAGCGGCTCCGGGTGAGCCGGTGGCAGCTGTGGAGCCTGATCCGTGTCCTGCTGCCAGGCCCCCTCCGGGCCAGCAGCGCTTTCCTGGGACGAGCTCTCGGAAACAGGCGGGTTTTTTTTTTGTTTAATTACTTCCTCTTCTGCCTTAATGTTTCTAAAGATAAACACGGCTCTCCCTTGGCACGGGATCAAGGAACAGCCGGGCTCTGCCAGGGACTCCGCTCCGTACGGGAATGGGAATGTGCCGTGTCCGCTCTCCAGCCCCGCTGGGAAATCTGTCACCCCCTGCCAGGACAGGACTGATTCCACATGGAGCTGTTCCCTCCTTCACCAAGCATCCCCAGATCCCGGGATCTTCCCTGACCCACTGTTGTCATCCTGAAAGTGCAGTGTGTGGGCAGGAGCAGCACCTGCTGTGTGGGGACATCTGAGTGGATCTTCCCACAGGATCCAGGGCACTGGGAGAGTGGAGAACCCCACATTCCACAGACCCACGGGGGTTTTCCAGCCAGAGGGGTTTGCCAGCATTCCTGATCCCGTGAGTCTGCACCTCCAGGTCCTGGCGGGGTACCTGGCGCTGCCCCGGGGGTCCCAGTGCCCAGCTGCTCCCACACAGCCAGGGGAGATGGGATCTCTCTGGCACTTCTCATCCTTCATTTCAGAGGGATTAGGAAGAGGTTTGAGGAATAATGACAGCTCAGGGCCAGGGGACCCGGGCCAGGGCTGGTGTGACAGAGCAGTGAGAGCCCTGCGAGGGGGATCAGGCTTCATTTAACTGCCTATAAACACCTCGTCATTGTGGGGCTCATCCAGAGCCTCACCTGGGAGTGCCCTGCCGGGAATGACAACCGTGGCTCCCTGGAATTGCCGTGCTGGGAATGTGCCCTGGAATTGCCATGCTGGGAATGTGCCCTGGTCGGGCAGTGCCGTCCCCGCTGAGTCTGCTCGAGGATGTTGTAACTGGAAGTGAGTGACCCCGGGCTGGAGGGCTCTCTGCCTCCTCTGGGAAGCGTTCCGTGGCTGGAAGGAGCGTTTCCAGCCGGGAGCTGGTTGGGATTGCATGCAGACAGTGCTTCCTCACCCAGCTCCTGTTCGGCCCGGCCCAAACTGTTTGTGCTCTGATCGTTATCGTCCCTGTTTACAGCGAGTCAGGCACGTCCTCACCCATCACCAGGGCCATCACCAAACACGGAATGAGGCCGCCTGTCCTTAATTTGCCCCTGTTTTTTAGCTGTGGTCGGGACAGGAGTTGGTGTTCCGGGTGTGACTTGTCTCTTTGCAGAGGGTTTTGCCCCGAATCCCATCAGAGGCCCACGGTGTCACCCTGATCCTGCCCTGCCCACCCGCAGCCACCTGGAGTTCCTGCTGCCTGGCAAAGGGTGTTTCCCTGCCCGAGCGCCTTGTCCCGTGGAATTGCACTAAAACCTGGAGCGAGGAGCACGAGTGGGTTGTTATTCCCTGGGATTATTCACTCGCCTGCCGTGCTGTCCCTGTGCCAGGGGGGCACAGTGGCCGTGCCCACAGCAGGGACGTGGCCTCGGGGGCAGCCGGAGGGGACAGTGGGATACCAGTAAGTGCCATCTCAGGAGGAATTTGTTGGTGGAAAGGGTGGTGAGGCCTTGGCAGGGGCTGCCCAGGGAGGTTTGGAGTGCCCATCCCTGGAGGTGTCCCAGGAAGGCCTGGCCGTGGCACTCAGTGCTCTGGGCTGGGGGACAAGGTGGGGATGGGGCCCAGGGTGGATCCATGGGCTGGGAGGGCTTTTCCAACCTCAGGGATTCTGGGATTCATGGACACATGGCAGCAAAGTCACACCGGTGGGTGGCACAGGGAGCTACCAGCACCCACCCTTGGTGCTGGTGGGGTCTGGGCTGTCCCCCCCTGTGCCGGGGGGACATTGCTCGTGGCCAGGTGTGGGGACAAGGCCTGGCCCCTCTCTCATCCTGGGCTTTCCCCCGAGGCAGCCGTGGGGCCGTGGCGTGGCCGGAGCAGCGGGACAGCCCCAGCCCTCACACAGCCCTTTTGTTCCCCTCCATAGCAAAGCCATTCTTGGTGCTCCTTCGGGGAATACGTGAGGAGGGAGCAGTGGAACAGTGCCTGCATTGTCCCGGGGCACACACTCACACTGTTGTTCTGGGCCCTGTGCTGGGGCTGGGGGGGCTCTGGGCTGGGGATGGCTCCGGCCCTGCTCCGGCCTTATTCCTGTCCTGTTAATCCCCCAGAGCTTTTCCTGCCCTCCGGGAGGGAGGAGCTGGAACATCCCAGCTCTGCCCTCCCTCCGCTGTTGGCTCCCAGGGAACAGGAGGGCTGAGCGGTGCTCCGGGACACCTCTGAGAGTCATGGAATGCTTTGGGTGGGAAGGGACCTTAAAGCCCCCCCAGTGCCATGTCCTACCATGGGCAGGGACACCTTCCACTCTCCCGGGTTGCTCCAAGCGCTGTCCAACCTTTGGCACTTGGGATGGGGCTCATCCCACCCCGCTCAGCGGGTGGTTGATGCAATCGCTCCCACACCTTGCAGAGCATTTCCCAGGCCGTGGCGGGGCTGCCTCGGGGTTACGTGGATCTATGTGGATCCACGTGGATCCTGCCCCGTTCCAGGAGCTCCATTAGCGACCTGCTGGAGCTGGGCCTCGTTTGGCATCAGCTGGAGCAGCTCTGGCTGTTTGGGGTTGTGGCGTGGGCACCGAGCGCTCTTGGCAGGAGCTGCTGTGTGGCCTCGTGCCCGGTGGCTCTGCAAGGAGCCACCTCGGTGACTCCATCAGGGCTTTGGTGCTTTAAAACTGCTAAATTTGTCAATGGTTTCTGCGCTGAGGCAGAGAGAAGCTCTCGGCTAACGGTGATTCAAAGCAGGGATGAGGCTGAGCCCAGCTGGGGGGAGCTGGAAAATCACTGGTGGTGTGAAATGAACATTTTGGAAATGATTTAATGCGTCTGAAGTAATTGAATGTATCTGAAGTGACCCCCCACCCTCTCCCAGCTGAGCTGACACCTTTGGAGCTGGTGACACAGCTTGGGGGGAGGGAAGGGTGAAGCACATCTTGCTCCTGTGGTGAGGACTTAAAATCATAGGATCATGGAATGGTTTGGGTGGGAAGGGAACTTAAAGCCCATCCAGTCCCAGCCCCTGCCAGGGGCAGGGACACCTTCCATTATCCCGGGTTGCTCCAAGCCCTGTCCAGCCTGGCCTTGGACACCTCCAGGGATCCAGGGGCAGCCAACGTTGAGCGGTGTTGGCTGAGCTTTGTGTTCCCCTGGATGATATCATCCCGAATTTCCGAGCTTTGGGCTGTGGGAGTCGTGTCTGAGCCTGCAGAGGCCCCGTTCCTGGGCACTGGCCGGACTGGTGGTCCCGTGGTGTCGGTCACTGGGAGCAGAGGGTGTCGGGTGGGAGGGGTGGGACAGGACTCCCTCCAAACAAGGAAAAGCTTTGCCTCAAACCCACGTGCAAACTCCTGGCTCTCCATCAGCCCCGACTCCGCAGGGAAGGGCCAGAGAAGCTGCAGCAGGGCTGGTTCCTGGCTGGCCAGGCCCCACGGTGTCCCTGGAGCAGGACCTGGCTGTGGGACTGGGATGAGCTGGGGCCACGGGGAGCGTTCCAGGGAAGGTGGAACCTCTCTGCGGGGTCCAGGAACGCTCCAGACCCCAGAGATGGATCCTCGGCTCGGTCTCTGCGTGGTGTTGGGGCCGAGCTGCTGTTGTCACATCATTTGAGGGGCGCTGGGAGCGAGGGAAGCGCCGTGGCCGTGACCCCCCGTCCGTGGCAGGGCCCGTTCCCGCCGTGCCAGCGCTCCCAGCCGGGGTCATCCCGCGGCTCAGAGTTTAACTTTGTGCTTATTTAGGACTTCCTCTATTGCAACAACATCCCGTAAACTTCCCGGTGCAGCCGGTGGGGACGGGGCCAGGGGTGGGGAACAGGCTCCCCCAGGTGTCACCCCCGGTCCTGCCGGAGCAGGAAGGAAAACACGGAGCCGAGCAGCTGCGTGGAGGCCGAGGTTCACAGGCACACGTGCTTTCCCAGGAATCTCGGCCGGGAAGGCAGGAGAATGGATGGGGCAGGTCCAGCTCCCCCTGGCAGGAAGGGACGCGCCGATCCCACAGCCCGATAGGGCCCTGCCTGTGCTGAATGCTGGGAAGTGGGAAGGCTGGGATCGGGCTGCCCGAGGAGCAGCTGAGGGAAGCACCGGGAGGTTGTCCAGGGTTCCTGAGTCAGGCTCTTTGTTGGTGACAGTCCCTAAAATCAGGATGTACCTGCCTGCAGGTGGCTGAATGGTGTGGGAGCACTTGGCTCTGGGAAAACCCCTGGAGTCAAGTTTCCCTTGGCTCTCTACAGCTCTTGGAATGAGCCCAGAAACACCCCCCCTGCTGTGTCCTGGGCAGGGCAGGGGGGGATTCTGCCCCTCTGCACCCTCAGCAGAGACCCCCCCTCCTGCAGAGCTGCTCCAGCCCTGGGAACAGCAGCAGGAGGACGTGGAGCTGCTGCAGAGAGTCCAGAGGAGGCCCCGGAGCTGCTGCCAGGGCTGGAGCCCCTCTGCTCTGGAGCCAGGCTGGGAGAGCTGGGGGGGTTCCCCTGGAGAAGAGAAGGCTCCAGGGAGAGCTGAGAGCCCCTTGCAGGGCCTGAAGGGGCTCCAGGAGAGCTGGAGAGGGACTGGGGACAAGGGATGGAGGGACAGGACACAGGGAATGGCTTCCCAGTGCCAGAGGCCAGGTTGGACGGGGCTTGGAGCAACCTGGGCTGGTGGAAGGTGTCCCTGCCCATGGCAGGAGTGGCACTGGATGGGCTTTAAGGTCCCTTTCCCACCCAACCCATTCCATGGCTCTGTTATCCTGTATCTGTTTCCCCTGTGGATGTTCCAGCGGAGCCGCGGGCGCTCGTGGCAGGACTGGAGTGAGCCCATGTGGAGGGCACAGGTTGGAGCCGTCAGAGCCATAATCCTGGCCCGTGGATCTTAAAGGGATTTTCCTGTCTGGAGCTTGAGCCGGGCCCTTGGCACCGGGAGCAGGAGCCCTTGCCCAGGGCTGTGGTGTGGGAGCACACAGCGGGTCTGGTTAACCCCGTCCTTGTCCCTGTGCCTGCCCAGCTCGGCTCTGGCCTTTCCATTTTGGGCCTCGGGCTATAAATGGCACCTTTCCCGCTGCCCTGTCCTGCTAAATCCAGCTGTGGCTGCCGGGCGGGGAGCGGGGCCCTGGGGACGCTCCCAAAATAACCCTTTGGGGCTGCGCTGCTCCTGTTCCCGGCCCCACGGGCTGTTCCGTGGCCGGGACCCGGCTCCCAAATCCAGCAGGCGTGGGAGAGGCCCTGGGTGGTCCCCAGGATGATGCAGTGGATGTGATAATCCCTCAGCGGCTCTGGAAGGGGCTGGAGCAGCCGCCCTTTCTCCGTCACGGGGCTGCCTGTGTCCATGGCTGTGCCAGGATCCTCAGGATTCCTGATCCACAGCTTGATCCGTGAGCAGTGTCACTGCTGGAAGGGCACGTCCAGTGTGGAAGTGCCTGCCCAGCCTGGCAGCTCCTGGAGGTGGCTCAGCCATGGCCTCAGGCTGTCCAAGGAGCCTCTGCCCCTGGAGCCCTTTCCATGCTGTCCGGGCCAACTCCGTTGGGAAACAACAGGATTTAGTGTTTGGGTTGGTGTGGGCTGGGGGGCAGGTGAGGGTGGGAGTGCTCCCAGTGCTCCCAGTGCTCCCAGTGCTCCCTGCACAGCGTGACACCACAAAGCCACGAGGCAGCAGGAGCTGCAGGGAAGCCAAAGGCAAAGCTGAGGGCAGGATGCCGTTGTTTGGGAAAGGCCGAGTGCCAGGCTGGAGATAAGGAGCAGGGAATTGCTGCTTGGAGCCAGGGTGTGTGATCCCTGTCAGGTGTGTGATCCCTGTCGGGTGTGTGATCCCTGTGGGGTGTGTGATCCCTGTGTGATCCCTGTTGGGGTGTGTGATCCCTGT
>NW_020897843.1:56058-67059 GCF_003984885.1 Neopelma chrysocephalum | reverse complement strand
CCTGTGTGATCCCTGTTGGGGTGTGTGATCCCTGTGTGATCCCTGTCGGGTGTGTGATCCTTGTCAGGGTGTGTGATCCCTGTGGGGTGTGTGATCCCTGTGTGATCCCTGTGTGATCCCTGTCGGGTGTGTGATCCCTGTCAGGTGTGTGATCCCTGTTGGGGTGTGTGATCCCTGTGTGATCCCTATGGGGTGTGTGATCAGGGTGTGTGATCCCTGTGGGGTGTGTGATCCCTGTGGGGTGTGTGATCCCTGTGGGTGTGTGATCCCTGTGTGTGTCACGAGGGAGGAAGCCTGGCCTGGAACGTGACCGGAGGTGCTGCCCCGCGTTATCTGAGGAGCTGTTTGCTCCCGGATCCCTTGGAATTGCCGCTATTCCCTGCCGGGGTGGGCAGTGCCACCGTGCCTGTGGGACGGGCTGGGGTCTCTCCTGTGCTGCCTGTGTCCATGGAGGGCTGACGTGGTGCTGGAACGTCCCAGTGTTGCTTCCAGCCTGGCATTCCCAGAGGTGGCTGTGCCAACAGGGGTTCCTGCTACCTGCTCCCTAATCCCAGTGTTGCTTCCAGCCTGGCATTCCCGGGGGCTGGGGGTCCTCTAATCCGTCTCTTGTCTCTGCAGGGAGCGGGGATGGACAGGGACAGATCCTCCAGCGCTTCCCGGAGAAGGACTGGGAGGACAACCCCTTCCCACAGGGCATCGAGCTGGTGAGTCCCTGTCCCTGGGGACCCTCGGGTGACACCGGGGTGGGTGACACCGGGACACATCCCACAGGGTCTGATGGGGAGAGGGGTTCCCACCTGCCCCCAGTGCAGCTCCAGCTGCAGAACACTCTGGAAATGGTGGGATCCAGCGTGCTGGCTCCTCTCCCGGCCTCTGTGCTCCCCCTCCTCCCCTGGGATCAGCTGCTGGGGGTGCTGGAATGTTTCCTGGAGGAGCCAGGGGTGCAGCCTCACCAGCGTGACCAGGCCTTTCCCGGTGCCTTGCCCCCTCCCAGCAGGGGGAATCCCGAGGAGCTGCTGGGGCCTGGATCCCTCCCAGAGCTCAGGCTGCAGTCACCAGCTGTGTCCCAGTCCTTTGGGATCAGCTCAGTGCCGGGTCATTCCCAGAATGTGGCACACCCAACTGGATGTGCTGCTTCATGGGATCCTCCAAACCAGGAGAGTGGGATTGTTCCCCTCGGTTGCTAAATTGGAATGGAAGCTCTTCCCAAATCCCATGCTGTGCCTGGGATCAGTGGGAGCAACTGGCTCCTCTTCCTGTCATCACTGGGATCGACAGTGCCCGGCCCCTCTTCCCATCCCGTGTTCCCCAAAAACTCCAGCGCAATTCCCGAGTTTTCTGGGCTGTTTTGTGCGAGGCAAAAAATACACATTATTTTTCTGGTCTGAGTTTCCTGGTGTCTGCAGGGACCTGGGAACGGTCCCAAAACAGGAGGAAAGCTGCGGAAAGCTGCTTTTTTTCCCCAGGGGTCAAACCGTCCAGCCAAAAAATCCCTGGAATTTAAACAATTGGAGCCCTGTCCTGTTGGGAGCCAGGGGTGGCTCCAGGGCTTCCCACAAGCTCTCTGAGGTGTCCCGGGGGGAACAGCTCCCGAAAATCCAAGGGAGCTGATCCTGGGGGATTGGGCGGGACGTGACATTGCGGTCACAGCTGGTTCTTTTTAGCAGCTTTTTGGGGGAGAAAGGGCCCTTCTGGGGTGTCAGGGAGCTGCAATTTGTAGCTTCTGGCCTTGCAATTCCAAACAGAAACATCTCGTGTCTGTTTGTGGATCCGGTTCCTCTGGGGACACACACACAGGATGTGGATGTGTCCCTGCCACAGCTCCTCCCTCCCTGCCCAGAGCTCTCTCCTCCAGAGCCCCTGGAGCTGCCTGGAGTGGGCATTCCCAGGGGAGCAGCGGGAGAACAGAGGGATCCTGGTGGCAGCGGCTGCCACGGCCCCGAGTGAGGTGTGCGATGGGAGCGGAGATTCCTGTAAATCCAGGGCTTCTGTGTGCTCCAGGGAGGGTCAGGGCCATTCCCACTCTCCCTTTTGGATCCTTTCCATGGTGCTGGGCCTCGTGTCTTTCCCTGCCGTGATCCCACAGGTCTGCCTGACACGGCGCAGGATTTCCCGTGTCCTGGGGCGGCTCTGGGATGGTTTTGGCACCCACTGGGTGCGCCCAGGCCTCCAGATCTGTTCCACCTCTGGCAGCGTTCCAGACATCCAGCTTCCAGTGCCTAAGGGAGCTCTAAGAGAGCTGGAGAGGGACTTTGGACAAGGGCCTGGAGGGACTGTGGCTGCCCCTGGATCCCTGGAAGCGTTCCAGGCTGGGTGGGATGGGGCTTGGAGCAAGCTGGGCTAGTGGAAGGTGTCCACGTGGGAGGGGATGAGCTTTGAGGCGTGGATGTGACTCAATCTGTTGGACTTGGTGAAATTCCCTTTTAATTGTGTGTCATGTTTTTTGCTGAAGCTGGAAAATACTTCAGGTTTTGGAAAATTATTGAGGGGAAGAGGAGACAGGGAAGTAGTGGAGTCCCCATCCCTGGAGGAATTTAAAAGCTGTGTGGATGTGGCACTTGGCTGGGAGGGTGGGAGGCCCTGGCCCAGGTTGCCCAGAGAAGCTGTGGCTGCCCCTGGATCCCTGGAAGTGTCCAAGGCCAGGTTGGACGGGGCTTGGAGCAACCTGGGCTAGTGGAAGGTGTCCCTGCCCATGGATGGGCTTTAAGGTCCCTTCCCACCCAGACCGTGCTGGGACTCTGTGATCTGTGACCCAGCAGCAAATTCCTGGGGGGCAGCAGCTCCGTGGGCTTTGGGCTCCTCATTCCTGCGATGCCCAGGAGATGTTTGTGCTGAGCTGGGGGCTCGTGGTGGAGCCCAGTGAGGGGGGGAACTGTCGTGTGGGGACAGTGACACCGTGTGCTCACCCCCGTGGCTGCTGAGCCAAACCCTCCTACAGCAGGAGCACTGGGATGGAGAGCTCCCAGACAGGGGTTTACAGGGACAGCCCTGGCAGAGCCCGGGAAGCTTTACAGGGACAGCCCTGGCAGAGCCTGGGAAGCAGCTTCTCAGGTGCCTTTGCCTCCCTTCCCATCTTGGGTGTCTGGGGAGATCCAAGCTCCTGCCCCGTGGCCAAGTGTCCAGCTCTTACCGGGGAGGAGAGGAGGCTCCATGGGCACCACGAGCACAGGGAGTGGTGAACAGCTGGAAAACTCACCAGGTGGGAACTTGGATTCCTGAGGGTTTGGGCTGGAGCAGTGACTCCTCATGTGTTGGGCCCTGTGGCTGGTCTGGCCCTGGTGCCACCTCCTTCTTGTCCTCGGATTTGCTCAAGTCCCTTGTCCTCGGCGTGGCCCCGGAAGGAGCCGAGCTGTCCCTCACCCAGGGAGGTCCCAGCACTGCCGGGAATTTTCCACAGGGGCTGAGGAAATGCAGAAAAACCCCCTCGAGACTTGGAAACCTGGGGGAGTCCTGGGGGCCGCTGGCTGGAATTACCCCCGGCCCTGGGAGGGGGTGTTTGGGAAGTCCCAGTGGCAGCTCCAGCGGGACTGGGAGGTGCTGGGAGGGCGGTGGTGGCACAGCCAAGGGCAGTGTGTGCCCAGGGGAGCGGTGCCACCTCCTGGAGCCACCCTGGTGCCCATGTCCTTTCCTTCCTGACCTTGTGGTGCCAGCGTGTGGTTGCCTGGTGCCTGGCACCGTGGTGGGCTGGAGGTGTGCAGAGCCTGGGGGGCTCGGTGCCCTGGTGGGCCTGGGGGTCTGTGCAGAGTTTGGGGGGCTTGGTACCGGTGCCAGGGGGGCTGCAGAGCTGTGCAGAGCCCAGCAAGCAGGGGGGACTCAGTGCCAGGTGCCATCAGCCCCCTCGCCCAGCCAAGCCCCTCACAGCTCCTGTGTTGGGCTCCCGTGGCTGGGTGCAGGGTGCCCATCCTGCCTGGGGTGCCCCATCACCCTTTCTTCCCTCCTGGGTTTCTCCAAGCAGCTCCAGCTGCCCCTGCGGAGAGGAGGGGACGGCACTGGCCCTGTTTCCCCCCTGGGAGGGGGTTTGGGAACTCCCAGGAGCCGGTCCAGGGTGTCAGGAGGGTGCCCGAGGTGCAGTGGGTGAGGGGAGGGTGCTCTCCCCATTCCCAGATCCCGGAGCTGCCCTTCCCTGCAACGTGGTGCCCCACCGAGCTCCCCGTTCCCGGGATCCGGGGCCGGTGGGGTCGGGGTTTGCTCTCACCCCCTCCAGGGGCTGCGGGGGTTGAGGGGCAGTGGTTGGCAGCCCCTCTGACCCCAGCCCTCCCTGCCCACAGTTCTGCCAGCCCAGCGGCTGGCAGCTCTTCCCGGAGAGGAACCCCCCCACCTTCTTCGTGGCCGTGCTGACCGACATCAACTCGGAGCGGCACTACTGCGCCTGCTTCACCTTCTGGGAGGCCGTGGAGAGCCCACAGGTGCTGGGGGCACTGGGACGGGGGCAGCAGTGCTGGGGGGAGGCATCCCACTGGCCAGTGATTCCTGTGTTCCCCGTGCCACAGGAATCCAGGGATGGGTGGGAGTGGTGGGCAGCAGCACTGGGGGAGAAGCATCGGGCTTCCGTTGGCCCTGGCCAGTGGTTCCTGCCTTCCCTGTGCCAGAGGAAGCTGGGGGTGGGTGGGAAGGGTGGTCAGCAGCCCTGGGGGAAGCATCCAGCTGCATTTAGCTCTGGCCAGTGGTTCCTGCCTTCCCCGTGCCAGGGGAATCCGTGGCCGGGTGGGAAGGGGGGTCAGCAGCAGAAAAGCAGCGGTTCCCGACTTCCCTGTGCCGGAGGAATCCGGACCCTGGCACTGGGATCTTGGGAGAGGGAAGAGCACCCTTTAACCCCGTGCCCTGGCTGGTGTGTGTCTCCCCAGCCCCAGAGCCACCCCAGGAATGGTGAGGGCGAGGAAGGGGAGGAGGAGCCGTCGTCTCCCGTCCAACCTGCCCAGCTCTTCGCTCCCAAGAGCCTGGTGCTGGTGTCCCGGCTGGACCACGCCGAGGTGTTCAGGGTGAGTCCGGGATGGGGGAGCAATGCTGGGAAAGGCTTCCTGACTCTGGGAGCGAGGAAGCTGCAGGGACAGCCTGGCACAGCCCCTGTGGGAGCGTGGCCCGTTCCCATCCTGCCCTTTGCATCCAGAGCCGGGCCCAGCTGTGCTGACCCCGAACGGGACACGGAGCCAGGGCCCCCCCAGTGCCAGCCTGGACCCACCTGGTTAATGGAACACAGGGAGGAACAGCCTGTTCCTGCAGAGTGTTGGTCTCTGCCAGCTGTGTTTGTGTGAAGGTGCTGCATTGTGTGCCTGGGAAGGGTTTGGGAGCTGGGAGCTGGGCTGTGTCCATGGGGACAGGGCTGGGAGAGCTGGGGGTGTTCACCTGGAGAAGAGAAGGCTCCAGGGAGAGCTGAGAGCCCCTTTGCTCCTTCCAGGGCTTAAAGGGGCTCCAGGAGAGCTGGAGAGGGACCTGGGATGAGGCCTGGAGGGACAGGACACAGGGAATGGCTTCCCAGTGCCAGAGGGCAGGGAGAGATGGGATATTGGGAAGGAATTCCTGGCTGGGAGGTGGGGAGGCCCTGGCCCAGGTTCCCCAGAGAAGCTGTGGAAGGAACCTACAACAGCCACCCAGGGCTGACCAGAGTCAAAGTGTGTTGTCAGGGGCACTGCCCAGATTTTGGGAACCTTGACCAGCCCTTGGTGGGAAAGGGTCTCCTTCCCATCCCTTCCTTGGAGTATTTGTGGGCTGGGAGTGCTGAGGGGCTGGAGAGCCCGGGTGTTCCCAGCCACTCTGCTCATGGAGCTGTGGGAAGCCCCTGCTGCTCCCAGGGGGTCAGTGTGGGGCTGGGGACGTGCTGCTGGCTGGAAGCAAACGGAGCACGTGCCGAATATCCCATCCCTGTGGAGGAGGAGGAGGAAGACCTGGAGCGCTGCACCCAGGATTGGCAATCCCAGGCTGTGTTTGGCCCGGGGACAAGCCCTGGGAGCCCCTCCAGGGGCTGGGGTTCCACGCTGGAGGGTCTCCCCAGCTCCCAGCCCTGCTCATCCGTGCCCTGCTCCCCCCTCCAGAACAGCCTGGGGTTGATCTACACCATCTACGTGGACGGGCTGAGCGTGTCCTTGGAGAATGTCATCGGGAACCTCCTCACCTGCACCATCCCCATCACGGGGGGAGCACAGGTGGGTGTCCTGCCCCTCCCTCTCCCTCTCCGTGCCCTTCCCTCTCCCTCTCCGTGCTCTGCCCCCTCAGCAGCCCTGTCAGAGCCGGGCTGGGGGGTCCTGCTCAGCTGAGCTCTGGGTTTGCTGTGCCAGGTGAGCCGAGTGGGACCCGTGGGCAGGGCCTGGCTCCGTCCCCTGCTGCCTTCCCAAGTGCTTCGGAGCACAAACACCAAAATTCCGTGACGTGGAGCCTCTCAGCTGAGCAGGTCCTGCTGCTTGGCTGGGCTGCACTTCCCCATCCTGGCAGTGTGGTCCTGGCTCCCTTGGGAAGGAGACCGGGGGCTCGAGCAGCGGCTGACGTGGGTGCTGGTCAGTCTGTGCAAACACATTCCATGCTCCGTGGTCGCTCCTGCACTCCTGGAAAGCTGCTCCGGGGCCGAGTGGTCACGGGCCATCTGTGAGAGCAGGGCTGGGGCAGCTGTGGGGACACGGGGCCAGGGAGGGCCAGCCATGCCAGATGGGCAGCCTGGAGCTCTCCTCGGAGCCTGGGCTGTTCCTGGGCCTGGGCCTGTGCCCATTCCTGTGCCCAGAGCCCAGGCCATCACACCCCCTTTCCCCCCTTGGAACCAAGTGTCCCTCCAGCAGCTCCTCCTGCTCCGGGCAGCCCAGCTGGGCTCAGCAGATGGGACAGGGGGGGTCAGCCAAAGCTGCCTTGGGGATGGCACAGAGGGAGAGCCCAGCTGGACCCTCTGGCAGGAGGTTGGGGACAGCAGTGTGATGCCCTGGGGCTTTCCTGCCGTGGTGACACCTCAAATGTCACCAGAGAGGTGTGCTTGTCTCCCCCTGCAGCTGAGCTCCTCTTCCTCCAGCACAAAGTGACATTAATTATCCCACATCCTAGTGGAGGAGTCTTGGTGAGGCTGGAACGGCACCAGAGGGCACTGGGACAGCAGCAGAGGGCACTGGGACAGCACCACGGGGAACTGGGATGACACCACAGGGCACTGGGACAGCACCACGGGGAACTGGGGCAGCACCACGGGGGACTGGGGCAGCACCACGGGGAACTGGGATGACACCACAGGGCACTGGGGCAGCACCACAGACCCCCAGTGCCTCCAGAGAGGGGTTTCCTTCCCCCTGTGCCCGTGACCCTGAGGGGATTCTGCTTCCTGCCCCCGTGTCTGAGCAGGTTTTTGGGCAGGAGCCCCTGGAGCTGCCGTGGGTTTGGGGCTCCCTCTGAGCACCCAGAGCGATGCAGATCCCGGCACTGCTCCCACTGTCTGCGGGAGAGGGATGGAGCCAGGCCTATCCAGTTCTCTGGAGAGGAGAGCAGGGTGCTGCCCACTGCCAGGGCACAGGGGCTGTGCCAGGCACCCTGGGTTTGCAATGCAATCCCGTGGGATCTGCCCGGATGCGGTTCCTCCCCGGCGGGACGAGCAGGGCTGGCCGGGGCAGGGCGGCTTCTGCAGCCGCTGTGGCTCGCTGGGTTTGGCTCAGCTCCATCCCCCCAGCTGGGGCAGGGCCGCTCTGTGCTGTGGGAACAGGGACTGTGTGACGGGGGGGACAGTTTGGTGGCACTTCCCTTCCCTTCCCGTGCTTTACCCGTTCTCCTGCCGTGTCCAAGGCTCTTCCCCAGTGCTGTAGCCATGGCTTTCACTCCATGTCTGTGTTTGTGTGTGTGGGCTCCTCTCTGAGCATTGTCCCTGCTCGTGGCTGGCTCTGCCCGTGTCCGTGTGCCCCTTGTCCCGTTGTCCCACTGTCCGTGTGTCCTAACTGACTGTGCTCTCTGTCTGTCCCACCTCAGCCTGACGCGGACGACGAAGCAGCGGTACGAACTTCTTTTCTTTCCCACATTTCTTTCCCACATTTCTTTCCCACATTTCTTTCCCACCTTGGGGTCTGTCCCCTCGTTAACAGCCTCTCTGTTAATTGCTCTGAGTGTGGCCCACCCAGACCCGTGTCCTGGTGGTCTCAGGGCACCCTCGGGTGTCTGTGTCCGTGTGTGTCCCGGGACATGTCCCTGGGCTCCGGGAAGGGGCTGCATTCATTCCTGGCTGGCCCATCTGCCTCTCTGTGTGTTCTGGGGGTTGTGAAAGCTGGGCTGGAGGAGCAGGTCAGGGGTCTGGCTCTGCTCGGCCATGGCCCCGTCCAGCACTGGATTTTGGGGCTGTTCCTGGTGGGATCTGGGAACTCTTGTGGCTGCGGGGAGGTGGCGAAACCTGCTATTGCAGGAGCGTGTTCCCTGGAGAGGTGTGGGAAAAGGAGGAGAAGGGCCAGAGCTCTGCTCCTGCCCCAGCCCCTGCAGCCTAGAGGGAGCCTTGGGATGTGTGAGCGTCCCTGTGCCAACTGGGAATGGGTTCAGTCTGGGAATGACAAGTGGTGTTGGGGAAGAAGCAATGAGTCTGTGCCCTGTCTGTCCGTCCCTTCACCGGGAGGTAACAGGGTCTGCTCCTGTTGCTCCTTGGTACAGCAGGGCTGGGTGGGCACAGACAGGGGAGCTGCTCCCCTTGGGTCCAAGGGCCTGGAGAGCCCCCGTGGCCTGGGGAGCTCTGGAGTCCTGGGGATCCATCATGTCCCACGTCTCCGTGCGGATCTTGGGGCCGCTGGGATGTCGCCGGTGCCAGATGGGAATATTGAAACAGGTGCCCTTCCTCCCCTCAGCCCATGGACCCACTGAGGCACCCAAGGGGTTCAGTGGCAACATCCTCTTCCTTCTTTCCTCTTCCTTCTTCCCTCTTTTCTCTTCCCTCTTCCCGCAGCAGCCGCGCTCCAGCCGTGCTGGGGGCAGGGGCTGTGCCGGGGGTGCCCTGTCCCCTGCACCAGGGGGGTTTGGCTGCCCCTGCCCTGTCCTGGTGCTGTGCCGGGGCGATCCCAGTGACCAGGCATGTGTTCCCTTGCAGAGGACGATCTCCCTGGGAGCAGGGGACAGGCAGGTGATCCAGACTCCCATCAATGACTCTCTCCCTGTCAGCAGCTGCAGCGTGGCCCTGCTGTTCCGCCAGCTCGGTGAGACCCGGCCCCACCCTGCCATGGTCCCTGCGGGTCATTCCCACCTGGCTTGGGGCTCCAGAGCCTCCCCAGACCCTTTTCCAGGAGGGTGGGATGCAGGGCAGGAGTCACGAGGAGCAGCCTGGGTGCAGGAGGAGAGCCCAGAGCTGGTGTTGGCCTTGTGCCTCCCAGTAAAGGACTGGGGCAGCCCGGGAGCAGTGGGAGCATCTCTGGGAAGAGGGGCTTCTCTGGGGGATGCTGAGCTCCTCTCTGGGGCAGGGTGTGGGGATGGGGAGTGGTCTCCAGCCCTGGGGGGCGGGTCAGGAGTCTCTGGAGGGGTGCAGGAGGGATTCCCCCCGTTTCTGAGTGCCCTCCCATGCCCTGCCCAGGCATCACCAACGTGCTGTTCCTGTTCTGCGCGGCGCTGACCGAGCACAAGATCCTGTTCCTCTCCAGCAGTTACCAGAGGCTCACAGACGCCTGCAGGGCTCTCCTGGCTCTCATGTTCCCCCTCAAGTACAGGTGAGGGGTCCCTGAGCCCCCCACGCTCCACCCTGTGCCAGCTCTCCTGCCTCCCAGTGCGACTGGGGAATCTCCCAGCCCTGCCTCCTTCCTCTCCAGGCAGGATGGGCTGAGCTGGGAAATGTTCTCCCTGGTGACCAGGACGGGACCCAGGGAAGGGCTGGAGCTGTGTCAGGGCAGGGTCAGGTTGGATCTCAGGAAAAGGTTCTTCCCCCAGAGGGTGGTTGGCACTGACCAGGCTCCCCAGGGCAGTGGGCACAGCCCCAAGGCTGCCAGAGCTCCAGGAGGGTTTGGACAATGCTCTGAGGGACAGGGGGGAGTGTTGGGGTGTCTGTGCAGGGCCAGGGGTTGGATTGATGATCCCTGTGGGTCCCTTCCAGCCCAGGATATTCCCTGATTCCATAAGGAGTGAGGTGTTCCCAGCAGTGTCCCCAGCCCTGTTCCTGGCTGGGGCAGCTCTTGGCAGAGGGAAGCAATCCCATCAGAGGATGGGATGTGATCCAGGGCTGTGCAATCACCCTGTGGTGCACATGGGAGAGGCCAGAGGTGCTTCTGCCTCCAGAATCCATCCCTTTCCCTTCTCTCAGTGGGATCATAGCATAGAATTATGGAATCATGGAGTCCCAGGAGGGTTTGGGTGGGAAGAAACTTTAAAGCCCATCCAGTGCCACCCCTGCCATGGGCAGGGACACCTTCCATTAGCCCAGGTTGCTCCAACCTGGCCTTGGACACTTCCAGGGATCCAGGGGCAGCCACAGCTTCTCTGGGCACCCTGTGCCAGGGCCTCCCCACCCTCCCAGCCAGGAATTCCTTCCCAGTATCCCATCTGACCCTGCCCTCTGTCAGTGGGAAGCCATTCCCCCTTGTTCTGGTCTTGTCCAGAGTCCCTCTCCAGAACACTTCCAGGGATGGGGTGGCCACAGTTCCTCTGGACAAGTGTCCACGAGCCTTCAGGAGCCGTGGGCAGGGGCTGCCCGAGGGGCTGGGAGTGCCAGGGGCAGCCTGGGCACACCTCACCCCCCCTCTGGAGCCAGGATGGGGCTGGTGCTGGGTTTGGGGCAGGGCTCAGGGGCTGCACTGAGGCTCTCTCTGGTTGCAGTTTCACCTACGTGCCCATCCTGCCCGCCCAGCTCCTGGAGGTGCTGAGCACCCCCACCCCCTTCATCATCGGGGTCCACTCCATCTTCCAGTCAGAGACACAGGAGCTGGTGAGGCACCGTGTTCCCTGTTCCCTGTGCCAGGGGAGGGCTGGGCAGGAGCAGGGGGGGGTGACAGCGGGCTTGGGGGGCATCAGGCATCATCCTTGGGGTGCCCGGGGCCACAGGCTCCGTGTGCTCAGCCCGGGACATCCAGGTGTCCTCATGAGCCC
>NW_020897843.1:55124-56048 GCF_003984885.1 Neopelma chrysocephalum | reverse complement strand
TCCCACCCTGTGCTGCCCTTCCAGCTGGACGTGGTGATCGCGGATCTGGATGGGGGGACCGTGAACGTTCCCGAGTGTGTCCACATCTCCCTGCTCCCCGAGCCCCTGCTCCAGCAGACCCGGGAAGCCCTTTCCATGGTAAGTGCTGTGGCATTCCCTCCATCCCTGAGGTGCCAAAACCCTGGGAATGACACACATGTCCAGGGAGCTGGGAACGGACTCTTAGAACAGGGTCCACTCTTGGGGTCCTCCTGATCCTGTCACAGGGACCATTCCCAATCCCGATCCGATGGCCTCTGATGCACAGCAGTGCCAGAGGGGGTTCCTCTGCCAAAGGTTTCTGGGAATGGGAAGGCTGGCTCCCAGCCCGTGGGCAGGAAGCAGCTGTGGCCCTGCAGCCCTTCTGGCTGTTCCCGTGTTCCCGGTGTGTGCCCAGGGCACTGTGCCCAGCAAATTCTACATCTCCAGCTCCTGGGCCGGGGGCACCAGGGGGGGAAAGTCTCCCTGGCAGAGCCGGAGGGGCTCCCCCTTCCCTGGGAGCCCCACTCTGCTTCCCAAGGGAGGGTCAGCCCGTGAGGCTTCCCGTGCCTGATCCCCGGTGGTTCGTCTCCAAACCCCTCAGTGCTTTTCCAGGGGGACTGTGGGGTCTCTGGGGAACACTCCTCATCTTTTCCGGCCGGGAAAGAAGCCGTGTGTGTGTTCCCTGTGCAGGTCCTGGACCCGGAGCTGGAGGTGGCTGATCTCGCCTTCCTCCCTTCCACCATTTCCGCCTCTTCCCTCAAGATGCAGGTGAGTGGAGGGGGGACCCCTCGTGGGGAGGCCATTCCTGATGGACACCCCGTGTCCCGGGCACGATTCCAGGCCTGTCTCCATCTCGGTGTCACTGGCACTGCCCGGGCACCGAGGGCACCACTCCGAGCCGTG
>NW_020897843.1:49105-52124 GCF_003984885.1 Neopelma chrysocephalum | reverse complement strand
AATTCCTCCTCAGCCCCAACCTGACCCTCCCCTGGCACAGCTTGAGGTGTCCAGTGGCACTTGGCCAGCACAGGTCACCTGCCCATGGCACCCTCATCTGTCTGGGATGGAGCTCCTGAGCAGGGCTTGGCTCTCTGTCCATGGGGCTCGGGAGCAGATCCTGCTGGCACTGCAGGTTCCTGGGGGCTGCAGAATCCAGCTGGGAGCACTGGAGGTGGCTGAGGGACACCTGGCTGGGGCTCCCGCGCTGGGAGAGGACGCGCCGTGTCCTCAGGCCTGAAAGGGAGCCTGTCCTTGCCGTGGCAGGAGAACCCCTACCCCGCAGTGACCATGCACAAGGTGCAGAAGCCCACGGAAGGTTGTCACCTGCGGCTCCACCAGAAGCCCTTTCCCCGGCTGGACGAGGGGACGGTGCAGTGGATCATCGACCAGGCCACGGCCAAGCTGCAGACGGCCCCTCCGGCCGTGAAGGCCGAGAAGAAGTGCATGGTGCCCTCAGGGCCCCCCATAGGTACGTGTGGGCACTGGGAGGGATGGAGGGACCCTCCTCAGCCCGTCTGAGGGTCCGTGGCAGAAAACGTGGAGGAGCAGCAGCACCATCCTCCTTAACTCAGAGCACCCTGGGGTCTGTCAGCACCCTGAGGGGGCACACCCCGTGGTCTCTTGGAGCCCAGACCCTGCCCACGGGGAGCAGGGGGGCACCGTGTCCATCCCCCCTGACTGGACTGGCCGGGTTCTCTTCCCAGCTGCCATCCTGGAGCGCAACGGCAACGCCCTGGCCAACAGCGCCCGGCGCCTGGAGGTGGTCAGGAACTGCATCTCCTACGTCTTCGAGAACAAGATGCTGGAGGCCAAAAAGGTGAGGGGGGTCCTGAGGCTGGGGGGAGGAGAGGGGCGGGTTGCTCTCCTCCGTGGCAGGGTGGGGAGGACATTCCCTGCCCGCATCCAGATCTTTGCTGGTCGGCTTATGTTTGTGGAATCGTGGAATCCCATGAGGTTGGAAAAGCCCTCGGAGCCCGTGGAGTCCAACCATCCCCCAGCTCTGCCAAGGCCACCACTGACCCCTGTCCCCAAGTGCCACATGCACAGGGCTTGGAAATCCCTCCAGGGATGGGGACTCCCCCCCACCCTGGGCAGCTGTGCCAGGGCTGGACAGCCCTTTCCATGAAGGAATTTTCCCCAGTATCCAACCTGACCCTCTCCTGGCCCAGCTTGAGGCCGTTTCCCCTTGGCCTGTCCCTTGTTCCCTGGGAGCAGAGCCTGACCCCCACCTCAGTAATAGTATCATGGAGTCACTGAGGTTGGAAAATCCCTCTGGGACCATCGAATCCGACCGTTGCCCAGCACTGCCAAGGCCCCCACTGCCCCATGCCGTGTTCCCCCCTGATCCTGCCCGTGTCCCACAGCTGTTCCCGGCCGTGCTGCGTGCCATGAAGGGCCGGGCCGCCCGCCACTGCCTCACCCAGGAGCTCAACCTGCACGTGCAGCAGAACCGGGCCGTGCTGGACCACCAGCAGTTCGACTTCGTCATCCGCATGATGAACTGCTGCCTGCAGGTGGGACGGGGCTGCCGGGGACCTGCTGCTCCCTCCCGGGAGCGGGGCCGGGCGTGGGAGTGGGGTCCCGGTCCCGGATCCCCCGTCAATCCCCGCTGCCTTCCCCAGGACTGCACGGCCATGGATGAACACGGGATCGCCGCCGCGCTCCTGCCGCTGGTCACTGCCTTCTGCAGGGTGAGCTGGGCCCTGACCCCGCGGCCTCAGAGGCCCTGGAGGTGGCACAGGCCGAGGGTGGAAGGGCAGAGAGCCAGGGGGTTGTCCCGTCAGGGCTTCTCAGAGCACAGATGCTGCCCAGAACCTTCCAGCCCCTCCCAGGCTCCCGGGGTGGCTGGAAAACCTTCGGGAAGGGCGTTGCTCTGGAATGGCAGCTTCACCTGCCTGTCAGGGCGGGCTGGGATGAGGTTCTACCTGCTGTGAAACGGTGGCACTGGGGGCTCTGGGTGGGCGCTGGGCAGGAGAAGAGTTTTCCAGGAATCCTGGAGGAGCTCTGGTGCAGACATTCCCCCTGCCTGCCCGAGGGCCCGGGGCTGTCCCAGCAGGTGGCTGGAGCAGGGATTGCCAGGGAGCAGAGCCTGGCACAGAGGCCACGTTTGTATGGACCTTTTCCACCTTCTCCCTCGGCAGAAACTGAGCCCGGGCATCACCCAGTTCGCCTACAGCTGCGTGCAGGAGCACGTGGTGTGGACCAACATCCAGTTCTGGGAGGCCATGTTCTACTGCGACGTGCAGAACCACATCCGGGCCCTGTACCTGGACAGCAACGAGGAGAACCACGCCGAGGAGGTGAGGAGACCAGGATGGAGCCCTGGGATGATGAGCAGCTCTTCACAGAGGTCTGCGAGCTGATCGTGGAATGGCTTGGGTGGGAAGGGACCTTAAAGCCCCTTCCATCCCATGGACAGGGACACCTTCCACTAGCCCAGGTTGCTCCAAGCCCCATCCAGCCTGGCCTTGGACACTCCCAGGGATCCAGGGGCAGCCACAGCTGCTCTGTGCTAGTTGCCTGTTCCGGGCAACCTGCTCAGATGAGGATCAGGGACCTCATCCTGGTTCTGGGAGATTCCTGTAGGAACAGTGGGGGGTGAAGGCGGGTGGATCTGTCCACGCCAACAACCACCACCTCCTTCCAACCCCCTCAGGAGAGCACGGAGGAGCCCCAGGAAGCCAAATCCGCCCTGGAGATCGCGTCGGAGCAGCTGCGGCTCTGGCCCACCATGAGCCGGGAGAAGCAGCAGGAGCTGATCCAGAAGGAGGAGAGCACGGTGTTCAGCCAGGCCATCCACTACGCCAACCGCATGAGCTACCTGCTCCTGCCCCTGGACACCAGCAAGAACCGCCTGCTCCGCAGCTCCGGCCTGGGCGACGTCGAGAGCGTCAGCAACAGCTTCGTCACCAACAGGTGAGGGGGACACGCTGGGGATGGCAGCTCCTGGGGATGGCAGCTCCTGGGGATGGCAGCT
>NW_020897843.1:47137-49095 GCF_003984885.1 Neopelma chrysocephalum | reverse complement strand
TGGCAGCTCCTGGGGATGGCAGCTCCTGGGGATGGCAGCTCCTGGGGTGTCCCGGTCAGTCACTGCCGGCAGGACATGGGAGATGTCCCTGCTCGTCGCAGGGAGGTTGGACCAGATGGGCTTCAAAGGTCCCTTCCAACCCCAGCCATGTGGGATCCCTGACAGGATTCTGTCAGGATTGTGGCAGGCTGTGGTGCCCAGCGGGTTTCTGGTAGTGGGAGCTCTCCTGTGTTCCTGTCAGGAGTGGGAGTTTTTCTAGATCCATACCAGGAGTGGGAGTTTTCCTAGATCCATACTGGGAGTGGGAGTTTTCCTAGATCCATGTGAGGAGTGGGAGTTTTCCTAGATCCATATGAGGAGTGGGAGCTCTCCTGGATCCATATGAGGAGTGGGAGCTCTCCTGTGTTCCTGTCTGGAGTGGGAGCACTCCTGGATCCATATGAGGAGTGGGAGGTCTCCTGGATCCATATGAGTGGTAGCTCTCCTGTGTTCCTGTCTGGAGTGGGAGCTCTCCTGGATCCATATGAGGAGTGGGAGGTCTCCTGGATCCATATGAGTGGTAGCTCTCCTGTGTTCCTGTCTGGAGTGGGAGCTCTTCTGGGTCCATGTCAGGAGTGGGAGCTTTCCTGTGTTCCTATCAGGACTGGGAGCTCTCCTGGGTCTGTATCAGGAGTGGGAGCTCTCCCGGAGCTCTCCCGCATTCCTACGAGGAGTGGGATCTCTTCTGGGATCCCACCAGGAGTGGAGCCTCCGTGGGGCTGCTCCCGGCCCGGGGTTGCAGCCGGGCAGGGCCGTTCCAGGCTGACCCTTCCCCTGCTCCCCGGGCAGCATTGCCGGGAGCGTGGCCGAGAGCTACGACACCGAGAGCGGCTTCGAGGACGCCGAGAGCTCCGACGTGGCCAACTACGTGGTGAGGTTCATCAACCGCTTCGTGGACAAGGTGTGCACCGAGAGCGGCGTCACCAACGAGCACCTCAAGGGGCTGCACGTCATGATCCCAGGTGGGGACGCCGGGGGTGGGCACGGGGGTCCCATGAGGGGCAGGACAGGGCACGGGGTGGGCAGGGCAGGGCTCTGCCCCGGCCTCACACCCCCCGCGTGTCGCAGACATCGTGCAGATGCACATCGAGACCCTGGACGCCGTGCACAGGGAGAGCAAGAGGCTTCCCCCCATCCAGAAGGTACGGGGGGTCCCGCTGGGATGGGGCTGGAGCCATGGGGGGGGCTGTGGAGACCCCCCTCCCGTGCTCCTCGGGGGGCTGAACTCCCCATTGTGTCCCCCCCCCTCCAGCCGAAGCTGCTGCGGCCCAACCTGCTGGTGGGCGAGGAGTGTGTGATGGAGGGGCTGCGCGTGTGCCTCATGCCCGACGGGCGCGAGGAGGCTGCCGGGGGCAGCGTCGGGGGGCCACCCCTGCTCCCCGCCGAGGGAGCCATCTTCCTCACCACCTACAGGATCATCTTCAAGGGAACCCCCACCGACCCGCTGGGTGAGGGGATGGGGCACCGCAGCTTCGGGGGGCGGCGGGGATCCCTGGGGAGCAGCAGGATGGTTGGGGATCCCTGGGGAGCAGTGGGGTGGTTGGGGATCCCTGGGGAGCAGGGAAGGGAGGACTTGTCGGTGATCCCTGGGGAGGAAGGGGCTGGTTGGGGATCCCTGGCGATGAGGGGGCTGGGTGGGGATCCCTGGGGAGGAAGGGGCTGGTTGGTGATCCCAGGGGAGGATGGGACTGGTTGGTGAACCCTGGGGAGCAGGGGGATGGTTGGTGATCCCTGGGGATGAGGGAGCTTGTTGGAGATCCTTAGGGAAGAGGGGGCTGGTTGGAGATCCTTAGGGAGCAGGTTGTTGATCCCTGAGGGTGAGGGGGCTGGTTGGTGATCCTTAGGGAGCACATTGTTAATCCCTAAGGGTGAGGGGGCTGGTTGGTGATCCTTAGGGAGCACATTGTTGATCCCTAAGG
>NW_020897843.1:42123-47127 GCF_003984885.1 Neopelma chrysocephalum | reverse complement strand
GGGGGCTGGTTGGTGATCCTTAGGGAGCACATTGTTGATCCCTAAGGGTGAGGGGGCTGGCTGTATCCATCCTGCCCTGTTTCCAGCTGCTGTGTCCTGGGGGACTCTGTGGTGGGCACAGCCACCAAGGGTGGCCCAGGGTGGCCCGTCCCTGTCCGTGCCAAGGCGGGGATGAGCCTGACCCGTTCCCATCCCTGTGTGCAGTGGGGGAGCAGGTGGTGATCCGGTCCTTCCCCATCGCCTCCCTGACCAAAGAGAAGAAGATCAGTATCCAGGCCCAGGCGGATCCGTTCCTCCAGGAGGGATTGCAGCTGCGCTCGTGCACATTCCAGGTGGGGCCCCGGGCTCTGGGGGGCTCTGGGGGGCTCTGGGGGGCTCTGGGGGGCTGTGGCAGCTCCCTGGCACTGCTCTGTCTCAGCTGGTGAGACCCACGTGGCCATGAGCTGCAACTGATGCCCACCTTGTCCCCCAGCCCAGAGCACTGAGTGCCGTGTCCAGACCTTCCTTGGACACCTCCAGGGGTGGGCACTCCCCCTCCTCCCTGGGCAGCCCCTGCCCAGAAGGTGTGAGGCATCCCCACGTGGGGCTCCAGGAGGTGGTTCTGCCAGACCTCGTGCAGGTCCTGGGGGAGAGAAACATAGCAGGGAGAGATGTCACAGCAAATGGAGTTATTGGGCATTTTTACATCTTTGGGAGATGTGTGGAGGTGGAGCAACGCTGGGAGCGAGCTCCTAAATTTTCTGGCCGCTCCTGCCGTGCTCAGAGCTGCCTTGACCGGTCACTGGGACACCCTGGAGCATCCTGGAGTCTCCAGGAGGAAAGGGAATGGGGCAGAATAGCCAGCACGGAGGGTCAGGCGGAGCAGCCTCCCAGCCCGGCCCGTGCCCGCTGCGCTCCCCGCTCCCGACGGGATCCGAGCCCTGCCCCGATCCCTGGGAAGGGTGGGTGACCCCTGGGCCTGCTCCCTGCCATCCCCCAGCTGCTGAAGATCGCCTTCGACGAGGAGGTGGCTTCGGACAGCGCCGAGATCTTCCGGAAGCACCTGCACAAGCTGCGCTACCCCCAGCACGTGCGCGGCACCTTCGCCTTCACCGTGGGCCAGTCGCCCAAGCAGGCCATGCAGCCCAAGGCCAAGGAGAAGAACCCCTCGCTCAGGTACCTGTGCTGGGGGGGCAGCCACGCCTGGGATGGATGGGCCTGATCCTCTGGGGCACCTCGGGGCTCCTCCTGGCCCTCCTGCAGCCCCCCCAGCTGAGCCACCCAACAGGGAAATGGGGCGCAGGGGCCTGAGCTGGACGTGGCTCCCTGAGCCCACCTTGCTCAGACCTGTCCTCACGCAGGATTTCCACTGGTTGGAGCTCAGAGAAGGCTTTGGGCTGGAAAATCCCGCTGAGCCCATTGAGTCCAACCATCCCCAGCACTGCCAAGGCCACCACTGACCCACATCCCCAAGTGCCACATCCACAGGGCTTGGAAATCCCTCCAGAATGGGGACTCCCCCTGCCCTGGGCAGCTGTGCCAGGGCTGGACAGCCCTTTTCCATGAAGGAATTTTCCCAATATCCAACCTGACCCTTCCCTGGCACAGCTTGAGGCCGTTTCCCCTTGTCCCGTCCCTTGTTCCCTGGGAGCAGAGCCCTTCCTGTCAGGGAGCTGTGGGGCGAAGAGCTGTAGGATGTCCCATGTCCTGCAGTGTCCCCAGCCCTGCAGGGGACGGGTCACACTGGGACCCAGGAGTTTGCTGCAGTGGCATCCCCAGCCCTGCTGAGGAGGTGTCCCATGGGAGAGGTTCCAGTGGGCTGGGTGACTTGGAAATATGATCCTGCAGTGCTGGGTGACTTGGGGACATGATCCCGCAGTGCTGGGTGACTTGGGGACATGATCCTGCAGTGCTGGGTGACTTGGGGACACGGTGCTGCAGTGCTGGGTGACTCGGGGACACAGTGCTCCTGCTATGAGTGACTTGGGAATGCAGTGCTGCAGTGCTGGGTGACTTGAGGACACGGTCCTGCAGTGTGGGGTGACTCAGGGACACAGTGCTCCTGCACTGGGTGGCTCAGGGACATGGTCCTGCAGTGCTGGGTGACTTGGGACATTGTGCTGCAGTGTGGGGTGGCTCAGGGACACGGTCCTGCATTGTGGGGTGGCTCAGGGACATGGTCCTGCATTGTGGGGTGGCTCAGGGACATAGTCCTACAGTGTGGGGTGGCTCAGGGACGTGGTCCTGCAGTGCTGGGTGACTCAGCAGTGCAGTGCTCCTGCTCTGGGTGGCTCAGGGATACAGTGCTCCTGCACTGGGTGACATGGGGACGTGGTGCTGCAGGGCTGGGTGGCTCAGGGGTGCAGTGCTGGGTGACCCGGGGACATGGTCCTGCAGCGCTGGGTGGCCGCTCTTGCTGTGCCCTGTGCCCTAAGCGTGTCGGTGTTTGTGACAGCTCCCAGCAGGTGACCCATCTGTTCCAGGGCCTGGCAGGGGGGGTGCTGTCCCTCGGGCACCTCGGCCATCCCAGCACGTAAGCTGCCTCCGGCCTGGGCGGGCGCTTCCGAGGTGGCGGCCCCGGCTCAGCCCTCCCTGCTCCCAGGGCTCAGCCCTCCCTGCTCCAAGGGCTCAGCCCTCCCTGCTCCCAGGGCTCCCTCTCGCCTGCTCTGCATGTGGCTGTCCCTCGGGAATGCCCCTTTCCCAGGCTGCTGGGTGTGGGATCTCTCACCTGGTGTAGGATCTCTCACGGTTGCATCCTCCTGGTGCTCCCTGGCACTGCTGGATGGCAGGAGCTGTGCCTGTACCACTCACTGCGGGGGTTTCCAGAGCTCTGGCCTGTGCCCCGTCTCAGAAGTTTGTCTGGGTTTGTGACGTGAGCTTTGTCACCCTTCCCAGTGCAGTCCAGTGCCCCCACTGTCTGCGAGTCTTGTCCCTCCCGTTAGGAAGCTCTCCCGTTCCCATCCCTGTTCCTGAGCTTGTTCCCAGGACAGTGTTCCTTCTCAGTCCCGAGGCTTTCCCTCCCTTGGTAGTTGTAGGGAGCATTGGGACTCTCTCACTGTCCACTTTGCAGAGCAAAACAAGGCACCTTCTGTCCTCCCTTTAGCCCCCACCTTGAGAAGAGGAAATCCCAGGAATCTTACCATCAGCATAGATCTTGTCCTGGGCTGGACGTGGCCCCTTCCCTGGCTGATGGATATCCCACATCCCCTGGGCTGGATGTGGCCCCTTCCCTGGCTGATGGATATCCCACATCCCCTGGGCTGGACGTGGCCCCTTCCCTGTATCCCACATCTCCTTTATTTCCCCCCTTTGGAGCCCAGGACTCACCGAGATGGTGACAAGGCCGAGGTCCTGCGTGTGGTGAGGCCGTTCCTGCCTTCAGGAATTCCTGCCCTCTGGAGCTCTGTGGGGCAGAGCCCGTTCTGACCACGCAGCCCAATCCCCCTGGGTTTGGCAGCTCTCCCTTCCCGAATTTCCCCAGGTGCCTCGGGAGCACCTGAGCCCAGCTTTGCTCTCCCTGTTCCTGCTGTGCCATCAAGGTCACTCCCAGGGAGGAGCAGCCCTGCACCCGGGATGGGCTGGCAGGGATCCCCTGCTCCCTGGGCTGGATCCCCAGCTCCCTGCTGTGGATCCTCTGATCCCACCAGCAGATCCTCTGGTTCCTGCCATGGATTCCTGATCCCAGTGGTGGATCCCCAGGTCCCTGCTGTGGATCCTCTGATCCCAGCACCAGATCCCCTGGTTCCTGCCATGGATTCCTGATCCTGGTGGTGGATCCCCAGGTCCCTGCTGTGGATCCTCTGATCCCAGCAGCAGATCCCCTGGTTCCTGCCATGGATCCCCTGGTCCCTGTGGCAGATTCCCTGGCCGCTGTGGTGGTTTCCCTGGTCCCTGTCATCGATCCCCTGGACCCTACCATTGATCCATGATCCCAGGTGATGGATCCTGACCCCTGCAGTGGATTCCATGGCCCCTGTGGCAGATCCCCTTCCCTATATCCCACCTCTGTCCCTGCCCTGAGCTGGAGCCCTGTTCCTCTGGGATGAGCCGTGGCAGCTCCGATGTGGAGGACATGGTGTCAGTGCCGGGACAAGGCCGGGTCCCCTCAGATCTGGAGGGGCTCTGCCCCCGCCCTGGTGCCCCCAGGGCCGAGGTGCTGGCAGGTGACACGTCCCCTCCCACGTGACAGTGACCGAGCGGGGCCGGGGCTGCTCCTGTCGCTGCTTTGCTGGGTGACAGTGTTGTCTCTGACCCTCGGGGCTCCTCTGGCCGCGCTGGCTCTGCTCACACCCGGGCAGGACGTGTCAAGGGCTCAAGCCCCTGCCTGGTTTCGCAGGACACTGTCCAAGAACCTGGTGAAGAACGCCAAGAGGACCATCGGCCGGCAGTACGTGACGCGCAAGAAGTACACGCCGCCCGCCTGGGAGCAGCGCGGCAGCCAGCACTTCCCCGAGGACAACGAGGACGAGATCTCAGGTGGGGAACGCCCCGGGCGGGGACGGGAGCATCGTCCACCTGGGAGAAGCCCCTTGTTCCGAGGGGAGCGGGGTGGGAGCATCCCCGGTGCAGAGCGCTGCCCCCGTGGGACCCCTTCCCAGTTCCCGACAGCCCCAGCTCTTGGCTGCTGGTGGTGCCCAGTCAGAGCTCAACCTGCTTCCAGCACAGAGGAGGGAGGTCTTTGGGCGGTGCCCTCGGCTCCTCGGGTGGAAAATCATGGATTTGAGGTGCAGGAGGCCAGGTGAGGGTGGACAGAAGAGCTGGACTGGTTTAGGAGTAGCGAGGGACTGGGAGGGACAGGAGCCTTGTGTGTGGAAGTTTAGAACCTGCCCGGGTGGGAAGCCTGGAGGAGGTGTGGTGGGTGGGATTTAGGGTTTCCATGGGGGATCCAGTCCCAGTTCTGCCCAGCGCTCTGGTTTCAGGTGAGGGAGCCAGGAGGCAGCTCCATCCCTGTCCTGCCCCTGCGGGTTCGGAGATGCCTCCATCCCATCCCATCCCATCCCATCCCATCCCATCCCATCCCATCCC
>NW_020897843.1:36378-39123 GCF_003984885.1 Neopelma chrysocephalum | reverse complement strand
CCCTTCCCATCCCTTCCCATCCCATCCCATCCCTTCCCATCCCATCCCATCCCTCTCCTCCACGCTGGGACACCGCGTGTCCGTGCCAAGCGTGTCCCCAGACCCCACCTTGTCCTCCCCACAGTGTCCGAAGACATGGACAGAAGCACTTTGACCCCCAGCACCACCATGAGGCCCTCGGACAAGATGACCAACGCTCACGTGGTGGAGCGCGCCTGCTGCCGGGACTACCAGCGCCTGGGGCTGGGCACGCTGAGCAGCAGCCTGACCCGCTCCAAGAACGAGCCCTTCCGCATCTCCACCGTCAACCGCATGTATGCCATCTGCCGCAGGTGAGCCGGGCACGGGGGGGACCCCACCCGCCCCCGGGGGGACCCCGCTGAGCCCCCCCCGCTCTGTCCCGCAGCTACCCCGGGCTGCTCATCGTGCCGCAGAGCATCCCCGACAACACCATCCAGCGCATCTCCCGCTGCTACCGCCAGAACCGCTTCCCCGTGGTGTGCTGGAGGAACTCCCGCACCAAGGCCGTGCTGCTGCGCTCGGGGGGGCTCCACGGCAAGGGCGTCGTCGGCCTCTTCAAGTCCCAGAACGCCCCCACCGCAGGTGCCCGTCCACCCCCTGCCCTGGGAACGCGGAGCTGGGGGGCTATGGGGCTCCCCTCGGGCTCTGGGGTGGTCACGCTCGGGGGTCTCCCCGTCCAGGTCCCTCCCAGACGGATTCCACGAGCCTGGAGCAGGAGAAGTACCTGCAGGCCGTGATCAACTCCATGCCCCACTATTCCGATGCCGGCGGGCGCAACACGCTCAGCGGGTTCACCTCGGCACACATGAGCAGTGCAGGTGAGGGAGGGGGGCACGGAGAGGGGTGGGAGGGATGCAGGTGGGCTCCCGCCAGCCCTGGGTCCTGCTGTGCTTCCCAAGTGACCCGCTCTCCCAGGCTCTGGCATCCAAGGAGGCAGCGGAGCCTCTCCAGAGCTCCCAGCTCCAGCCGGATCCCCGTGGCCGGTGGTGGGGTTGGGTTTTGGGGCAACTGGTGAGCACTGGGAGCCCCAGGGAATTTGGGAAACCCAATGTCCCCGGATCTGTGAGCACTGGGAGCCCTCAGTGCACTCTCTGGAGCTCCAAACTCCAGCTGGGACTCCGTGGCTGGTGGTGGGGATGGGTGCTTCGGGCGCTGGGAGCCCCGAGGGATTTGGGAGCCCCGGTGTCCCTGGAGCTGCAAGCACTGGGAGCCCCAGCCCGTGCTGGGATCCAGGCACTCGCCGGGGCCGGCGGGGACAGACCCTTCCAGCCGGGACCTGGCTGCGTGCCCCCCACGCACACGGCTGGGGTCTGTCCGGGGACCCCCGGTAAGTCCGTGCACACCTTGATGCCCTCCACCACTCGGCCCTTCCCAGTCGGCCCTTCCCTCCAGGACAGAGCTCCACCCACCGTCCCGTCCCAGCCATTCCATCCCGTCCCAGCCATCCCACCCATCATCGCTTCAAGGGGGTTGGGGGGAGCTGGGGGGGGTCCCTGAGCCGGGGGGGATAGAGGACATGCCGGCAGCCCCTCCGAGGCCCCTCCCCGGCGGGGGGGGACGTGCCCGGAGGAGGGGGCTCAGCCGGCGCTGGGGGGGCACAGTGCCCTGGCAGGGCAGGGGCTGGGACAGGGTGATCCCCCACCCGGGGGGGAGCAGGGCCGGGTCGAGCCCCCTCCCGCACCGGCCGCACCAGGCGCCTCTTGGCCGTGGCTCCAGCTGGACGGCGTTTCCCACACGCTGGGCTCTGGCTCCTGGCTCCGGGGGACGATGTTTCCCTGGCTCGGGGTGGACGGTGCTTCCCTGGCTCCGGTGCTTCCCTGGCTCCGGTGCTTCCCTGGCTCCGGGGGGACGGTGCTTCCCTGGCTCGGGGTGGACGGTGCTTCCCGCGCACTGGGCTCCGCGTCCCGGCCCCGGGGGCTCCCGGGGGCTCCGCTTGCTGTCGCTTTCTCTTGAGCCCCTTCCCCTCTCTCGGAGCAGCCGAGGGGAGGCCGGGAGGGCCCCTCGGGAGCTGACGTTCTCTTGGTGCTGCAGATTTCTCCGACAAGAGGCAGCAGCCTAAGCTGGGATCGCTCATGAAGCAGGTGATGGGAGGGAAGGACGAAGGGCCTGGGACTTTTAGCCGCGGAGGTGAGGACATGTTGGGGGGGTCGCTGCCTCGGGGGGCCTCGCCGAGACCCCCGGTCCGGGCAGCTCTCGTAGAGTAGACGCTCCCCTGAGCCGAGCAGCCGCTTCTGCTCCGCGGGGGCGGCCGCAGGGAGGGGAGGGAGGGACCCGCCGCAGCCCCCGGCGCCATCGCCTCCATCCCACCCGTTGTCCATCGCTCCGCCCCCGTCCCCCCCTTCGCTGAGCTCGCTTTGTCCTGTGCCCCCAGGGCTGGGTCACAGAGCCCGGGTCATCACCCTGTCCACCCCCAAGTGCGCGTCGCCGAAGGGCCGCGAGACGCCCCGAGGTACGAAAAGCGCGGCCGCCCGAACCTGCCCGGGCCCCCACTGACCCACTGACCCCCCCACACCGCCACCCCTCACACCACTAATGCCCCAGTAACCCCCCCTCAGTCCCCACGCCTGCTCCGAGCGTGCCACGGGCACAGGTAAGTACCGGGCAGCCTCGCCAGGTTTGCTTTGGGCTCCTCTTGCCGCTGCGGGTGCCGGGCGGTGGTGCCAGGGCCGGGTGCCGGTGGCGGGGTCGGGATGCAGGTGGCGGGGTCGGGATGCAGGTGGCGGG
>NW_020897843.1:28410-36368 GCF_003984885.1 Neopelma chrysocephalum | reverse complement strand
TGGCGGGGTCGGGATGCAGGTGGCGGGGTCGGGATGCAGGTGGCGGGTCCCGGCGATGCCAGAGCGCGGTTTGGCGATGCCAGTGATGGGACAGCGGAGCGGCCGGGGTCAGGCTCCGAATCCAGCGGGCAGGAATTCCCGCGGCACCCAGCGGGGAGCAGGAGCCAAAGCAAACCTGGAGCCCAGCACGTCCCCGGCATGTGCTCCCAGGGCTGGGCTGGGGGGGGCGCAGCACTCGGCCCCCCCGCTCGCCCTGCGGCCCCCCCGGCTGGGGGTGAGCCCCCGGACCCGCATCCCGACCCGTCCGTGCGGCTCCCGCAGGGAAGTGGGGCAGCATCCGGGCCAGCGGCCGCATGAGCAGCTACGCCCTGAACGTGGAGATCGGGTCCCGCCTGGCCGGGAAGGACCTGCTGGGGGCCCAGCACAACGGGACCCCCGCCGAGACCGCCTTCCTGCGGCAGCACCGAGCCTCCCTCTACATCATCGGGGACAAGTCCCAGCTGAAGGTGACCCCACCCCCGGCACGGCCCCGCGGGGGAACAGGGCTGGGGAAAGGAAGGGAGCTGGGAAGGGGCTGGAGCAGCAGGAGGGGCTGAGGGAGCTGGGGGGGGCTCATCCTGGAGCAAAGGAGGCTCAGGGGGGACCTTGTGGCTCTGCAAGTCCCTGACAGGAGGGGGGAGCTGGGGGGGGTCGGGCTCTGCTGCCAGGGAACAAGGGACAGGCCAAGGGGAAACGGCCTCAAGCTGGGCCAGGGGAGGGTCAGGTTGGATGTTGGGAAAATTCCTCCATGGAAAGGGCTGTCCAGCCCTGGCACAGCTGCCCAGGGCAGGGATGGAGTCCCCATCCCTGGAGGGATTTCCAAGCCCTGTGGATGTGGCACTTGGGGACAGGGGTCAGTGGTGGCCTTGGCAGTGCTGGGGGAGGGTTGGAGTTGGTGATCTCAGAGGGCTTTTCCAACCTCGGTGATTCCATGATCCTGAGGGTGGTGGTGGCTCTGCTGGGGGTGTCCCTCAGGCCATCCTGACTCTCTGCTCCCACAGGGGGTGAAGCCGGACCCGCTGCAGCACTGGGAGGTGGTTCCCATCGAGGTGTTCGACGTGCGGCAGGTCAAGGCCAGCTTCAAGAAGCTGATGAAGGCCTGTGTGCCTGGCTGCCCCTCCAGCGACCCCAGCGTGGCCTACCTGCGCTCCCTCGAGGAGTCCGAGTGGCTGTCCCAGGTCAGCCCTGGCTCCTGTCCCCCCCTTTGCCCCAGGCCGTGGGCTCCTGTGCTCTGCCCTCCTGGCCACCCGAGGACGGGGGTCCCAGTCCCTGCCCAGAGCATCCCTGGGACATGGAGTGGGGGGCACGGCTTGGTGTGAGGGACAGGGATGGAACAATCCAGAGCTCTGCTCCGTGGTGCTGGATGTGGGTGCTGCAGGTCTGGGGCAGCTGCTGGATGGGGAAGCCAGACAGGACCCCCAGGGAACGCCCCTCTGGAAGGGCTGGGACGAGGCAGTGCCAGCAGTGACCGGGGTCACCAGGTGGCAGCTGCCTGGTGAGACTGGTCCCAGTGTGAGCTGTGGGAGGGGTCCCACTGTGGCTGCTGGAGGGAGTGAGGGTCTCCTGGCTCTGCCGTGTCCGAGTGTGGGGTTGTGGCCCCGTGCGACTCCCGAGCGTGGCCTCGCTTGGGAGAAGGGGACAGTGCCCCAGCACCCAGCACAGGAGTTCCCTGCACCCTCCTAACACCTGGCCCTGCCCTTGGCAGATCCACAAGATCCTGCAGATCTCGGTGCTGGTGGTGGAGCTGCTGGACACGGGCTCGTCCGTGCTGGTCAGTCTGGAGGACGGCTGGGACATCACCACGCAGGTGAGAGCCCACCGGGGCCTGAGGTGGCTGTGACCCCCCCTCAGCAGTGCCTGGAGCCCCCTGTCCCTGTCCCCATCCCTGTCCCTGTCCCCACAGGTGGTGTCACTGGTGCAGCTCCTGTCAGACCGGTACTACCGGACGCTGGAGGGGTTCCGGCTGCTGGTGGAGAAGGAGTGGCTTTCCTTCGGCCACCGCTTCAGCCACCGCGGTGCCCAGACCCTGGCGGGGCAGAGCAGCGGCTTCGCCCCCATCTTCCTCCAGTTCCTGGACTGTGTGCACCAGGTGAGCCCCGGGATCTGTGCCAGCGGGACCCCTGAACATCGGGAGCACTCCGGGGGCAGTGGGAGGGGCCCGGGGCTCTGTGTGGTTTGGGATCCCGGGGGTCCCACCTCGCCGCTCCCCACAGATCCACCTGCAGTTCCCCATGGAGTTCGAGTTCAGCCAGTACTACCTGAAGTTCCTCAGCTACCACTACATTTCCAACCGATTCCGGACATTCCTGCTGGACTCGGACTACGAGCGGATCGAGCTGGGTGAGGGCACCGTGCGGGGCCCACGGGAGGGCACCCAGACCCCCACCCCAAATAACACCCCTTTCACCCCCTGTGCCCCCCAGGGCTCCTGTATGAGGAGAAGGGTGAGAGGAAGAGCCAGCAGGTCCACAAATCCATCTGGGATTACATCGACCGGATCAACAGGAAAACTCCCGTCTTCTTCAACTACATGTTCGCGCCCGAGGATGGGGAGGTGAGAGCTCCTGTCCCGGGGCAGCCAGGGGGGCTTGGATGGGGTCTCTTCCCTGCTGGAGTGGCTGGAGTTGGTGTTTGCCCACCAGGGAAGGGACCTTAAAGCCCATCCAGTGCCACCCCTGCCATGGGCAGGGACACCTTCCACCAGCCCAGGTTGCTCCAAGCCCCGTCCAACCTGCCCTTGGACACTTCCAGGGATCCAGGGGCAGCCACAGCTTCTCTGGGCAACCTGGGCCAGGGCCTCCCACCCTCCCAGCCAGGAATTCCTTCCCAATATCCCATCTCTCCCTGCCCTCTGGCAGTGGGAAGCCATTCCCTGTGTCCTGTCCCTCCATGCCTTGTCCCCAGTCCCTCTCCAGCTCTCCTGGAGCCCCTTTAGGCCCTGCAAGGGGCTCTCAGCTCTCCCTGGAGCCTTCTCTTCTCCAGGCTGGACACCCCAAATCCCCATGTAGACACATTGTCCCCTCAGCCTGGCCGGGAACGTCCTTCCTGATCCCAACCCTGCCCGTCCCACAGGTGCTGAGGCCGTACAGCAACATTTCCAACCTGAAGGTGTGGGATTACTACACGGAGGAGACGCTGTCCGAGGGCCCCTCCTACGACTGGGAGCTGACGCAGGGGCAGCCGGAGCCGGTGGAGGAGCCGGACCGGCAGGACACCGGAGCCCCCCAGAGCAAGCGCAGGATCATCTGGCCCTGCTATGACAACCGGAGCCGCGTGGAGCCCGACGCCATCTCCAGACTGCTGCAGGTCGGGGCTCTGGGGGGACACAGGGACACGGCTCCGGCAGGGCTGGGATCGGGTGGGTCCCCGGGATGGGGACAGCGGTGCCAGGGATCTTGTCCCCGATGGGGCTGATCCTGAATCCCCCAAAGGAGCTGCACAACCTGAAGACGGAGCTGGGGCACGTCCAGGAGCGCTGGAAGGAGACGTGGGACGGGGTGAAAGCGTCGCAGAGAACTGAGACACGGCAGGAAGGCAGCAGGGTAGGTGGGGGTGTGACAGGGGTGTGACAGAGGCTGTACTGGGGGGTGTGATGGGACTGTGACAGGGCTGTGACAGGGCTGTACTGGGAGGGTGTGATGGGACTGTGACAGGGCTGTGACAGGGCTCTGGCATGGGCTGGAGAACAGGAGTGGCTTTACCCACAGGTGCCCTGAGCAAAGGGCTGTTTTCTCCCGAACCCCAGAGCCAGGGAAGGGTCTCGGTGCTGGGTACTCAGTGCTGGGTTCTGGTTCTGAGTGCTGGTTTGGATGCTGGTGCTCAGCCCCACACTGGGGCTCCCGGGGGTCAGGGCCCCCTCCCCGTCAGGCCGTTCCCTCTGTTGCAGACCCCCAGCTCCCTCCTGATGTCCTCGGGGCTGTCCCACCACCGGCGCTCGCTGGGCGTGTACCTGCAGGAGGGCGGGGTGGGCTCCACCCTCAACCTGAGCCTGGACAGCGACACCAGCAGCACCTCCACCCCGTCCAGCGGGAAACCGGGCGGGCGCCGCAGCACCTCCACCCTCTACAGCCAGTTCCAGACCTCCGAGAGCGAGAACAGGCAGGGGGGGCTCGGGGGGCCGGGGGAACCCCTCCCTGGGGCGTGAAGTGCTGCAGGGCACGGCCCTCCGTGGGTTCCCGTCCCTGATTTCTGTTCCCGGTGCTCCTTCCCACCGTGCAGGTCCTACGAGGGCTCCCTGTACAAGAAAGGCGCCTTCATGAAGCCGTGGAAGCCTCGCTGGTTCGTGCTGGATAAAACCAAACATCAGGTACTGGGGGGGCGAGGGGGCCCCGGGGTCTGTCCTGTCCCTCCATCCCATCCATCCCTCCCATCCCAAATCCTGACAGGCGCATCCTCTCTCCCGCAGCTCCGGTACTACGACAGCCGGATGGACACGGAGTGCAAAGGGGTCATCGACCTGGCCGAGGTGGAGTCCATCACCCCGGGGACCCCCACCATGGGGGCCCCCAAGACAGTGGATGAGAAAGCCTTCTTTGATGTGAGTGTGCCCTGGGGGACACTGGGCAGGGCTCCGGCTGTGGTGCCGTCAGGAAGGTGGTGGGGATGAGAAAATCAGGTGGGAATAGGGCTGTGGTCAGTGGGAGTGGCTGAGAGCAGCATCGCTGCTCAAGTGGAGATGAATAACCCAGGCTGAGCTTAACTGGGCCCCTGAGGCCACGGGCAGGGTGCGGATCCCAGGGGAGGTTGCCCAGGCAGTGCCCCGGGATGGTGGGAGGACGGAGCGGGCTGAGGGGCCCTGCCTGGCTCAGCTCCCGGCCCCGCTCACCCCCTTCCCCTCCCGTCCCGCAGCTGAAGACGACAAAACGAGTTTACAATTTCTGCGCCCAGGACGTGCAGTTGGCCCAGCAGTGGATCGACCGCATCCAGAGCTGCCTGTCGGACGCGTGAGCGGCCCCGCGGAGCCGCAATTCCAGGCACGGCTGCCGGCCCCGAGCCGGGAGCAGAGGCAGCGCCAGGCTCTGCCTGAGCCTGGGACTGAGGAGAGGAGGGGATGGCCTCCCTCCCGCCCGCCCCGGGCAGGGCGGGGCCGTTCCCGGGGGTAGGACGGCGCAGGGAGGGATTCCTAAGGCATCCCTCGAGTTGGAGCGGGCGGGGGGACCCGGCCCCACCCGGCCCTGTCTGAGCCCTGTCGTGACTCCGTGTCCTCCGTGTGCCCGAGCCCCATCCCGCGCCCCGGGCAGGGGGTCCTGGCCCTGCGCCCCCCACCCCACACTGCTGGAGGAGCAGGAGCTGCCCCCTCATCCTGCCACCGCTTGCATGTCCTGCCAGAGCCCCCCGGAACCTGCCCTGCTCCTCCCACCGGGAGCGTGTCCTGGGCTCCGCTCCCGTCCCCGTCCCCGGGGATGTGCAGGGATGTGCAGCGCGGGGGATGGCGGCGGTGACACAGCGGAGCCCTGGGACCATCCTGTGTCCCAGCCCCGGAGCCCCCGCGCTCCCAGCACAGGATCGGGAATGCTGGGATGCTGCAGGCGCCGTGTCCCGGAGGGGATGTGGCCGTGGCCGTGGCTGGAGCCCCCTCGGGCTGTGCCGGGGTCCCTGTGCTGGCTGGGACAGTCTCTACCTCCACGGCCAGACCGGCTGTCCCGGGGGGGCACGTTCCCTGTGGGAGGTGCCAAATGCTGGAGCCTCCCGGGTGCCCCTCTGGCCCCTCGTGTCGGGGGGGACCGGCCCAGTCCCCTCCCCAGGATGAGGGTCCCCTCGGGGCGGCGGCGATGACGGGGCTGGCACAGGCTGGCACAGGGACAGTGGCCCTGCAGGTGCCACCCGGTCTCTTTGCACAGGTCACCCCCCACAACCCCCTGTGTGAAGGGGGGGCAGCACCAGGAGGGCACCACACGCGCTGAGCTCTTCTCCCCCCACCCCAGGGCTCTCCCCTGCCCCGAAGCCCCCCATGTTCCCCCCTCTGTGCTCTGCCTGGGGGGCTCGGCTGGAGCCCCCGGCCCCCCGGAGGGCAGCTCCGTGTCCCCCCCGCTGCCCCTCCCCACTCGCTGCCGTGTCAGTGACGGGGGACCCTCGGTACAGACCCTGCTCCTGCAGCCCCCCCCGCACTGGTGTGAACTGGGGGGTTCAGCCCCAGCCCGGGGGCCGTGGGGGGAGCCCGACCCGGCACCGTGTGGTGGCTCCGGCCCCGCTGCCCCCCCGGGACCCCCCCCGCCGCCCCCCCCCCCCCCCGTGTTGTTTTTAAAGCCCCCCTTCCCCGTGCAGAGCCCCTTGTACAGTCCCCGTTCACTGCCCCAGCCCGGCTGTGCAGGTGTAACACGGAGGTTTGTAACTTACCTGAGCAGTTGTAGATTATTGAAGTTTCTGTACATTGTGTCAAACATGCAGAGTCCTTGTATTGTATTTGTGCCTAGAGGAAAAGGTTATTCTATAAAGAGAAAACTAACGGAATTTAATAAAAAAATTAATATGACAGACGCCCTTTTGTCCCTCTGAGCCTCCGGAACTGGGAAAACACCACGGCAGACACGGGATCCAGGCTGAGCTCCTGCCCTCGGGACTCACTGTCCTGTGTCCTGGGACAGAGCTCAGGGAGGGATCCTGGCACAGCACTGGACACACGGACGGACCTTTGTCCTGTGCTGGATCCGCTCTGTCCCTCCTGCCACCAATCAGACCTGACAGGAGGGGGGAGCCGGGGGGGGTCGGGCTCTGCTGCCAGGGAACAAGGGACAGGCCAAGGGGAAACGGCCTCAAGCTGGGCCAGGGGAGGGTCAGGTTGGGGCTGAGGAGGAATTTGTTGGTGGAAAGGGTGGTGAGGCCTTGGCAGGGGCTGCCCAGGGAGGTTTGGAGTGCCCATCCCTGGAGGTGTCCCAGGAAGGCCTGGCCGTGGCACTCAGTGCTCTGGGCTGGGGGACAAGGTGGGGATGGGGCCCGGGGTGGATCCATGGGCTGGGAGGGCTTTTCCAACCTCAGGGATCCTGGGATTGTGGGATTTGCCCCTCTCTGAGGGACTGGGCTGACGAGCCCCTGTCGGTGTCACCAAGGCTCAGCTGTGCTGGGTCCCTGCCTGGGCTCAGGACCTGCAGCAGAACCACCTTCCCAGGAAAAGAGGAGAAATTCAGGTTGGGCACTGGGGAAATCCCCTCTGGAAGGGGCTGCCCAGCCCTGGCACAGCTGCCCAGGGCAGGGGGGAGTCCCCAGCCCTGGGGGATTTAGGAGCCCTGTGGATGTGCCCCGTGGTGCTCCGGAGGCAGCAGCAGGGTCACCTCAGCCCCTGTGCCTTGGTACCTTCTCCAGGAGCTGTGATGCCCCAAATCCATCCCACGGAGCTGCTGCTCTGTGTGTCCTGCAGGACGAGGAACCCACCACTGGCACGTGAATTTTGAGCTTTTATTGATAGTTGGAATTTACAGCCTAAAACTGACAACATAGAGAGATGCAGACTTTTTTTTGTTTGTTTTTCCTTTTTCTTTTTTTTCTTGTGTTTTTTCGTTGCTTTTTTACAAAAAAAAAAACAAAACCAAAAAAAACCCCACAAAAAAAAAAACCAAACCGAAAACCAAAATAACCAAAAAGCCACCAGCATCAGATTTACAATATAAAAGTTTTGACAGTAGAGAGACTAAAGTACATCTGGAATTACTCAGAAAAATAAACAGGGCAAAAGGCAGTAATTTAAAATTTGTCCCTCATATATACACATAATACACAGACATTGCTTACAAAGACCCGGATTCAACATTTAAGGGCAGTTGGCATCATGAGAAAAGGCTCCCCCACGTCATTGCACTAATTAAGGACCCCCGGGGGCACCCCCTGTGCTGCCCCTTCCCGCTGGAGAGGCCGCCTGGAGCGGGCCGGGATCAGCTCCCGGGATTCGGGATCAGCTCCCGGGATTCGGGATCAGCTCCCGGGAT
>NW_020897843.1:0-28400 GCF_003984885.1 Neopelma chrysocephalum | reverse complement strand
CCGGGATTCGGGATCAGCTCCCGGGATTCGGGATCAGCTCCCGGGATCTCCCTCCCTCGGGGCCGCTCCGTGGTTTTATTGCTTTACAGAGCGCGGCCTCGGTGACAGCAGGAAAGGCACCGAGTGCCCTCGACTCGCTCTTCCCGCCAGGAAAACCCTCCCTCGGGACGGCCCCGCCGGGCAGATCTCCAGGGAAACTCCGGACACCATGACGGGATTTTGGGAAGAGCGGGAAAAGGAGCTGCGGAGCGACGCCGAAAACCTGGGCCTGGGCCTGGTACCACCACTGCAACATTCCCAAATCCATGGATCCCCATCCCCACGGCGGCAGTGCCTTCCCCTGCTGGGATTGCTGGATTTATGGGGTCTCCAGTCCTCGGAAAAGGCTCCACCTCACATCCCACAGCCTGGAATGAGCTCTGCCTCGGCTGGGACACGGGGATGGCAGAGGGGGCCATTCCCAAGGGCTCATCCCAGAATGAGCCAAGGCCAAGAACTGAGCACGGCCACGGGTGCCCTGGGATGGCCATGGACCATCCCGGATGGAATCTGCTCCTTCCGGAGCTGCCTGGATGGCCCTGGCGGCTCCCAGGCACCAACCCCTGTGTTCCCAGAGCCTCCAGCTCTCCCAGAAACCAGGAACAATTTAAAAACCCACCAGTTTTGGTTCATTTTTAGCTCAAACGGGAATTTCGGGTCCCTCAGCCGGAGGGTTTTCCCGGGGGATGGGCCGTCAATCCCTGGTTTGTGCTTAACAGTCAAACAGCCGAATGTTCCACTGACCCCGAGCCCAACAAACCCCTGGAAGGGACGGAAAGCCCTGGAGACGCAACTCCGGAAGCTCCTGAACAGCAACGAATCTGGAATATTCCCCCCGTGTCCGGGTGAGGAGCCTACGGAGGGATTTGTGGGGATTCCTTGGAGCAGATTCACCCTGTACAACCCCCCCCAGAGCCCTGGAGATTTGGGGGGGTGATCATGGATATCATGGATATCACCCACTCCACGACTGCCTGGAGCAGATCCCGTGCCAGGACTTGGTGCGGGATAAAGAAAAGGTTTGGAAAACATCAGATCCAGAAAAATGTCCATAAAACTCGGCCTTTCCACCCAAACTCCTCCCAACCGCCGCCGGGTCGGACACGAGAGGCAAAGATAGAGACAAGGAACAAAAGGGAAAATCCATGACCTGCCAATGCCAGGGACACCCTGGGGCTGCTCCAGCCCGGGGAAAACGGGAACGGGGGTAAAAAAAGGGAACGAGTCGTTCCATCCTCAGCCCTCGGCCCCCTGGAATTCCCCCGGAATTCCCGGCCCCGCCCAGTACCTGCGGTGGGTCGGACTGGGCTCGTTTGTACCGACGCCCTTTGGAAGGTGCAAATCTCCTGCTCGAGGAGTTCTCGGCAAAGCCAAAAGCTCTGAGGAAAACAGGATTCGGGGGATTTTAGAAACCTCTGGAATATATTTATATAAATAGTCCCTATTTACAGCAACAACCGGGATGGGGGCGGAGGGAGGGAAGGAGGAGCCGGGACACGCTCGGAGCCAACACCCCTCGCCCTCGGGATGCTCCCGCCTGTCCCAGCAGTATCCCAGCCCTCTTCCCATGGATCCCTCACCCCTGCCATGTCCTACCTGTCCCAGCAGTGTCCCAGCAGTATCCCAACCCTCTTCCCACAGATCCCTCACCCCTGGGATGCTCCTGCTGGAGAAAGAAACCATTTTCCTCCCTGGAATCCCAAGGATGCTTTTAATCCCAAGGTCTCTCCCTGTCCATCTCACGGTCCAACCCTGGAGTCCCGTTGGACTCAGCCAAATGGGAAACCCCTGGGAAAGGTTGTCATTCCCATGGATGCTGGGAAAATGGCTACAGAGTGGTGGGGGGGGTCAGGTCTTGTTCAGGAATCGGCCATAAATCCACGTGCAGCACCCGGATGCTCCGGAATCCGGCAGCACCCACCCAGCTCCAACGCCAGGAGTCCTTCCCTGTGCCTCCTGTGATCCCAGCCAGGGAAAGGCTGATCCCAACCATGGGAATCCTGACCCCAACCAAGGAAGGTCCAACATAAACCAGGAAAATCCCGACCCCGACCAGGGAAAGCCTGGCCCAAACCAGGCCGATGCCAGAGGGTGTCAATTCCATACAATATTCCCGGTGTCAATTCCATACAATATTCCCGGTGTTCTCCGCTCTTGGCATCGGCTGTGATGGAAGGGATGAACAATTTTAAGAGGGAAAAGCTCTTCAAGGATTTCTCTGGGACTGTTTGGGCTGGAAAATCATTTCTCGTTGCAAAAAAACCCCCCAAAATTCATCAGAGGAACATTTATATTCCACAAGGGGAAAATATTTACAGGCCAAGGAGGTTTTAATTTAAATTACACCTTAAATAATAAAATATTTGGTATTAAATATTAGTTCTATTCAAGCAGAAAAAGAGGGACAATCCATTTTTTTGGTGCTTTTAAGCCCAGTTTCTCTCCTGCTCGGACAGATCTGACTCCCAGGCTGGAGCTGGGGATCCATCTGGAGCTGCTGGCAGGACACAGACACCACATTATCCCTGCATCCCGAATCCAGGGCAAGCCCAGCAAGGGAGGGGAAGGGGCCTCGGGGGTCCTTCTGAATCCTCGTGGGTCCCTGGGGCAGCTCCCAGTGACCAAGTCCTGTCTGGCTCCACTGGGAGCTGGAATTGCAGCCGGGGCTCTGGGATGACACCAGGGATGGACTGACTGGGATACAGGGATGGACTGACTGGGATACAGGGATAAGCAGCTGAGAGGTGTAAGAGGAAGGGCACAGGGAACAGAAATACCTTTGCTGGGATCTGGATGGATTTAAGGCACTCGGAACAACAGTGGGATACTTGGGAATGGTCACTGCCCGCACAGCCTGGGCTCTGGGATGCAGGATGTTCCCCTTCCCTGTCTCCTGGTGATCTGGGGATGGAACAGGACTTGGCTCCAAGCTGGAATGAGAAGCAATGGCTCCTTCCAGACTAAATCCAAGGCACTGGGATTACACTGGAACTTGCCCTTGGATCAGTGCTGTGCCCTGGAGAGCTCAGGGCTCCCAGGGCTCGGAGCTGGAGGTGTCCGAGGGAGCAAAATGCCTTTTCTTGGGAAAGCCACAGCAGGTCCAGAGAAAGGGGAGGAGCTTGGAGCTTCCCATGGGAATAGCAGGGATGTGATACAATGCATGGGAATTACATGCAAATTAACAGGATACAGGTCGGGAAGGGAAGGGAAGGGAAGGGAAGGGGAAAGGGGAAAAGGGAAAGGGGAAAGGCTAAAGGGGGGGATTTTCCACACAAAGCCATTTTTCCAGATGTGCTGTGGCCACTGAGCCACTGTTTGGAGTTGGAACCTTCTTGGGATGATGAGAGAGAGGAGCAGAAAAGGGGTGAAGTCTCAGTGCAAAGTCACTGCCACAGCAGGGGAGGAGCACAGAACGACTGCCAGGACCATGGAACGACTGCAAGGATCAAGGAACAAGTGCCAAGACCATGGAAGGACCATGAAGACCATGGAACAGCTGTGAGGAACAGCAAGGAACAACTGCAGGGCCCAGGGCAGGACTGCCAGGCCCATGGGACACACTCCAGAGCTCACTCCAAACCCACCACCAGCAGGGGAATCTCTACAGCATTCCCAGAATTCCTCCAAAGTTCTGCAAAACTACCTCTGAGCATCAAAATTACAGGATAAAAGGTTTTTTTTCCCACAGTTTACATCTTGTCCAAGGAATCTGAGGGAATCAAAAATAGAAGGGGAAGGATCTGCCCTCTAGAAAAGCCCCGATGCCGGGGAGGGAAGAACGTCCCTCCCTCCCCATCAGCATCAGATACAAAAATACACTTTACACAGGGGAATGTCCCACTGTCCCACTGCTGCTGGGAGGGGGGACAGCCCCCGGAAATACAGGGAATTCCTGTACAAATCCAAGCAGGAGGTCACCACAAAGCCCTTCCAGGGGTGAGGTAAGTGAGGTTTGGATGAGAAAAGCCAACGTGGGGGAGCCAAATTGTTTCATTTTCTGTACATCTGTCACAAAGTTCAGCCATAAATGTCCGTGGAAAAGCGGGTTTGCCAGGAATTCCCACCAGCAGCACTCATGGAGGGAAACTGGGATCAGAAACCTCGTGGTCAACGGCTCCTTCCCAGGTGGGATGAGCTGCACCCGGGGCTGGGATGGTCTTCAGTTTGGGTTGTTTTCAAGTTTGGGATGATCCTGAGTTTGGGATGGTCTCGAATTTGGGATGGTCTCAAGTTTGGGATGGTCCTGAGTTTGGGTTATTCCAGAGTTTGGGTTGTTCTAAGGTTTAGGATGATCTCAAGTTTGGGATGTTCTCGAGTTTGGGACATTTTCAAGTTTGGGATGTTGCTGGATTTGGGTTTTTCTCAGGTTTGTTTTTTTCTTGAGTTTGGGATGTTTTTGAGTTTGGGTTATTCCCATGTTTGGGATGGTCTCAAGTTTGGGATGTTCTTGAGTTTGGGACCGTTTTTTGCTCAAAAACTGTTTCTTGCTTGGATGGAGAACCCCCCTGTTGGTACCTTCTGTCCACAACCCCAGACCTGTCAAGACAACACTTTTTAACACAGAGCACTAAAAATCCCCAGCACAAAGTCCCTCCCAGCCCACAGACAGAGGTTGGAGTCCCCATTCCCAGCACATGGAGCTCTCACATGCTGCCCTGGGACAGCAGACACAGGACCCTCCTCGAGCTCCCGTTCTGGAATGCTCTGATCCCAAAGGGAAGAGTTTTGACAGGTCCATCACACCTGCAAAGCAGCACCAACCCAAATCCAGGCTCAGCAAAAAATCCCACTGCGACGGATCCATCCGACACCGCCCCGAGGGCAGAGCAGTCCCAAACAAACACCTCAATCCAGGCTTTTCAGGGATACACACGACTGCTCCCAACACCAACACACCCTGCAGCCTCCAAGGCCAAAGGTTTCCGAGGAGCCTCCAGCTCTTCCCTGCCCAGGCTGCTCTGGAAAACCAGACTCGACCCTAAAGCCCAGCACAGCCTGGGTTCCAGGGGGGCACATTCCCTTTTGCCCTGAGGAGGGAAACAGCCAAGTCAGGAGGAGACAAGCAAGAGGGGCAGGACACAGCACGGAGCCAAAGCCAGCAGGGATGGGAAGTGCCCTCTGGAAGCACAGGAACAGCTCCAGCCCCGGCGTGTGCGGCGGCAGCGGCGACGAGGCCACGGGAATTCTCTGGGGGCAGCACCAACCCAACGAGCCCCAGTCCAAACCAGGTCACAGCAAGGCCCCAAGAGACTCAACATCAGCAAGACGGGTACACCCCTGATACACCCCAGATACACCCCAGAGACCCCCTGGATACACCCTGGATACACCCTGGATATGCCCTGGATACACCCTGGCATGGCTCCCCAGCCCCTCAGCTCTTCCCTGTGCATCAAATTTGGGGGTTTTCATTCCATGGAGCCCCTGCCCCTCACCCTGTGAACAGACACTACAAGGTCTCCTCAGAACCAGGGGCATCCCCCCCACCCCCTGGCTGGTTGGGTTTGGGGGCCTGTGGTGTCCAAAGCACACAAAGACTCTCCTGTTTGGGTGGGTTTTCCTGGTCTGTGATGTCCAAAGCATGGAACTGCCCAGGCCAACAGCCACGCTCCCAAATCATGGACCCACAGCCCCCACACACCCTCTCAGAGCCTCCCCTTGCCCAGGGCTCTCCCCGGGCCCCCAGGGCTGGGAGGGGAGGAAGGAACTGAACTTCACCTCCGGGAGAAGCAGCTGAGAAGGTTTTATTTTAAAGTTGGGCTTGGCACAGAGCGTGTGAGGGCTGAGGCTGCCTTGGGAGCACCCAAGGGACTGGGCACCTCTTCCACAGCCCTCTGGGCAGGAACTGGGGCTCTGCCACCCCTCAGAGCTCACCCAGCCAGGGGAACTGAACCACTGAGGAAAGGGGGCTCTTGGATCGGCACAAAACCCACCGGATGAGCAAATGATGATGAAGCCCCCCAGGAGACGGTTCAGTGCAGAGATGTCACCTCAGGCAGCCCTGGCAGAGCTCCCGGGCTGGGCAGGAGGGACAGGAAGGCACCTGGTGGCTGCAGGGACCAAGCCCAGGCCGGAGCCACAGCGTGGGGTAACCGCGGAGTGCCCGGCACGGGGCTGTGCCCCAAGTGATGCCACTGAGAAACCAGGATTTCAGTTACAGCTCACTGGCTAATTGGGGGGGAAAATAGTTCTGGGATGCCACTGGAGAACAAAAAAGCCACTGGAATTGTATTTCCTTCAGATATGTTCTTTGGGAATGTCCCTTCAACCTTCCCCAAGCCCTGCCCTGGCAGTGGGATGTCTGACCCTTCTGGAACAGATGCTGAGGGCAAGGCTCAGCTTTTTTTGTGATTTGTTTTTTAGTCATTTTTTTGTCATTTTTTTAATCTGTGCACTATGGGTTTCCATTCTGCTGCCCACCTGCAGCTCTCCAAGGAGGTGTCCTTGATGAAACCTTGGGTTTCATCCCAAGGGCAGCAAAACCTTGGGACACTCAACAAAAGTTCTGTCAGGCTTTGCTGAGGACACGGTACCCAAACAAACACCTGGGATTTTGCCTGCCATGACTGTTACAGCTCAAGAGAAGCAGGAATTCATGTTGTCAGAAGGTGGGTGAAACTCCAGCTTTATCTGCTGTGGGATCACACCTCCACAGCTCCACTCTCCCCACACCTCTGCTCACAGGGGTTCTGGACTCCAAACCCTCCAGCCGTGCTCCCCTTCCCCACTCAACCCCCAGGGACTGCCCACGGGAGCTCCCAACATCCCCCTGCGTGTGCACAAATATCCATGGAATAACACAGACATGGATCTACAGACAGGTCAATCCTACCAGGACAGACACCCTACGGATATGGACACATTCCAATCTCTGCACAGAGGGAGGAGGGACAGCGCTGAGCAGAACCTGGGCCGAGTCCTCATCGCTTTGGACACGGAGCTGAGCAAGCCCAGGGGCTTAAATGGACAGGTGGAGTCAGGAAATCCATTTTCACAGCCAACAGATCCTGCTCCAGCCCTGGGAGATGGGAAGCTCAGACTCGGAAGGACATTTATTCCTGGTTTACCTATAAAATCAGCGGGGCCACGTAAGGAACCCTCCCGACTCTGGATCTGTTCCCAACTGCAAACCCCGACACACCAAGCAGGAGGAATGTTCTGTGGATCAGGATCACCTCGTGGCTGGTGTGAAGGACAGTCCCAGGCAGTGATGAGGTAATTCTGAGCTCCAGTCCCAAACGAGGAGGGATCATCCAGCGGCACCAAAGCCACGGAGCTCGTGCATCTCTACAGCTCTGACCAACCACCGGTGACACACCTGAGCACAGACTGGGCACAGGCAATCCAATTAACCCACCAAGATAACGAGTCCCCCGGTCCCCAACCTGTGCTTGGAGCTGCTCACAGGACATGCCCAAGGATATTGTTATTAAAGCTCTCCCTGGCGTTCAGAGACTCAAAGCAAGAGCTGAGGAATGCCAAGTTCGGAATCTGCAGCAAAAGGCACAGACAGACACGTCCCTCTCGGAGCCATCCCAGGGGTTATTGCTGCCAGCAGCCCTGTGTCCCTGTGCAGGGGGAATTACTGCTCCCAAACCACAGCATTCCAAGCACACCAGGCAGAGGGAGCTGATGGTGACCCCGACTGGTCACTCGGGTGAGCCCCGGGTGGGACATGACCCAACACAAAGATCATTTCTCTGACTGATGAGGGGGATGAAAACAGACCGAAGCCAGAAGGATGAGCAAACTGTGCCTGCTATGGACATTTCCCCCTCAGCTCCTGATCCCAAATGGATCTGGCCATAATTGGTCATGGTGGAACCAACAAGAAGAGGCTGGAGGAGCCCCGTGGCCTCCCCGGGGCCGGAGCCCAGCCGTGGTGTCCAACAGACAAATGATCTCTCAGCTCTCACAGATCAGTTCTGGGGGCTGGAAGAATGCCCGGAGAGACCCTGATTTTCAGCAGAACTCTAGCACCAATCCTTGGAAAATTAAGACTTGAATGTGTCTCCAGCCAGGAACTCAAACCCACTCCCCACTTGTGACAGTCCTGGCTCAGAGTGGGATCGATCCCCGCACACCCAGCAGCGGAACCAAAGCACAGCGTGAGATTTTCCCCTCCCCAGTGCAACGTCACTTGAAATTATTTCTTTTAAATTACAGGGAGTGAGTGAAGACTTTCAGAAAGACCACGGCAGCACCTGCTTCCCGAGGGATTGCAGCCGGAGAATCCCCAGCCCTGCCAGCACCACACGAGTAGCCCACAGCCCCAGCACAGCCCCCGGGAGCCTCCAGTGCCCCCCATTTCCCAGGATTCCAGCAAGGCAAACCCTCTGTTTTCCCCCAGAGCAGAGCTGAGCAGTTTTTGGGCACACAGGGATGAGCCGGTGCCGCCGGACACCGACCCGGCCGGACACACCGACCGGGAATGTGGGAACACCTCGTGCTCCTCACTCCCCCTTCACACACCTCACCACAGGGAAGGACATTCCACGAGCACCACAGACATCACAGCAAAAACAAAGGGTTTCTGAGGAGGCCCCAGGGCTGGAGCCCCCCGTGCTCAGAACGACAGAGCCATGGGAGGAACTTCCACACTGCAGGGCAAAGCCCCTCCCTTGGCTCGGGTGAGAATCTCCCTGACAGCAGCCACTCGGCTCCCTCTGTGCCAAGCTCCACGAGCTCACTCCCAAGGGAATGATCTTCCAGGCCTGGGATCGCTCAGGAGGTGGCTCTGGACACCTGCCAGGTGGGTTCCAGCACAGCAGCGGGTCCAGCTCAGGGGCAGAGGAGCCCCCAGACCCAGGTGACCCCCCAGCCTCACCCGTGTCACCTGTGTCCCACCAGTGTCACCAGCACAGCCTGCCCGGGAGCGGGTGCTCCAGGCCGGGAACATCCCGTGTCCCAGCTCCAGGGGTTGCCCCTCACCTGGCCCTGCTCTCCCATTTGCCTCTCCCCCCACGGTGTGACCCCCAAATCTCTCTGGGCAGGGACACCAGGGGTGCCCGCCCAGAGCTGGGAGGGGCCGTGTCCCTCTCCAATGTTGTCACAAGGTACAAAGTGCAAAAGTGTTGCTGTTCCTGCATCCATTAAAAAACTTTAAAAACAGAACAAAACAAACAGAAAAAGGATTTCCATAATCATTTGAAAATACATTAAGTCTCCAAAAAGCCACCAAAGCCCTGGTCACCTCTGTGTGCTCTGGGTCCTGCTGGGCAGCAGAGCCATGGGCAGTGTCCTCTCCCTGGACACACCTGGACCACACCCAGCAGGGACATTGGCCGGGCTCGGACAGGAGAGGCCAAGTGCTGACCCAGCCCAAACGCTGCTCTGAACCACCAGTCTCCATGGGAGAGCAGGGAGCCACCCCTGGAATGCAGAGACACCTCACAGCACATCATCACCCCTCGGCCTCTGGCTCGGGACACCGCGGCCTTCCCCTCCCACCCCAAAACCTGAACCTCCGAGCCCTCCCTGCTCCGTCCCGTGGAAGTGTTTGCATTTCTCCTCCTATGAAATGTTTCTGATAAGGCTTTATTGCTATACAAAAGCGGTGCAAAGGCTGCCCGAGGACAGCTCCATCAGGAACTTTGGTCACACGACTGCGGGACTCTTGTGCACTGTCCCCGTCCCGGCGTTAGACCTGCTACCTTTCCCAAGAGAAGCTGAATACTGTGTGCAATAACACTCGGAAAATAGGACTTGAACCCCAAATACAAAACAAAAAACGAGGGAGACGGGGAAAGGGGACAACTCAAATCAGGCAGAAGGCTTTGCTTGGGAAGAGCCCGTCATTCCTGTGAGGACTAAACTGCTCAATGCTACATTTGGACAATGCAAAGTGTCTCTCCGGACAGACTGTTGGTGTTGGAACTGCGTGTCTGGTCCTCAATGCCAGCTCGCTCTCATCAATGCAGCATTTATTAAAAAATAAAATTAAAATGGAAAAAAAAAATAATAAGAATTGACAAATTGCATCACCAGGAGCAGCCTGGCCTGGGTCACACACGTCCCGTGGCAGCGGCGGCATCAAGCGGGGCCGTTCAACGTGGCTTCGGCGCAGGGCAAGGCCTCTTCTTTCCTGGGGAGAGACCCAGAGCAGCATGAGGGACAGGGAACTGCTGGGACACGCTGCCTCCTAAGGCTTCCTCCATCCTGGCTGCAAATTCACCTCTTTGGAGGGATCCGAGCCACCCAACCTCTAGTTTTGTTTCTCCTGCCTCCTAAAGCGTCACCAGCTTCCAACAAGAACCTTCTCAGAGCCCTTCACAAATTAGGACATTGAAAAATCACAGGGGAGCCATGGAATGGTTTGGGTGGGAAGGCACCTTAAACCCACCTAGTTCCACCCCCTGCCAAGGGGATTAGGGGGATAGAGCAGCTCTCCTATGAGGAAAAGGCTGGGAGAATTGGGATTGTTCATCTGGAGAAGAGAAGGCTCCAGGGAGAGCTGAGAGCCCCTTGCAGGGCCTAAAGGGGCTCCAGGAGAGCTGGAGAGGGACTGGGGACAAAGCATGGAGGGACAGGACACAGGGAATGGCTTCCCAGTGCCAGAGGGCAGGTTCAGATGGGATATTGGGAAGGAATTGCTGGCTGGGAGGGTGGGGAGGCCCTGGCCCAGGTTGCCCAGAGAAGCTGTGGCTGCCCCTGGATCCCTGGAAGTGTCCAAGGCCAGGTTGAACAGGGCTTGGAGCAACCTGGGCTGGTGGAAGGTGTCCCTGCCCATGGCAGGGGTGGCACTGGATGGAATGTAAAGGTTTGTCCCCACAGACAGCCCTCAGCAGACCCAGCCTGTCCCCCAGGGCAGGTCTGTCCCCACCCTCACCTGTCTTTCGTGGCCGTTTCCGTGACGGTTGTGACGACAGTGGCCACTTTCTGGTGCCCCTCCGAGTGTGGGGCCACGTTGTTCAGGGCTTTGGGGGCCTTGGGTGACCCCAGGTCGGCGATGGCCATTTTCTCCACCACCACGGCGTCGGCGTCGCTGTGGGAACAGGGCAGGGAATGTTAGAAGGGCAGCTGAGCTCAGGGCAAAGCCAAGGTCACACCGAAACGGGAACGAACGGGGCTTGAACTCCAACGGAGGAAAAATCCTCCTCCTTCTCTCCTTGCACAGGCCACAAAAACCCCGCAGAGAAATGAGAACTGGGACTGAAACGCAGTGTCCTGGGGGCTCTGGGTCCTAAAACCAACAGGATACCCCAGGAAGGTCAGTTCCTCCAGGCAGGCATTCCCATTTCCTGCTGCACAGTCCAGCCTGAGGGTTCCCAGAGCTGCCACTCTGCCTGCCCAGCTCAGCTCTCCCTGAACTGCTGCTTTGCAAAGCCTGTTCTGCTCTGACACGGGCACTGACACTGCTCTGCTCCACACACTCTGCCCAAGTGGCCCCTGAGGCTTCTCTGGGCACCTGGAAAATACCAAATTTAGGGACAGCACCTAAACTAAGATCCTGTGGAAGAAAATGTTCAGAATGTTCAGAAGCCAAAGCCATGAAATGAACTCGCTCTGGTACCATGGAGGTGCCACAAAGAAGGGTCCTAAACCAAAACAGGACCTCAGATCCTGGAAAAGGAGAAACTGTGGGCACAAACCCTCCAAATCTCCTCTGTTGGGACTGAAACCACCCAAATTTCTAACTGGGGAAGGGATTTCTGTGAAATTTTGGCCTCCCAGGCAGAGGAGGAGCTTCCCCATGAACCATCTTCTCCCAAGGTTCCATCACTTCCCTCTCTCTCCTTCAGAGAGCAAACCTTCCCAAGGGCAGGAAAGCTCAGGGATGGCTGAGCTGGAATCCTGTTACCAGCTGCCAGGGGAGCTTTAATGGAATAAAAGAATCACAGCCTGGTAACGAGACATGTGATGGAGATTTGAGATCAAGGTTCTATTTCTGCAGCTGCTTTTCTTGAAAAAAAACACAACCATAAAAATGAGGAATAAGGAGATCAAAACACTTCCCTTCCTCAAGGGCTCACATGCTCTTCAAAAGGAACGACTGCAAGTACAAAAATACACCTTGGAGAGAGGACAGGGACGGAGGAGACGGCAGAGAACTGAGCTGAATTCCCAGAAATGTCATTAGGAAACCACTTCCCACACAAGAAACTGGAGCTCGTGAGATTTCAGTGGCTCAAAGATAAACTTAAAATCAACCACTGAAGTTTCCATGACACGAGGATTCCAGCGTTACCTGACCACTGAGGGGGACAAGGAAAATTCCTCTCCCTTCACCAGGCTCCTGGAAAATCCCAGCTGGGCACGGAAACCTCCACCAGGGACACGAACGGACAAACCAAGGGGTGACACAAACCCAGAGGGGGAGTTTGTGTGGGGCTGTGACCCAGGCAGGAGGTTGGTCACAAGATTTAATGCCAGTCTAGAACAAACTCTGGTACCTATAAATATTTGGCATCAGTGTCCCAGGCTCAGCTGAGTCCATCAAGGCCTGTCTGGGGTGAGCTGACAGAGAAGGGAAACCAATGGTGACAGAAGGGACAGAAGGTGTCACCTGTCCCCTCACCTGAATCCCAGGATCCCTGAGGCTGGAAAAGCCCTCCCAGCCCATGGATCCACCCTGTGCCCCATCCCCACCTTGTCCCCCAGCCCAGAGCACTGAGTGCCACGGCCAGGCCTTCCTGGGACACCTCCAGGGATGGGCACTCCAAACCTCCCTGGGCAGCCCTGGCCAAAATGAGACGCTGAGACTAATCAATGATCTGCATCTCCCAGACCAAGGGTCTGTAAGGAATTCTGGCTGTGGTCCCAAATGATCCAAGAGCTGTAGGTATGGGATACAATCCCAACAAACCGCTGCCCAGCTGCTCACAAATCCCAGGATGTGCTCCAGCTCTTCCTGGAGCATTTTGTGGTTTCTGTCATTTATTGGCTTGGACACTGAGGGGGACAATGTGTTAACCCTTCCCCTGCCCCGCTGGACACTGACCCCAGCTCAGCCCTCCCGGGGGGGGCTTTGCTCCCCTTTTCCGTGTGACCCCACCCTGAGCCCGGATCCTCCCTTCTGATACCAGCACCCCCCCGAGATCCCTTCCCACCTGGAGATCCCTTCCCACCTGGAGATGTCCTTCCTGGCCTCCTGGCTGCCCTGCTGCCCCGGGGCCGTGCCCGTGGGGGCCGTGCCGGGCTCGGCCTTGTTGTCATTGTCGTCGTCGTCGCTGTCGGAGCCGCCCGAGGAGCTGCTGTCCGAGGCCACCAGCGGCGCCTTCCGTGTCACACACACGTTCCACACGCAGGGGGAGCCGGGGCTGACTGCGAGGGGAGGGCCCACGTCAGCCCCGGGCAGGGAGGGGGGGGTCAAACACGGCGTTTTCATGGTTTGGGTGGGAAGGGACTTTAAAGATCAGCCAGTTCCATTGCTGCCTAAAGGGAAGCCTGAAAACTGGAGGGGGGCTTTGGACAAGGCATGGAGGGACAGGACACAGGGAATGGCTTCCCACTGCCAGAGGGCAGGGATAGATGGGATATTGGGAAGGAATTCCTGGCTGGGAGGGTGGGGAGGCCCTGGCACAGGGTGCCCAGGGAAGCTGTGGCTGCCCCTGGATCCCTGGAAGTGTCCAAGGCCAGGTTGGACGGGGCTTGGAGCAACCTGGGCTGGTGGAAGGTGTCCCTGCCCATGGCAGGGGTGGCACTGGATGGGCTTTAAGGTCCCTTCCCACATAAACCTTCCTGGGATTCTGCCAGCCAGGCAGGGCTTTATTGAATGGGCTCTCCAGCTCCACAGGGAGAGCATCCCAAAAAACCCCCGTGGCAGAAGACAGTCCCATGCTTTTCCCCCCTCCCAGTGTCACCCACCCTTCCATGGCTACTACACACACAGGTTTAATTTACTTCCACCCAAGTCCTTTGTTAAATGGAGTTTTTCCTTGCTCAGGAGGGAGGAGGGAAGGGAGTCACATGGACTCCCAGTGCCTCAGCACAACCATCAACAGAGGGACTTACCCTGACCCTGGAATTCTGGGCAAGTGATTTGATAATCAAGCATAGTTAAAACAGGACTTTTGACCAGTTTATAGAAACATGGAATGGTTTGGGTGGGAAGGGACCTCAAAGCCCACCCTGTCCCACCCCCTGCCATGGGCAGGGACACCTTCCACAAGCCCAGGTTGCTCTAAGCCCCATCCAACCTGGACACTTCCAGGATAAATGAAATGTCTCTGTGATGGCAACTCCACCTCACTTCAGTCCCTTGCTGACAACGTTGTCCCAACAACCCCCCAGGATTTCTGAGTTCACCTCGACAGCCTGACCCTGGTGTGAAAGGAGCCCTCAGGGTGGGTGACACTGCAGGGACACTCTCCCTACACCCGGTGCAGGATTCCCCAGGGCTCAGTGCCCCCCTGTGTGCCCAGCCATGCTCTCACTCACAGTTCTTGTCCTGGCCCTGCTTCGGGGTCCCGTCGGAGTCGCCGCTTTCCGTGTCCACGGGGGAGCTGCAGCGGGGGCCTGACTCTGAGCTGAGGGGGGAAGAGCCTTGAGAAGGGGAACAGATCCCACTGCTCCCACACAGCCCCGGCAGAGGGAATCATCAGGCCTTGACCTTCCCTTCCATAAATATTTTTAACTTGTATAAATCTTATTAATTTACTGCTTTTACTCCCTGAGTGCAGCAGCAGCAGCAATGGTACAGGAGGTACCGTAAGACAGGAATGCCAGCACCAGCTGGGAGCACTGGGAAGCAGTGGGAAGCACGATCCAGGACAATCAGACAATATTAAACAATAAAAAGGGAAGCAGTGGGAAGGGGAAGGGAAGAAGAAAGGCTTACAGCCAAGGCACTCCACCAAAATGCACCCCAAATACTCTTCCCCCCCAAAGCTCCAGGGAAGCCGTGGCTCTTACCAGCAGAAGGGCTGGAAGTCAGTGAACTTGGCCCATCCCTTCTCCTCGGGTGCGGAGCTCTGCGGGGCGGCCGAGTCCCACACGCTGGAGCCCACGTCCATGGCCACGCAGGGCACGGGGGGCTTGGAGCTCACGGGCTCGAACACCGCCGTCCAGCCAGCCCCTGGGGACAACAACAGCCTGCAGCCCGGGATCCAGGGATCCAGGGGCAGGAACCATCACCCAAGGGCTCTCCAGCCAGCCCCTGGGGACAACAGCCCTGCAGCCCAGAATCCAGGGATCCAGGGGCAGGAACCACCACCCAAGGGCGCTCCAGCCGGCCCCTGGGGACAACAACAGCCCTGCAGCCAGGGATCCAGGGATCCAGGGGCAGGAACCATCACCCAAGGGTGTTCCAGCCGGCCCCTGGGGACAACAACACCCTGCAGCCAGGGATCTGGGGATCCAGGGATCCCAGGGCAGGACACACCACCCAAGGGTGCTCCAGCCGGCCCCTGGGGACAACACCACCTCTGCAGCCTGGGATCCAAGGATCCAGGGATCCTGGGGCAGGACACGCCAGCCATGGGAGCTCCTTCCCCACCCGCCTGTCTCACACAGCCTGGGAATCCCTCTGTGGATAAATATCCCTGTTATCCACAGGAGAGGCATTGACACAGAGAAATGGCATCGTGGATGCCTTCAGCCCTGAGCCAGTGATTCCCAGCTGAACTCCAGGTCCCTCAGCTCCTTCCAGCCATTCCAGCCCTAACTGAATTCTGGCACACACAGGTAAGGAATCAATGTTCAAGATCCCAGAAGTCACTTGACAGTTTCTTTTTTACAGTCCCGGCCTATTCCTTCTTCACCAGAACCTACTGCCACCCCTAGTCCTACTCCAGCTTCCAGTCCACAAATCCCACTTTTTGAAATACTGTCTGAAATACTTCCACAGCGTTGTTTACATGGTGAGGTGGGAAAATCCCTGAAGGGGCCAACAAGGAGGATGGAGAGGACTTTGGACAAGGGATGGAGGGACAGGACACAGAGAATGGCTTCCCAGTGCCAGAGGGTTAGATGGGATATTGGGAAGGAATTCCTGGCTGGGAGGGTGAGGAGGCCCTGGCCCAGGTTGCCCAGAGAAGCTGTGGCTGCCCCTGGATCCCTGGAAGTGTCCAAGGCCAGGCTGGATGGAGCTTTCAACCTGGGCTCATGGAAGGTGCCCCTGCCCATGGCAGAAAAATGATCTTTAAGGTCCTTTCCCACCCAAACCATCCTGTGATTGCATGAAAATCCTGTTCTCTGCAGTCTCCCTGCAGGCACTGTAAGGATGGGTTTGCAGCAGGCAAAATAGAGCTGGAAAAGCAGGAGAAAAGAGAGAGACCCGGAGTGTGGAGACACTTGGCAAAGGTCTGCACAGAACCCTTATCATGTGATGTGAGGGGTTCATGCCCTAGTCCTCCAGTGATGTTTTGATCAGGATCTGCACTAAAACAGTTGGGATTCACAGAGTCACAGAATCATGGAATGCTTTGGTTGGAAAGGACCTTCAAAACCATCTCATTCCAACACCCTGCCACGGCCAGGGACACCTTCCCCTGGGATTATCCTGGTGCCCGTGGCTGCCTGAGCACAGCTGCTGTCCTGAAGGAGCTGGGCATGACTGCAGCTCCCTGATAGCTCAGAGGCAGAAATGGAGCCTGAAATTCCCATTTCTCTGTGCCCAGGTGGAATGGTAGACTCTCCACAGGAACCTGGCGCTGTGCAAAGTGCTGCTGTGCTGCAGATCTCCCCCCAGCACACATCCTGCTGTGCACCCTTTACCTTCAGAGGTGTCAGAGGACTCCTTCTGCTCCGAAATGCTGCTCTTGGGGCTGTTTGCTGAGGGGGGAGGCGGCTGCTGCTCGGGCTCCTCCTCCTCCTCCGAGTCCACGCTCCCGTCGTGGTCTCCGTTCTCCAGGTCGCTCTTGGACGAGCCCTCCGAGGTCTGTGACGCTCCAAACCTGCCCCACAGAGCCCAGGTGAGCAGGACTCCAGCTCCCCCAGCCCCCAGCTGCCCTCTCCCCGCTCCAGGGACACGGCCCAGTGCCTTTTCCGGGGTTATTTCCCCCAGAATGCACAGCCAGGCAGGAATCTGGGAGATCCCTCCAGGGACAGCCCCGAGGGCTTTGCCAGTCCAAACCCATCTGCAGAGGCAGGAATGTGCTGCAGTGACAGACCCGGGGCTGGAGCCTGGTGGGACCACACAAACCAGTGGCAAAGAGGAGCATACTGGTGTGGAATGGACCCTGTGTGTGAGCAGCACCATCGGGGTGCTGGTGCTTGGCAAGGAAACATTGAGCTCTTGGTGGTTTTTCCTGTCCCCCTCGATCATATTTCCAGACACAGAATTAGAGAAGTGACTTTATTCAATAACTGGCTCCATCAAAGGGATGAAGAAGGATTTGCAGAGCCAGAGATGCCCCTGGGAGGTCCCTTGTTCTCATGAAAAACATCACCTTTTTTTCTTAATATTCTGAAAAAGTTCTGTCTGCTCCCCTCAGTCTTAACTGCTCCTCCTCCTCCTCCTCAAAGATGAAGAAGTTCTAAGTATTTCACACTAAGGGTGGGGATTTTTAATACCTTTGATTTTACTCCATGACAGACCCAGTCCCTGGGTTTTTCCATTGTTACTGAATTCCCTCACACTGGATCTCTGTTGCACATTCAAGACAAGCCCCCGGCACACGTGGCACGGGGAGTCCTCAGGGCTGGCAGACAGAAACCTCAGAGCCCCTCAATAACACAAACATCAAACACCTAAGCAGGGCCTGGACTGAAATGTGCAGCTTCCCAGCATTCAGGGGGAGAAATGAGTGCTTTGTTTTCACCTTACCGTGTTCTTGATTTGACCTGGGTTGCGTAGCTGATCTCCTTCTCCTCCCAGATGTCCTCCTCCTCCTCGTTGTCGTCGAACTGCTGGATCCGCTCGTTGCAACAGGCCTCAAACAGGGAGGCATTGGGCTGAGGGACAGGGAGGAGAGACCAAATCCCAGTCATTCCTTGGGAAAGACTGAGGAAACCGAAGTCTGAGTACTGGCCCAACCAAGCTCTGCTCAGGAGCTGAGGGTGGCATCCCCTGGGGGGAATCACCACTGTCCAGCTGCTGCTTTGCTTTGGGGCAATTCAACAGGAAAGACCAGACACAGCCTGGGAATATTTAGATCCATAAGAAATCCAGCCCTCTCCACGCTTCCCTAAGCTGTGCCTGGAAAGATTATCAAAGGCTGGGAGAATTGGGATTGTTCATCTGGAGAAGAGAAGGCTCCAGGGAGAGCTGAGAGCCCCTTGCAGGGCCTGAAGGGGCTCCAGGAGAGCTGGAGAGGGACTGGGGACAAGGGATGGAGGGACAGGACACAGGGAATGGCTTCCCACTGCCAGAGGGCAGGGTCAGATGGGATACTGGGAAGGAATTCCTGGCTGGGAGGGTGGGGAGGCCCTGGCACAGGTTGCCCAGAGAAGCTGTGGCTGCCCCTGGATCCCTGGAAGTGTCCAAGGCCAGGTTGGACGGGGCTTGGAGCAACCTGGGCTGGTGGAAGGTGTCCCTGCCCGTGGCAGGGGTGGCACTGGATGGGCTTTAAGGTCCCTTCCAACCCAAACCATTCCACGATTCTGTGCTTCTAAGAACAACAGACTGACACTGCAGAGAGGGAGAAAAATTCCTTAAATGCCAGGAGTGGAATTCTGAGGAAATATTTTTGGGGGAGACGCTCTGGGGTATTGGCAGTGCCCCCAGTTCCTTAACTGGACTCAGTGCCCAGGGTGACACCTCTGCACTGACCAAAAAACCCACCAAATGTTCATTCTTTCCAAATGAAAGCAGGACCCAGGCAGGTTAAACCAGCCCCCAACCCCACTCACGCTGTCGTCATCGGCGTCGATGTTGAAGTTGATCTCGGCGATCCTGTCGAAGGGAGCACTGCCCAGGGGAGGGAAAGAGCCTTCAGGGGTGGCACAGAGGAACCTGGGCATCCCCAGCACCACCCAACCCCAGAGCCCCTCCAGGGGTCTGTTCCCTGAGCAGCCACTCCTGTATCCGGGCCGTGGTCTCCCCTCTTTGAGATGAAGGGTTAGTTCAGCCCGGAACATCCCCTGTCCATGGCAGGGGGTGGAACTGGGGGGGCTAATCCCTCCCATCCCAACCCACTCCAGGATTCCACGGGTCAGATCTCCTCTCCTGGGGCTGATTGAATCCCTGAGGGAGCAGCCTTTGCCATGAGCTCCTTGCTGTGGGGTTTTGGGGCTCTTGGCAGCCCCAGCAGGGTCGGGCTGTTCTGAACTCTCGTGGTGCCTGGGGAACAGCACGGTCGGCTCTGCTTCCCCCAGATCCCTCCAGCTGATCCCAATCCCATTGGAAACATTTAAATAAACTCATCATTAATGAAAAAGAGAAGGAGCTGCAGCCAGCTGCTCTGGAATTCCAGTCCTATGCTCCCCCAGGAATTCCATGGGGCTGCACGAGACAGGACTCGATGGCACTGATGGCACTGGGGAGGCCCCCCTGGAATCCCGGGGGCAGTTCTGGGCCCCTCAGACAGGAGAGACCTGGAGGGGCTGGAGCGTGTGCAGGGAAGGGAAGGGAGCTGGGAAGGGGCTGGAGCAGCAGGAGGGGCTGAGGGAGCTGGGGGGGCTCATCCTGGAGCAAAGGAGGCTCAGGGGGGACCTTCCGATCTGGGAGGGCTTTTCCAACCCCAGTGATTCTGGAATTCTGTGGATCTCAGTGTGTGAGTGGCTCACACCCCTGGTGTGTCACTGTGCTGCAAAAACCCTAAAATGACCCAGTTTCCTGTGTGGCCCCAGAGGAGCCCGTTGGGAGAACAGCAGAGGGAGCTGCAGCCCAAAAACTCCACATTCCCAGACAGCTGGGGCCAGGCAGAGTTTATCCACCCTCTCCATGCAGCTCTACCTTTGGACAGTAGCATTTTCTTTAAAGACTGTTCAGTTTAAAATACCATCCTGCAAATCCCCAGGACACCGAAACATTATTAATATTTGTTAACTACTCCAATTCACATCTCCCACAGTGTCCAAAGGCTGGCAGGGAGCACCACTCTCACAATACTCCGTGTTTTGTGGTACATTCTCCTTTTCCAACCACAAATAAAGTGACAAAATCCCAGTCACAGACTTTTTTCAGCTTGGTGTTCATTTTACAACGGTCACGAGGCACTTTTGGCAGCTCCTCACGGAATTTAACTCCTCCCCTGCACCTACACACACACACAGGGTCACATTTGCTGCTGACACAAGTGAAAAATCTGTTGATTTTTTTCAGTGTGTAGAACCAAGTAATCTCTGTTCAATTAAACTCTGATTCAGTCTGGAACTTTCTGGCCTTATTAAAGTTCTGGCATCTACAAGGCTCAGGAGGAACCTTGGATGAAGGACAGAGGTGTTGCCACACTTCCCTGTCACCCTGGATCCCAAAGAATTCCTGTGATGGAGACAAACCCTCCAGCAGCTGAAGTGAAGGGGCAAAGCTGAGGAGCAGAACATTGGGATGCCCTGGAGCACTTCTGTGTCCAGAACTAAATGGTTCCAATCTCAGAACCATTATGGCCAAGGGGGATAATCCCAGTCCCAGGTACATCTTTAGGGAGAGAAGATGAGCTGCAGTTTTAATGGGATTAAAGTAAATCCATAAAAGCAGCAAATTCTGAGCTCTGAACTCAGCAAGTTGTGTAGCACTAAATCCCCCTCTCCTGCCTCCTCTGAGCTGTCCTTGCTCCTCCTTATCTCTGTTCCCTTTCTCAGAAGGGAGAAAATGGTTCATTTTTCCATGGACTCCATCAAACCACGATTCTTCCATTCCTAATTTCAATAAGGATTTAATTCCTTGGACAATATGTGTTTAATTGCCCAGAATTCACTCTAATGCTTTGCTTTCTCTGCAATTAAACTTCTCCTAGAGCAGGGCTAGCTAATAATTGCCTGTTTTATTTAAAACACTTCTCTTTAGAATGAAGAAATACTTTTCCTCGGTTCTACAACTGCCTTTGGAGATGAGGGCTGGGCTCCCACAAATAAAGCTCCGTGTTTTCCCAGCCCTGCTCCTTTCAAACCCCAGGAAGGAGGAGGAGGTCCCTTTTAAACCCTGAACCAGGAGGAAGGTGAGGTGCAAAGAGGCTGAAATGCTCAGAACCACAAACTCACTTGATGTTGTCGTCCTGGTCTGCAAACTCCTCGTCGTTGAAGCCGAACTGATCCACGAAGTTGGCCGTCATCTGCTGGATCTGGTACTCGGAGAAGGCCTGGAGAGGGACCCAAACCAGCATCACCAGGGTGTCCCCAGACACTCCAGGACATTACACAGAGCTGGGGGAAAAACCTGCCCTACAGAAGCATCAATAGCACCAAAAAGGGACAGACTCACTCCAACCCCCTTCCCAAAGTGGGACCACACACACTTCTGGGAGCCCTGGGCTGACAACTCTCCCACCTGCCCCCAGCTCCTCCCAAAGAGAGGCAGGAATTTCCAGAGGGAACCATTTGTTGGCTTCATTGGGTTGTTTTCCCCCAGTGCTGCAAGTGAAACCCACCACAGACATCCAGAGGGTACTTCTGGCTTCCTCCAAAGGCAAACCAGAGCAGCAAGTTTCCCGGGAACAGGGAAGGGTGTGCTGTCCACTCACCTGCTGGAGGGTGAGTTCATTGGGAAAAGCACTTTCGATGTCCTCGTCCTCACTGGAGGAGTGCAGGTGGTGGGTGCTCACCTGGGGGAAGGACCAAGGAATGAGCACAAGGGAAAGCTGAGAAAGCTCCAATAGTTTAGTTCCAGTCCCCCCCAAAGACCAAACTCCTCCCAGGCAGAAACTGGTCTGAGGGATAACATGGATTGGAGTTCCCCAACATGGATCAGCTGATGCTTGGAGAACTATTATGGAACACGTTTTCTACACTCTGCCCTTGAAATTCTTCAGAAAAACCAGCACAATGAGAATAAAACCCAGGAATATCCCTTTTTCTAGTGAAAGGAGGTCCAGGAGCCCTCGGGCCCGGGGTCTCTGTGCTCACCAAATCCACCGTGTTCCTCCGGTTCGTCTCCGTCAGCGTCTCCTCCACGAAGCTCTCCCACCTCCCCCGGCAGTCCTCGGGCAGCTCTGCAACGACAGGGGCACCACAAGGCTCAGCTCTGAGGGGCACCACGAGGATCAGCTCTGAGGGGCTCCCTGGAGCCCAGCAGGGTGGGAGGGCTCTGCACAGGGAGTCACTTCACTCGGGGTTTTCCAGCCCCAGCAAGATCTGCCGAGGAAGGTTCAGCTCCCGGGAGGTCAAACAGTCAGATGTGACTGGTGTGAACAACCTGAACTCCTCTGGAGCTACGGGGGCTAAAGAGACACAATTTCTACTCCACCTTTGTGCAAACAGCCACAAGTGTGGCTGAAGTTCTGCTTTTCAATCCTTGTGTCTCTCTTTCAGGTGTAATAATTCTGCTATGGAATGGTTTGGGTTGGAGGGACCTTAAAGCTCATCCAGCCCCACCCCTGCCATGGGCAGGGACACCTTCCACCAGCCCAGGTTGCTCCAAGCCCCGTCCAACCTGACCTTGGACACTTCCAGGGATCCAGGGGCAGCCACAGCTTCTCTGGGCAACCTGTGCCAGGGCCTCCCCACCCTCCCAGCCAGGAATTCCTTCTTAATATCCCATCTAACCCTGTCCTCTGGCACTGGGAACCCATTCTCCCTTGTCCTGTCACTCAGGTCCTCATGGACAAGGAATAAGGAAGCACAGACATCTCCCAGGAATGCTGCACATCAGCACCATAAATCCAGAGGAAAAGCAGCCCTCTGGCCCCAGAGGAGCCCCTCAGTCTCTGGCTGCACAAACAGAGCTCCAACATGTTGAGCCTCACTGTGTGAAAGCAAAGAGCAGCCAAATTCCTCAACATATTCCGGGGTTCTGGGAGGCTGCGGTGTTCCACTGGGAATCCTGGGCACTGGCCAAGGGCCCTGCAGGGATGGGGGTGCAGAGCCCTGGCAGGAGGGTGTTCCCTGGGGAGCAGGGGCTGGAGGTACCTTTGATGAAGTCGCTGATCTGGGCCTGCATGGGGCCCTTCTCCATGTTGTGCACCACGGCGTTGGCGATGCGGGTCAGGTGGCCCATGTTCCCCCTCCTCATCCCTCCTTCTGCCCTGCGGGGACACAACGGGGCAGTCGCACCAAGAACGGCCTCCCAGCCCCATGGTATTCCAGGGAACGGCCTCCCAGCCCCCCGGCATTCCAGGGGCTCCTGCCCCAGGAACAGCCTCCCAGCCCCCCTGAATTCCAGGAGCTCCTGCCCCAGGACCTGCCGGCTCCCTTCTCATGGAACTGGGAAAATTCTTAAGGAACAACCAGGGATACTTTTGGTCCCTACAGAACTGGGCAAGGAAGTTACCAGCAGAATTTGTTATCGAGGCAAGGGGTTGTAAGAGGGAAAAGACCAAAAAACCCCAAAAACCCAACCCAAACCAACAACAACAAAATCAAATCAACCCAACCCAGCAGTTCTGGCCTAAATCAGCTCCAGCAGGGCTCCAAAGCACTTTGGAGCCATCAAGAGCTCAAAATAGTGAGGGAAGACCAAAACATCCAACTGGACAAGGAAACTGAAGCCTCCAAAGTATTTTCACTTTAATATGTTTTAGGATCTTTTAATTCTTTAGTTCTTATCACTGGAATCACCACATATGCAAGGAGTTTATAAAGGTAAAATATGAAATCCAGGGCACAAATGCTTGGCCACCTCAGTTTCCACACAGTTTTCCACTGTAGGGACAATATAATTATGGATTTAAAACAAAAACACAAGAAAGAAAAAAGAAAAAAGTGAATATTCTTTGTGATTTCCTGGGAAAGCAGCAGATTGTGTGTTTGGGATGAGGTGTTAGAGACACCCCAAAAAATCATCAGGCTTTCAAATTCTATGTGTATTTGGGGAATTTGGCTTCTTAACATGCAAATCACCCCAATTCCAAATCCCAACCCAAATCCCAGTGGGTTCAGACACCATTAAATCCTCCCAGTGGTTCCATGTGCAGCCCTGGGGGCACCAATTCCTTACTGGATTTTGTCATTGGCTTCCCAGGCATCCAGTATCCTCTGCACCAGGCAGCACTTCTGGAACAGCTGGAGGGGAAAAGAGGGACAACAGTCAGGATTTTCCAAAGGAACACTCACAGCTCAGGAGTCTGAACGTGGGTTCTTCGGTTCCTCCCTTCACTCCCCAAAACCTCAAATTCCAGCACTTCCCTTGCCCAAGAATTCCTTCTTTCCCAATTATTTTCCCCGAGGATCCAGGGAGAACAGCACCACCTGTAACATGCCCCCCTCTCCTGGGCTTCCCAGCAGCAGGGATGGAAACACTGCTGGCATTTGGAACCACAGCACCAAGGTCTCACCAGGAGGGCCCCCAAAGGGAAGCTGAAACGTGCTCAGGGAGGTTTTATTGTCCAAAATTTATAGGTGTTTTTACTAAAAAAAACGGAATTAAATACCAATGGATTCAGGAGCCCGTTAAATGCGGTGATTTTGACGTTTATTTTGTGACAGGACGCTAAAAATAAATGTACAAAAGCACAGACGGAGCCATGAGAACCAACAACAAACAACAACGAGCTAATAGGAATAAAAAATCCAGGCTCTGGAATGGCTGATCCACCAATTCCTGGTTAATCCAGTGCAGGGGGGCCCCAGGGTGTGGTGACTCACGTGGGTGACCATGAGGTTCTCGGGGCTGTTGGCCGGAGGCTCCACGTGCGCCGCGTTCCCGTTGGGAGCCTCCTCTTTGCTCTCCTGCTCACCCGTGGGGGGCTTTCCCTCTTGCACAGAGTGGGACAGGATAGCTGCTATGGACAGTTCCACTTGGAAATGCAAGAAGTTATTCCACGTGTATTTAAAAAATAAGTCCTGCGAGGAAAAGGGAGAGACAGAAGGGTTTAGTCAGGATAAATCTTCCCGCTTTTAATGGTCAAACGTCTGCAGGGACCTTTCCAACCCCAGCCATCCCAGGATTCTGTGACTTTGGGACATTAAATCAGTGCCCAACTTGTTTAATCAGCAATTCCACTAAAACAATTCTCCTTCTCCACCCCAGCAGCCACTGAGGGCTGGCTGGGCTCTGCTGCCCCTGGATTCCCAAGTGAAATTTCCCAAGGGAAATAAATGAACATTTCCTAACAAACTGAGCACTTGGGAATCCTCTCACTCCCAGGCAGGACTCACAGCACAGACATGCTGAAAAAAACAAGCTAACTATTCTGTGGCTGATTTAATCCTAAGAAAAAGAGTAACTAATAATTTTTAAGTATGGAAATAATTCTCTTAAGGCTGCCCAGGTTACACCAGAACCTTCCAGCCCCGGTCCCTGTTCCCAGCGGGACAACCTTTATCCATGGTCTGGATCAGGAGAGGGCTGGATCAGGGGCTGCCCAGGGAGGTTTGGAGTGCCCAGCCCTGGAGGTGTCCCAGGAAGGCCTGGCCGTGGCACTCAGTGCTCTGGGCTGGGGGACAAGGTGGGGATGGGGCCCAGGGTGGATCCATGGGCTGGGAGGGTTTTTCCAGCCTCAGGGATCCTGGGATTCTGTGAGGAAGCCCAGCTCCCAGCACTACAGGAGCTCACACACACACCACAACCAGACTGTCTCACACACCCTCCACTGCATTAACAAGAAATGTTAAGTGTGAGGCTCAGTTCCAAATCCCAAACAATTGGATGTGGGTTACAGAGGCTGTTCCAGGGCTGGATGCTCCTGCAGCAGATTAGAGCAGTAATTAGGCTCCGGCCCCCCTCGCACAGAGGAGATGAAAGGGAAAGCAAAACTGCTCCCAGTGGGAAGCCCTTCCCCTCTCCCCGCTCCCGGTGTCCCGCTGGGATACTCACAAGTAATAAATCCATGGTACTGAGTCTGCATAGTTCCTGATTAATACTGGGAGTGTTGGTGTGCAGCAGCGCCGCGATGAGCCGGGAGCCGTGGAGCCGCGCGTTCCCCAGCGGCTCCTCCAGCACCCCGATCGTGGTCAGGATTGCGGATTTCTGAGGGAAAACAGGGCAGGGTCAGCTCACCCCAGCACCCCTCGGGGCACACACACAGGGGATTTGCTCCCCAGGAGCAACAGCCAGAAATTAAACCACCAGTTCCACCTCAACAGCAGGAGGAACTTCTTCCCACGGAGGTGGCAGAGCCTGGAGCAGCTGCCCAGGGAGGGGTCAGAGTCTCCCTCTCCAGAGACATTCCAAACCCACCTGGACATGTTCCTGTGTCACCTGCCTGGGCAGGGGGGTTGGACTGAACGGTCTCCAGAGAGCCCTTCCAACCCTGACTATCCTGGGATTCTGGCATTTCACAGAGCCAGTTCCTTTCAGGAATGTTCTCTGCAGGGAAACCTAAACCACCCTCCCAGTCCTGTGAGCACTGGGAGACTCCGACTTCCAAATCTGAAGATTAAAACCCCAATATCCACTAGCTCAAATTCCCTCCTCTTCACTACCCTCCCTCAACCCCCCAGTCCCAAGTGTCTGCACTTCTTGGATTTCCCTGAACACAACAGCTCCCAGGTTCCTCCTGCCTGATCCCTGAACCCCTGAACTACCACACTGGAGTGTGGATTTTCCTCCCCAAGCCCTCTGTCTGTGGCAGCCTCCTGCTCCTGGCAGGGCCCAGGAGATCCCTGTGCAAGGACAGGGAAGTCCCCTGAGCAGGAGTCGGGCTGGGCCTACCTTGGGTGGGCTGAGCAGCAGCTGGTGGAAGTCCTTGAGCCGAGGTTGGATCCCGTGCAGGATGCTGCTGTTGACAGTGTAAGACCTTTCGAATCCCTGAGTGTACGAGTCCATCAGTCCTTCCACCCTGCCAGGGGAAGAGCAGGACAATTCCCTCGGGATGAATCTCCCCGTTTTTAACCACCAAAGGGTATCACGTGGCCTTACAGGTCCATTCCAACCCCAGCCACCCTGGGATTCGGTGACTTTGGGATAATAAATCACTGCCCGACTTGTTCAATCAGAATTCCACTAAAACAACTTCCCTTCACACCTCAGTGTCCACTGAGGTGGAGATTTGATAAAACCTCACAAGGGTCTCCAGTCTCACTGGCCATGTCAGTGATTTTCTCTGAAAAAATAACTGTCAATATGAAAAATAATAATTTCCAGCCACTGAATACATTTACATAATATATTTACATACATTATATTAATATATCATTTACAAGATGCTCTTCACATATCAAACCTGATATCAAACTTTGTGTGTCAAACCTGTGCCTGAGGTGACAGAGACACACTCCTGAAGGGCTTTCTGCTCTTTAAAAGTTCCCCAATGTTTGAGAAGCAAATGACATCAGCAAGTTAACTACAAATATTTGTTAAAAGCTGTAAATCCTCCCCAGCTGTTCAAAAAGATGCCCACGAAGACACCAAGGGATGGAAAGCCTGAGGGGCTGGAGCTGTGCTCATCACCTCTCCATTGGCAGGGAGTAAATCAAAACAGCTCTGCCACCCAACTGCAGGGACACAAACACTCTTACTCCATCAGGAAATGGAATTCCAGACAGTCAGGAAGGAGCTGGGCAGGAATCCCTGAGCCTCCAGCTCACAAAGCTCCAGAGATCCCAGGAGCCAGCCCTGGCACAATTCCTGGCTCAGGTCCTTCTCAGTTCAATTCTGCTCAAGACCTTCTGACCAACACCTTGTTTCCCCAGTGCCCCCTCCTGTCCTGCTCTCCAGGGCCTCTTCCTGAAGCTCCATGATCTTCACCCTTCCCGATCCCTCCTTTTTGAACAGTGAGATGTTCAATATCTCACTTCCCTCCACAAAACTCTCTTTGCCTTTTCTCTCCTCTTTCTCCATAAGAAGAAATAAAAGGGGACATAACTTTTAAAAACAAAATTAGAACTATACAGTGACACATAGGGAATCATGGAATTGTGGAATGGTTTGGGTGGGAAGGGACCTTAAAACTCCTCCAGCCCCACCCCTGCCATGGGCAGGGACACCTTTCACCAGCCCAGGTTGCTCCAAGCCCCGTCCAACCTGGCCTTGGACACTTCCAGGGATCCAGGGGCAGCCACAGCTTCTCTGCCCAACCTGGGCCAGGGCCTCCCCACCCTCCCAGCCAGGAATTCCTTCCCAATCTCCCATCTAAATCTCCCCTCTTCAGCTTAAAGCCATTTCCTCTTGTCCTGGCACTGCTTGTCCTCGCAGACATTTCTAGGCAGCACTTCATACCAGGCCACAAAACGTCCTTTTTGCCCAAGAAAACTGGACTGGGGTTCCCAGTGCCGCTGCTCCTGGAGGGCAGGAATTCCGACTCACCCGGAGCGCCGCGTCTCCAGCAGGGTCAGCAGGACCTGGGTGCCATTGACGATGCAATTCTCCGTCTGCTCCCCATCAAACATGTTCCTCAGGAGCTGCTCCACACATTCCTGCCTGTGGGGTGACACAGCAGGGTAAGAATGACACGGACCTGGCAGCTGCTTTCATCACAAAATACCCACCTGGGGTCTCCTGGAAG
>NW_020897842.1:2404541-2442065 GCF_003984885.1 Neopelma chrysocephalum | reverse complement strand
TGTGAGGAAGTCCTCCCCTTTACACACATCCAGCTGCTGCTGATAAAATGGTCTTTTCGACCACAGAAATTCTTCTGACAATTTCCTCCTTTAGTTTTCTAACTTTCCTAGTGGCATACTCATCTTCTCAAACCCTTGCTCTCATCTGACTCCTATTTGCCTCCTCATTCCTTTTGTTCGCCCTTGACTTCTCACCTTCAACACAGCATGCCCTACGCTTCAAACAGCTTTCTGCCTTTTGCTTAGAAACCCTCCTGCAATGTTGTGCTCTCATTCTCTCATCAGTTTACTCCTTAAAACTTTTCAGCAATAAGGATGCCTGGAGGTGCATGCAAAGACAGATCCCATGTCACCTTTTCTGCTCGAATTCCTTGGTGCAAGATGAAGGATGCCCGGCACTTTTCCACTCTGCAGGTAACTGCATCCACAAGCAGCACTGGAGTCCATTCTTTTTCATTCCAAAGCATTCCCCAGGGTGTCACAAAAAATCTCTCATAAGCAGACACCATGAACAGCAAATACCTTGTTTTCAGTTCCTGCCCTGGAGACTACCAGACATAGCAGTGCAGATGAAGCCACAACTTCTACTGTGAGACAATACTACCACGACTCCCGTGGCATGTGCTAATTTCTACAGAACTTTGGGCAGATGGCAGATGTACTCCAGCTGTGTAAGCCATCCCTGAAGGAATTCCAAGTGAATTGATCGTAATGTGAGGAAAGTCCTGACAGACTGCTTCCCCACCCCCACCCAAGGGGAAAAGGATTTCAACGACAACAAAAAAGATCACAGACTGGGATATCCCAGCGACCTTGACTACAGCAGTCAAGTCTTACTTCAGGTGACTCAGAGTTACTCAGCTATCAGGACAAACTATCAAGTCAACCCTTTCACTTTGACACCAAGAAATAATGACTCTCGTGACACTTCTTCCTGCTCACTTGCTTGCCAAATAACCTTGTTGATATCTTCTTTACAGAATAAATGCAAGCTACCAGAATCTGATGTACAAGCAAGCTGCTCCAGCTTCTCTCAAGTACGGATAGCAATGGAACAGTTGCAGTAATTTCCAAGAAACTGTAAATTAAAGTTATTAAATATGCTTAACATAATTTTTGTGGCATAGAATATTCTTAGGCATCTCCATTTTAAAACAAGCAAAGTGGCTTCTGAAAATGCCATATAGCAAAAATACCTGGAGAATCACAGCATCCTGGAGCTCTGAGGCAAGATGCAAAGCACTGCTCCACAGTCTGGCCCAGCCACCTGGTATTGATGTGAATTACAGACCAATACAGGTGGAGACTTCCGCTATCCATGCAACATCAGAGAGTCAAAGGGAAAGCTTAAAATAAGCTCACTTAACTAGGCTGAGTCTAATTTGTCCCAGCTATGCATGGCAATTTCAAAGCATGTATTGAAGGGCACTAGGAGATGTGCCAGGTACCACCAGCAATTCCTTAGCAAGCGAACAGGTAGGGAAGGCACTATCCCTGGGACACTTGCCAACATTATTCTTCTTGAGCACCCTACAGTAGGGTTGCCTACTCAAAAAACAGTTTAACCCTACCTGGCAATGTGTTCTAATGTTCTACTATAAATTTTGTTTTACAACAAACATGATTTGTTTTATATAATACAGAACACCTTACTCAATTCCATACCTGTGTACTGCTTCCAACAGAAGCCACTAGCAAACATGGAAGTAAAATACATTAGAAATGGGGCAGAGAAACCTTCACCTTTTGTCTACCATCTGTTAGGGATTCAGCAGTTGGCTCTAGCAATCTGTCACAGATAATAGGCTGATGATTGGCTTCCATACTCCAGGCCCTCTTCCTCTTCCTCCTTCCTTGGACACAGAGACACAGGTCATGCTGGACCAGTCCCTCAGAGCCACCATGAGCTCACCCTGCCCTGAAGGGGCACCTTTGTTGGTGACTTCACTGAAACACACACTGCTTAAAGCCACGTGTTCCTTAGACTGTGTGTTTGTTTTAAAATAACCCATAATCAACTCATTCTAAGAACCTCCAAGCCTTAAATCATAAAGCCTATCCTCCACCAACTCCTGGAAATTTGCCCAGAAAGAAAACTAAAAAGTCTGAAAACATCTGACTTGCTGACTGTTGAAATCTGCCAGCCATGGTCCCGCTCAGCACTTGAGAAGCCCTGGTGCCCCACCCCAGCAGAGGGAACAGCATCCTAACGCACTGTACTTCAAAGTAATCAGCTGGCTGCTCCCTCTAGCAGAGGTATATACTTTTATACTTGAAGGAGTTGAACAAAAAAGTAAATAAATTAATTTTCTTTCCTTCCAACCAATAACACAGTAATTACAAACAAGCAATAGCTGTTGCCGTTTCTCAGAGAAATTTCTGTAAAAGCAAAATATACATCAAAACTATCAGCGTACATCAACTTGATAGGAATGGTGTTAACATTTTAAAGTCAATACATTGACTACATTGACTACTCTACATTGCAGAGAAAGTAACTCTTATGGCCTCTGCTTGCTTTAAGAAGCAGAGGAGCTTCAGTGCAGATAACACAAGCTAATGCCTCTATGGAAAATCAATGTAAGCCAGGCCTATGCAATGCTGAACTGAGAACTAGCAGTTACAACTCAGAAAAGAGACAGCCAGGTCATGCCCAACAGCCCTACACCAGTGGCTCAAGTTGGGGCAGTGGCCAAAAATGAAAGGAACAGGAGCTTGTGAGGAGAGACCAACAGGGCTGCAATTTCCATCACAAGCAGAGAAGGGGTACAGGAGACTGGAAGGATTATGAGCCAGGTTAACAAAACTCATAAAGACGTTAAATAAGATGAATATGCAGCTCTCACTATGTGTAATTTGCCAGACCCTGTAATTGAAGAAGCAGGGGCTCCTGAAGAAAATAGCAGCAAATTGGGTTAGAGCAGATAAAAGAAAACATTTCTTTACACTTGTGAGCAGGAAACTCACAGATCCTGCTACCACCAGCAGCAGCTGTGGAGGCAGCCACACTCAGCAGGTTCAAAATGGGACCAAACAAATGCATGGAAAACCTGATCTATAACCAGAAAATACAGGACCAGGCAGGGACAGCTGTGGCTCCTGAGGGAGCACAGGAGGACTGGACCACAAAAGCAACTAGGCTTGCAAGCTTTCCTCAAAGTAGACTTTCCTATTGCTCCGATAGGAGTTCGATTACTGGCCTAGATGGACTGTTGGTCTGACCCATAAGGGCATTTCTCATGTTATGTTTATTCCCACATACAAATGGAATTGGATTCACAGCCAAACAAAAGACTCATATTCAGAACTTCAGTTAGTGCACTGTCTCGATATTCACACGCACACACAAGATTCAGAAAGGATGTTACTTTCATTACACATCTTTCTGGATTATCTTTCTTTTCCATTGAAATGTGGGCTGCCTTTCGGGAGCCAGCCAGCTGACTTAGGAGACAATGCTGCTGAACTGCTGTCAGCTGCTGCACTGGAACACAGTACCATCTGACAGACAAGAAAAACGATTCTTAACATACTTACCACAACTGTGCCAGAGGTTAGAATAGCATTAGTTGTGTATGTTAGGCAAGTAAATAAGTAAATACTCACATATACAGCGAGCAGCTTGGGAAAAAGACAAAATAATATATTTACAGAATAATGTGCCGCCAGGTCTCCTCATGTGAGCATTTCCGTGCGTGATGCTTATTTTCAAAGTTATAAAAAGAGTATTTAAGAGAAATCATTAACCCATCAGCAAAAAACCTGTCCTCTATGTAAGCCTAAAGTTCTCCATCAATATATAGACAGCATCTTTCCCTGCTAGAGTGTGGAAAAGTAAAGTAACTTGGAAAAAAGGCCTGTATTACTAGAAATCATTTAATAACAAAAGCTTCATGGAGGCTTTACTTTGAAACTATTGGTTCCAACAAGACCAGAATACCTGGGAAATCACACCAGAATTAGAAAGCGCCTGCATGCCAAGTCTGAGATTGAGCCACATACCTTTCCTTCCTCAAAAGACTATTTTGATAGCAGATTTGGTTCAGTTTATTTACAGGTTTGGAGGTCATTTTTTAACTTGTCAAAACATATGCCAAGCATGTGTGCAGCAGCCAGATAACTTATAATTTAAGTAATTTCTGAAAACAACATGCAGAAACAAACATTTAATACAGATGATTATCACTTATACTTTGATTTTGGCTTCATACTACTATCTTTGCATCACTATATTTAATTACACTCCACATTTCCTTCATGATTCATCATTGCATAACAAACCTGATAGCTACTTTATGGGTGTGTTGCAGGTTTGCACAATTAACTGAGTCTATTGAACTGGAAATGACGATTTGTATTAACTGAAAAGATCATGTGGCTGCATAGTTTGTGGGTGTTGGTTTATTAGAATGGAAAGCGCCAATTAGAGAAGGAGAAAACAAAGACAAACTCATTACATTTTAAAGAGAAGTACCTATGACTTTCTGGAAATGCTAAAGTTAATCAGGGATAGGATTCCCAGGTGCTAAATTACAAAGAAAATTATTTTTCCTGTGTTCATGAGCATGTAGGAATGGCAAAGGAGGAAGCGCAGGCAATGGAGAGAGAACAAACACACAGCAATCCAGGAACAGGACAAGAGAGGCGTTTCCATGCCAAGGCCACCTCCCCTGTCACTGCCACCTCCCAGCCCCTTCCCAGCAAAGTCTGCAGACGCTGTGGGCTGCATGAGAAGGTCACACAAGCTGCAGCAGGGACTCACTGGGGACTGTGTGCTCTGCCCTGAGCCCAGAAACACACTCAGCAGATCCCAGAAGGAAGAGAAGGCGTTTCCCTCAACAAATACCAGCACCCAAACCTGCAGTGACCCTGCAGAGGGTGGAAGAGAGTGCGGCCTCAAGATGACAGCAATTTCTAGGGTTGAGGATTTAGAGGTTTGGCCATGTCCCAGGCCACGCAGGTGCAGCCTCACCACCTAGACCTTGCCCCACTGCTCTCCCTGCAGAGCTATTTCCAGCCATGCAACAGAAATACTTTTTTTCTCTCCATATTTTAAGCTCAACAGCAAATTCAGTTTGATCATACTTTACTGTTCATATCTACTTTCAACAGCTCTACCTCATTACCACAAATCCTTACTAAAAATATAAACATCAAATGCCTCCAAGCTGACTAAAGGTTACATATTCGGCTAAGACATTCACACTTAGAAGGTGATGCTCATGACAGAACAAACACCATATAATTTAACTAATTAAATATGTACTAAAAACTCAAGCTGTTCAGTTGCTCAAAATTCCCATGAATTATTCTGCAATGTACTTAAATCCAAGAAATTTCACAGCTTAATTATCCCTTGTGTAAATTTCTTAAATTTCAACACAGAAGCATTGAGAGTTTGAAAAAATACTTGATATGGTTCAATGTGGTATATTAAAGGAGGACAAAGTATTTTTCGGTGGAGGTTTTTTTGTGGGGGCAGGGGGAAGAGCGCGGAAACACACAGAATCAGGTTATTCCCTTAATTTATATTTTTATAACCTTAGCAATGTTTATGTGAGGTTTGAGGATACTGAACAGCATACCAAGGCACTCAAAAGGTGGTCATGTTTTTCACTCTTAAAAGCAGATTATTATTCCTACAGTATTAATAAATACTGCTTCACCTTTAAATGTCTTTTTTTCCCCACAGACTTCACAGTAGAACCAATACACATAAAATATCAAGTGCTTGTCATGTAGGAGTGCTCTCATAAGAATATAAGTATTCAAGTAGCTTATTTTAATGTAACTATGTGCAAAGGTATCTGTCTGTCCGGATTTCCACTAACAGCCAGTTAATATATCCCCAGTTTTGCTTTTCCCACCCAATTGCACTGGCAACAGCTGGAAATTCCAACTGCCACAAGGTTCAGAAGTATGAACCATGCACAGGAGTTCACTCTGCAGTATTTTCAGTGCCTTGAAACAAGAACTGTGTAGGTGTTGGGAGCAAGCACAAGAGTAAGCTTATTTTCTGTCCAAATACACCAGGCTGGTGGGTGAAGTTAGTGAATCAAACACCAAGGAAAAAAGGGGGACGCAAAAGATTGCAAAATGGTATGTAAAAGCTTGAGAATTATTGTGATCACATCAGCTTTTCCCCCTTCTTATCTGCTTGCAGCCAATGCTGCTATGCACAAGTGCAGTTAAGACCTGTATTGTACACACATATGCAGATATATGTACAAATTCATATCACATATGTGTAAGAGTGAAAAGCTATTCTCATGCCTCAATTTTTGAGATGTCCAATTTGAAATGTTTTGAGGCGACCTGATATTAAAGGCACGACCTTAGTTTTTACTTTAAACCTCATAAAGGTTATAGATCACATATATAAAATCTTAGCTAGAGAAAGGGGACTAGAGACAACTTCTTAAAAGATTTCTAAATAAATATTTAAAATATTTATCAACTATTTAATTCTAGGACCTGAAACTAGGATATGTTGATTAATCTATCTCCTCAGCAAAATCATTAGGTTCTGTAGAACTTCAGTTCTCAAAAAATTAGTGTTTTATTATTAGGCACTCAGGTAACTAGCATTAGGCTCTGGATTTAAAGATATCACTCATAAACAGACATTAAAAACACATCAGATTTTGACACCTCCTGTATGGTTACCTGAAAGGGAATAAGTAGCTTAGACACTCCCCTTTTTGGCCTTGCTAAAAGTTAATTATGGTCAAGCATTAGAAAGGAAAAGTTTTCCAGAAGAGAGGTAAACAAAGTGTAAGTTGCATACTGTGGTGTTAGTTTTTGCACGACTAGTTAGGTGAATGAGAGTGGTGTGGATACACTTCTGCTGCACTCCAGAGCTGCTTCTGCAGATCCAAGATCTTCTGTCCCTAGTTATTTCAAATGCAGCCTTTATCAACCCTTTAGTAAGACTTTGCTTGGGAAAGCAAACCTAGCAAAAAGCAAAGCAGAAGGTGATCTGTGAATAAATCTTTCCATCATGAGAAGTCCTAAATGGTATCATTATTTGATAGATTAATGTCACACTACCTGAGCTGGGACCAAGGCCCCTTTGCAGCTGCACCCCCCCCATTGACACAGTCAAACCAGATTTCCTCACAGGCTCCACCCCAGGTTTCACACAGCAGAGTCTCAGACGTCCTGATCCTTAAAAGAATTTAATTAATTCTTTAAATTCAACAAGTTGGCTTTGGCTTGGATACTGACTTCCAAACGAAATTAGTTATCCTGTGGCTCTTTCACAAAAATCAGTCTTTATCTCAAGCAGAATCAAGATGTACACAGTAGGAGTTAAACTGTGTGCAATCCTTATGGGGTTGCATTTTATCTTATTCAGGTACTTTTATTTTGTTATAGCCTGAGAGAGTGAATCTACATATGAATGTTCAGGTTAAGGAGTCTGGTGGTACTCTCCTTCTCTAGTGATGTATGTGTTATGATAATGTAAACAAACTGTGTAGAGAATAAAATTCTTAGTTACATAAGTTTTGTACACCTGTCAGCCTAAAGTGAGGGAAATCAATTTGAACATGTTAATTGGAGGGGAAAAACATAACACATATGGGACGCATTAGAATTGCTGTAGTCTCACTGAACTGACAGCAAGTCATAGACTGTGATGCAGGGGTTGTAAACTGATGTGCTGGTACACAAGTGGAAGAATCATATTATCTAAATTACAAGCAGTCAAACTTTATACTTCTGTTCTTACTGTACAGGGCATGTTGTATGGTATACTGTGGTACTTGTGGGATAGAGAAGCATAGGTGTGCAGGGAGGGGGCAGAGACGAGTTTAAGGATATTCTGAAATTAGCAGTGCAGACTCCTGCATTACAAGGGTTACATACAATGCAAGGGTATTATACAACTGTACAGACCTGATACTGAATTTCAGCTTGGAAGAGGAGCCATTACTCAGTCTTTGTGTGAACTGTTCCTCTACAAGACTTTAAAGCAATTGGATAATGCTAATTTGCTTCTTAAGCCATCTCTAGAAACTGACACAGATAGCAAATCTTTTATGCTTCAGGCATATGGAAGTGGTTTGTGATGCAAACATACTATCTAAAAGTGGATATGCAGCATGGCTTTTGTGAGTTCTAGTCTGTGTACATTGATTACATCTCTCTCTGAATGCTGCAAATGCCATTTATTCAAAAACTAGTCACAGAGAAAAATCCACAAGGCTATAGAGAAAGTGCCTTGCATCAGACTTCCGGGAATTGTGAGAGGCTGTTGCCCACTGCTCTAAACATTTATCTCCTTTTTTTCCCCATGCTAAGGCAATATTGGGTTAGGCGGACCCTGGGATTTGAGGCAGTATGGCTGCTTTTGGGATACATCTGTATGTTGCGTTCCCTTTCATATTTCAGTCACACTCTTCCATTGTTTTCTGTCTGCATAACTGGGTATAAAATTCTTTTATTTCTGCTTACAAGATCATCTCCTTGTCTCTGCAGATGTATCCCTTTCAGGAAAGGACTATGCTGTTCTTTGAGTTTGGAGACTGCAAGGAAGGGACCAGGGTTAGGAGAGTGCTACAAAACTTTTACAGTGTAAGGATTCCTCATTTCTGTGAATGAGGAACATGTACATACTTCACTGGTCAGATTTGTATGAATGCAGTTGCACCAGCCAGGTATAGGGCAGAATGAGTGTGTTGCATTTCCAGTTTAGCCAGAAGACCCACAGCAGGGAGGAAATTCATGGGTCAGTAAAGGAGGGCTAAATTAGAGGTTAGCATATTCAAGTGTCTAGACAGCGAACACAGACATACTGCAAAATTCAGTCTGTCAGGGAGTGGAGAGTCTAGATTAAAAAGCCATTTCAAAGGCATGTTGCCTGGATGGGGTAATCATGTGCTCAGATTTTTTCAGCACATAAGCATAAGCCGAGTGAGGGAAGAGATCAAAAAAGGACACAAATATCGACAGAGTCTGTAGCAGCTTAGACTGGAATGGAACTCGATAAATTAAAAATAGCTTTTGTTTCCCAGAAATGGCCACAGCCACATCTGTTTTTTACCATCCATTCTGTAATATTGGAACGCCTTGCAGAAATGTTACATCCATCCTGCTGCTGTAGAGACATTGTAATGCAGTCCTCTCAAACTGAGTTCATTCTTGCTCTCAGGCATTTGAACTGTGCATGTAAACTGGTCATCAGGAAGCCAAGCTTTAGTGGTGAAATACCCAGAGCTCACTTAGTCCGTTAGATTGTATGCTTTTAGGGCAGTGTCGAGAGGTGTTCCACTGGAACAGGATGCTGGGCACATCAGCAGAGGAGCTGACTCAAATCCCAGTCTACCCTGATGCATCCCATCCCCTTTCTTACAGAGCCAGAGGGCTTGCTATCAGCTGACTGGCTCAGCTGTTTTTATGCCCTTTAGGCACAGTATCTCACACAAGGGTAGTGTTGAGCATAAGGACAGTTTGGGAGAATTTCTTGGAATCTACCCATGTGCAGTGTTAGGGTCTGCAGCATTGCTGAAGTCCCTTTTCATCCTTCACAAGAACAGACTTACCTTTGTCTACCACGTTTTTTCTTTTTCAGTGTTCTTTTTCCGTTGCGCTCATCTCAGTACATAGATAGATGATGTCTTTGTGACAAAGCTAAGTGGCCTGCTAACTATTGGATGCATTCACACAGTATTTTGTAGGTTGAGGTGTCTCTTCTTCCAAACAACTAGAGGCCGTGTGAATAGTATAGCATAGTGCTCCACTTGAGCTGTTATACCCTACCTCATAGGGGCCTCTGAACTGGTCCTTGCACAAGGTAAAGTTTATTAATTACTTAGCAAAGACACCAAGGTAAGGTAATTAAATTAGATCAGATAGGCTGACTGTGGAAGGAGCCAGTCCTAGGTGATTTGATGTACTGCAGCACAGACTGCTGCGGCCCTACGCCCACTGAGTCGATCTCCAGGCACACCGTGTTGCATTGCTAAGATGAGATTCGTGGATTGTTGTGGCCAAATCTTGTTTGTCAGGACCAAACAGGAACTCTTGAAAAATAACTAAATACTGTCTGCATCTATAGCTGTTGCGTATTTGTATTGGTAAGCTTAGAAGTCATAAGTCTTTTACAGTCATAATTGGACGGTAGGCTTCACCAGGATTGGAAAGAATGGTAGCAGTCAGCTCCTTGTTTCTTTGTGCCTTTTGCTGTGGCTTGTTCTATCATTTTTAGCTATTAAAGGTAAAATGCTATAGCCTGTTCTTTTGATAAAATTGTTTATTTATAGAGTATGTTAAGGAAACTTCCCTGTCTGACTATCCAGGAGCCACTCTGGCAAGTCACTCTTGCACTACCTGGGCTGGGACTGAGGCCCCTTATTAGTGCCTACCAGAAAGCATGGAAAAAAAACCCCCAAGCTTCCTGCTCAAGAACATCTACCAGAAATAAGTACAATTAAGCAATAATACAGCAGCACCTACAGTAAAACAAAGTTATTGTTTATGGAAGTGGGCTTACAAAAAAAAAATCACAACGATCTAAAGAATGACTGCACAGGAGTTCTAGCTGACATTTTATATTAAAAATAAATATCTATTGTTTTCCATATAGTCTTTCAGTATGAAATTTTACTTTTGTAATTTTCTATATTCCTAAAGAGACTTTGCCTTTTTCTTTTCCAGCTGCTGCTTACATGTATGCTTTTCTTCTCTCAAAACAAACAGAAGTAGCAACTGAAAAATTTAAGTGTTGAAAACAGGAAGCATCAAGGGGACTGAGATCAGTGAAAAGGTATAGGCTGCAAAGCAAGCTAGAAATAGGACAACTTTAATCAAAGGACATCCAGTATCTCTAGGATTCCCCTCTGCAAAGAGAATCCTTGAATGAAAGGTAGTATCATGAATGAAAGTCCATGCTATTCTTTTTTTCATAGAATTCAGACATTTCATTTATTAAATACAGACCAGTCTGCTATCCATCTCCAGAACTGGGTGCAATAGAGATTTAAAGCATCTTTTAATACTACCTGAGCTGGCTTTTTTTAGCAAACTTGTTATTAACTAGTATTAACCAATCAGAGTGTCCAAGATTACTTAGAAGTTAGTCTTTGGGACACTTAGCAAATTGCAAAAAGTAGTTTACGCATGCCTACGGAACTGTGAGGTGGTTGCAAAGAAAGGTGAGAAACGGGAATGTAACTGTTGGTGCAGAATTCAATTTCCTCTGTCCTCCACTCAGAACAGAAACTGTTGTGACACCATTACCAAACATTTTCATCAGTAGAACAATGAGAAACTTAAGGCAGTGGGGGTTTAGTGAAAAAAGGCCATAGGTAAAGCTATTTAACAGTAAGAGAGAAAAATTCCATACCATTACATGCATATGAACTAACTCCTAAGTTATCTAACGGAATAAAACCTGGACTGCTGATAGAAGTACAGGGACCATTGGGTAACATCTGCAGGGAATGTCAGAAAGACCTCTTCCTGGATCAAAAATTCTCAGGCATAAATAACTAAAAAAGCCAAACATCTATTATTTCTCATATTCCACCATGGAGGTACTGCAGGAGTTTGTCCTACTGAAGTCAACACTCTGTGTAAGGCATTTTTAAGACAACTTTGTCCTTTATATCCATTCATTATAACATCCAGGGCTATTTGCACTATCGGTGTGTATGTACATCAACAGACCAGAATTAAAAGAAAAAAAAGAAAAAAGGACTACTTTCTCCTAAACCCATATATACAAACAGGACAATTTAAACTTAAGATAAGCATACGCAGATTATCCACAGAAACAATAAGTTGCAGTCTTCAAGTCCAGATCAACAGAAGTATAGCAAAGTACTTGGAAGAAGTCTTTGAGCAGGTACAGTTCAGCGCAAGCCATCATCACCAGCATGTGCCCAGAATAAAAACACAGTGAAGTCTCACCATTAAGTTAACAGTGTGCCCCAGTTCATCGAAACCACAAACCTGCACTTGTCTGCTCTCCTCCTTCCTTTCCTCAGCCGAACCTCCCTCACAGTCCGGGCCCCGCGCCCCGGGAAGGCCCGTGCTGGCCGGGTCGGGCCAGAGAGCGCTCCCTGCTGCCCGCGCGGGACCATTTCCCGCGGAACGGCTCGCGAGGCTTCCCGCAGAGCAGCAGATGAGCGGGGGTGAGCTGCCCTGACACCTGCGCTGGGAACGGGACCCGGACAGGCCAGGGTCGCAACGGAACCACTAACTGCCGCCATCCCCGAGGACACGGGGACCCAGTGAGACACGAAAGCGGCGGGCAGCGGGCAGTTTCCCTGAAAAATCGACCAGGGAAAGCCAAGCAGACGGCCAGGGCAGGAAGGACTCCGTTTGCTCGGTGGAACAGCCGCCGCAGGGACAGCGCTGCCACAGCAGCCTCTGCTGGGCGGGCGCTGCCGCCCCGCCACCCGCCGCTCTGCGGGACCGAGCGCGAGCTTCTGGGCTCGCCGCGATCCCCAGCGGTTTTCCAGGCCCACGCGGAGCCCGCCTGGCGAACATTGCTCTCGCTGAGCCCGTAGGCGGCCGGAGCAGCGCTGCCGGGGCCAAGGCTGCCGCCGGGGACCGCTACCCAGCAGGGCTACACAACACACCTCAACGCCACCATCGCCCTGCGAGGCCGCGGCCCCTTTAAGACTTTTCCTGACAAAAGCGACGGGCGTGGGGCGGGGTCACCGGTGGCTCCGCCCCCCGCTATAAGCGCGGTGACCGGCGCGCGCCGCGGCAGTGACCGGGTGCAGTCGCGGCGCATGCGTGTGGCGCGGGCGGCCGCGCGGAGCTGCGCGACACTGTCGGGGTGAGTGACGGCCCCGGCGGCACCGCCCGCGCCCCGCGGTCACATGGCGGCGGCGCCCCCCGGCCCCGTGCCCGCGCACCGGGGCCGCTTGGCCGCGGCTCGGAGTCGCCCCTTCCGTGCCGCGCCGGGCCCCGCCGCTGGCGAGAGGAGCGGGGGCCGTGGCTGGTGGGTTGGGCGGCCACCGGCGGCACACGCGGGTCGGGCGGGTCGCGGCGCCGGAGTTGGCCGGGCCCCGGGCACGGAGGCGCGGCGCGGCCCACGCCGGCGGGCCCGGTGGGTGGCGGCGGCCCCGGCCCGGGCGGCACACGGGAGGAGCGGGAGCGCGTTTGGTGCCCTTGTGCTGCCGGGGTGGGATTGGGGGGGGGGCTCCGGGGCCAGACCCGCCGCGGCGTTGTTCACCCGCGGGGGGCTGCCGGGGGGGGTGTCGGATGTGACCGCCTCCGTGCTCGCCGCGGTGGGATTGGGAGCGCTACCGCGGCAGGAGTCCCTCTGGGGGGGATGGGACCCGCCCGGGGTCAGCGAAGCCCGTAACCACATTCTTGGAAATCAGCGTGGCGTGCCACGCGTTTTCTTCCTGACCCGAAACAGTATCAGTGCTCGTCTCGCTCCTGGGAGTAACAGGGGACCGCATTCTGGGCTTGGACTCTGTGCTTCGCACTCTAATTTAAGATGGCTTAATTTAGAATAAACATTTCTTTGTGACTTACTACCCCATTACACAGTTATCCTCGATTTTCTAAAATAGCCAGTCTGTGATGGTAAATCTGGAGGAGACATCGCTGTACCCTTCCAGTACTGACCGTGCATCTCTTAAGCCTGTGATACGCAGAGCGAGCAGGCCGGGGGGGCTCTGGAGACTTCAGTGGTCTCCTGTCACTAGTGCAGAGACTAAAGGGCCTGTGCAGTATTCTGAAGTAATAAGCAAAAAGTTTATTATACTTGATCTGAAGATAACAGTACCTCATTATATATTAATAAACTGGATAGAAAAGGCTCTGGGGGCAAGATCTGTGGTCATTTTGGGAATACTTGAATGTTTGTTATACTGGAATGACAGGTGAAATGCATTTGTGAATTGCATTTATAATCTAGTTAAACTGCTCAATTTACCTTTGTTACTTTATGCACAGACCTAGTTTTCTTTACCTATGTGGGATAATTTTCTATTTTCCTTTTTAAAATAGAAACCTATCTTTCGAGGGGGGAAATATGTCCTTGGTGAAGCCCTTTGTCATCCTCTGCAGAATAAGAATTATTTCAGAGGAAAACAGTTCCACTTCTCTGCAGTGGAAAACAGAATTAAAAGTTATCACACTGTGTCTAACACTATGGTTATGACTCTGAGTCAGCTATAAAGGAATTTTTATTTCCTGAATGTAAGCTGTCTGTATTCACATTAAAATTTTCAGGAGGGCGAAGTACCATACCTTAAGCATGCATCTGAAATCTGACAAACAGAGGCAAGGCAACTGTCTTGCTATTTAATTATTAGTTTTCTACTGGCGATTTACAGGTTCCTCCCATTTGCTGTGCAAGACTGTGAAATGGTAGCCCAAATTTTAAGTGAACTTCAACTTCTTGATGAATTGTGGTTCTTTGAATGTATTTCAAACTAGCTGACTTACAATCTAAATACATCATTTGTCTGCTGTTCAGTCGATTTGCCTGGAGTATACCCGTAGAATTAGTTTTATTTGCAGTCACCTATGATTTGAGCATTTACTAAGTGATCATAGTCTTAAATTCTTTGCAACAGAATGGTCTATTTCTGGCTGGCAGAATGTATAGAAAAGTATCTGAAAGTTAAGAATGCAATTCATTTATATAATAACTGTAAAGAATATAATTCCTATAAATGGAAAAATCTTCTGAGGCCCATATCAGGGCATGATTTGGCCTGTGACTCAGGAATACTGACCTGCACTATGGAGGTTTGATGCATAGTAAATAAGATCTAATTATTTATTAGTAGATTTAAACTAACCTTCTCATGAGGCTGTTTCTGCTAGGTGTCAGTTACTCAGCATTCATCTAGTTGCACAGACAGAAATACTTAAGGGATGGTATGAGAACTAGAGAACCAGAAATTTTTAGGTTTCTTTTTTTTTTTTTAAGTATATGGAGTTCCAGAAAGTATATTAACAGCTCTTAAGCTTTTAAAGTCCAATTGGAAGTCTGAAATGCTGAAATATTAAAAGGGATGGCTCTATCTCAGGTACTTATGTTAAATAGAAAGTCAAAGGAGAAAAAGGAAATTACATCACCTTGTCAAATAAGGAACAGCTAGCTGGAGTGGATGACTTGTAGTGCAAAAATGTGCCCCTCCTCCTGTGAATTGCTTCTGAGATTTGTTAAAGATAATGTGGTGGCAAGGTGAGCAAAAATAGGTTGTGGATTTAAGGTAGACACATTTCTTCCCCTCCCAAAAGGAGTAAGTAGGTCTTACTTTTTTTTTCTTTCCCTCTTTCCCATTTTTTACAAGACGTATCTCAGCTTCTCTTCAAGAGTGTTGCCTTTATAAAATCTGTCCAAACTTTGTACAGGCATTCAGAAATCTGTACAGCAAATTGCTGTATTCCATCCCCATTTAGTGAAACATTTTAGAGTGTGCTTTGGTCTACTGTGCGTACCGGGAAGGTTTTCTTCATTATGAACTTGACTTGCCTCAAATATTTGGCTGCACTGGGACAGGGAGAGCAGGGAACAGAGTAATAAGATTCTGTGTGTGATCAGTGATAGATGTTGAGCTAAAATATATGCAAATGCTTCTTAGTTTCTAAGTAGAGGATTACTGTTGTTGTAACACAAGTGTTTATTGATATGTATCTGTATGAAAACTGCATGTTTGGGATGTTTTCTTTAACTCAGGACAAAAATTTTTCCACATATTCCCAAATACATTGTAGATATCACTATGTACATACCCTGCTGTTTATGGATACATTTGACCATTTTCAGCTTACACATAGCCATCCTGTTATTCATCACTCACTAGTTCAAGTTTGAAAGTATATTTGGCCTTGTAAAAAAAAAAATTAATCTCCAATATTTAGTATAATTCATATTTGTTAATGCAAATAGACCTGAACAATTAAAAAGTGTCTCCTTTGCGCTGTTGCCTTACAATGAATGGTGTTGGTAGCTTCCTAATGCATCAACAAATCTTTGAATTGCCTTGGCTTGTATCTGCCCTGTAGAAATTACTAGCTATAGTTTTAGTGTGAACTCCATTTCTTCAAAAGTGCTTCAGTCTTCCTAAGTGCCATAATCGATGCATAACTAGGCCAGACAAGCAGAGTAACTGGAAACCCATTCTGTGCAAATGAGCAGCACACGAGCGTGAGATCAAGAATGCTTCATTACTGCATAGTGTCCATTTTCTTTAGCAAATACAATTTGATGTTATTTATGATTAAGTTTAGATCCTTAAATTTTTAAGGAGGCAGGATTGGGACAGCAGTTACACTGAGAACTGTTGATATTTATATCTTCATGACGGACTTTTGTAAATTTTACTGGTTCTTAAAGCCAATTACTAGAATATAATACGTACTATTTGGCTTTAGTAAGAGTGTGCTGTCTAAAATACAAAATTTGTACTCCTCAATTACATGTTATCATGTCTCCCTCTTAAGATACTATGTCTTCAAACAAGCTTATGCATGTTTTGAAATATAAGCAACAACTCTCTTAGACTCCTATGAAAAAGTAACTAGGTGGTTTAGTGAAAGAATACTACCTCTCTTGATAGTCCTAGCTTAAGGCACTCAGAATAGTTTCATAACTCTGAAATGTCAAGGCAAATCACCTTCTGTGAATTTGCAGAGGTTATTTTTAGAATGAAGCAAGTTTTATGGCTGCAAAAATTGTCTGTATGTTTAAAAAATAAAGACTGATTGAAACAAGTGAAAATTACCTTTTCCTAGAGTATGTAAATATATAAGTCATTTTAGATGTTAACCTTAGCATTCCAGAGGGATATCAGAGAGGTGATTGTGCAACCATCAGTCTTGAGAGCTGAGATTTATACAGCATTTGGGAAGCTGACACAGTAATTACCTGCAGTGGTTTTGGCATGGGAGCTGGTGGAGGTTGGGCTTCTTAATAAGCCCTGCAAGGGTTGTATGTTAACACAGCACATTACACGTGCTCTCAAAGTACAGCAGTTGTTCCCTCTGTCTGATTTTTTATATTTTAATCAATGTCTTGCTCATGGTCTTGTCAGGTCTTGCACATGCACTGAAGTGGAGTACTGTCATTTGGTGACTGATCAGTGTTTTGTACCAGTGATTTTTTGTACTTGTAACTTGCATTTGACTCCAGAAATACTGAAATAGACAGTAGGCATTAACCTTAAGCTCACTTATTCATTCTCCTTCATTTCTTTTGCAGATTTGTTGCTATGGGATAGGATCTGAGGCATAAAAAAATCATTGCTCAATACAGTGTGAGCTGATAAGATGGATGTTTTATTTGCAAATTACATTAACGTGTTAAGAAGTAATTTTAGAATTGGTGCTATATGTGTACTATGCTGCTTAAGTCATTTTGACAAATGGGTACCTCTAGTGTTCTGCTCCCCCATAAACAATGGTTCTGCTTGTACTTACAGAACTATGTTATTGCTTCCTGGGGCTGTATGTTTATATTTAGTTTCGTGATGAAAATCTGCAATTCCTATTACTGGGAAGGGTCCAACTTAACTGCGTTATGCAAAAATTTCCAGCGTTAAACTAGCTTTTTAAGGAGATTGTCTGAAAAGAAGAACATGGTCTTCACTAAAATCAGGAGGGCTGAATGAGGGAGGACTGTGCTGCAGCAGATAGAGCACTGGTTCATCCCCTATTCACTTCTATGAAAGTCTCCTGTCTAGAGTTATTCTGAAATGCCTGACTAAAATATACAGGGTATTTGGCAGTGAATTAAAAAATCCCACTTCTGTTGACACACTGGTGATCACTGAATGTCATGATCAAGAAAACTATCAGACTCTTAAAGAGAATGCGATTGGGTCTCGCACATCATAAACATACATACAGTCAGAAGCTATTTTGCATATACTCTTTTCTTAAGATGATCAATACTGGACCCAATTCAAATTCGGAAAAGCACAGCAGAGTTGGTCTTTCTCAAACAGTTGTTTATAAATGGCAAATAGTGGTGCTGGACTGCAAACTAATCCCAGGGCACCTGGTTATAGTCCTGTTTACGAGTCTGCCCATCCCTCATGCTGCAAGTAGGTATGATGGATCTTACCTCCTAAAGGAAAAGGAAGGTTACACATCTGCATAGAAAGCCTGGTTTAGAACAGATTTACCATAAGTATAAGCTATTAGCTGTTTCTGTACCCACTGCAATACCATACCGTGAGGGGTTTTTTTGACAGGTATGCAGGTATCACTGATGGAGCTGGCCCTCAGCTGTTGGTGGAATTCTTTTGGGGGAGGGGTGTGGAGAAGTTCACATTAGTATTATATGGTCATATTATTGATTTTCAAGGGAGATACAAATTAAACTGGTTTTGGTGGGGTTTGGTTTGGTAGGGTTTGTGTGTGTGTGTGTGTTTTTTAAACAGCCATATAGCACCATATTGCACTTGCTGAAATCAGGCTATTTGTGTAGATGAAGCACAGACCCAGAGAACATCTTGGCTTATAGTTTTGGACTTAATTTTTCCTGCCTGCATGATGCTGACTAATTTTACACTGCCCCTTCCCCTCCCCACTAATCCTTTCTGAATTTCCTAAGCAAAGCCAAGTGAGTCAGTTTGTTCCTTAGACTCTGATTACTTACTCAATATATAGTAATTGCCAACACATTTTTTCTGTTGTAAAAGGGCCAGATAAAGCATTGTTCACACATTCAAAATAGATCTGAATGCAGCAGTACGGTTTCAGTGGCAATTATTTCAAATCACTAGATTTCTGATTTGTTTGAAATAGCTAGAAGACTTGAGGCTGTTTTATAGTATCTTAATGCTTACTGCTTTATATAAAAGAAGTTTTAGAATTCCAGTTCAAGTAGTCAGTAATTCTGTTTATTGGAGCAAAGGCTATGGAAGGTAATAATAACAGACTAGGCTGTTTATTTGTTGGCTACACTGGAAACTATAAACTCTTTAGCAAAAAGATAAAACTAAAGATAGATAGCAACTAGATAGTTAATTAGATTGTTCTAGAAAACTTTTTTAAAGCCTTTTTTTGATTAATAACTAGTAGTTTATGTACAAGAACTGAAGTGTTGTTGATGCTCAGTTGCTCTCTATCAATAGCTTTACTGAACATGGGTTTTTTTCTATACAGTTTAATTCTCTAAGAGAACTTACGTATTTTTTACTTCAGTTTTGCAGACAGACTCAAAGCAAGAAGTTTGGTCAGATTTTTCTATTGGCAAGTAGGACAGAAGGCCTTTCTACCGAGCTGCTTAATTACTTGAATACTGAAATTTCAGATGAGAGATGAAATCATCAGGTTTGCATTTCTGATATTTATGTCTTCTCTGTTGAAGGGAATGAAAACCGCAGGAAACCTGTCAAGTACTGAATATCTAAGGTCGTGAGACATCACCAGAGAACGCTGCACAATGTCAACTGCAGGAGTTGCTGCTCAGGAGATGAGAGTCCCATTAAAAACCGGATTTCTTCACACTAGTCAAGGCATGGGGAGTTTGAAAACCTGCTGGGGTAGCCACAGTGGATTTGAAAAGTGAGTGAGGCTAAAATTTTAATCTGTTGCATCTTCAAGTATATAAAATGAGTATGATGAATACTTGTATTTGGTGACAGACCTATGGTTTCTTTACAGTGAAGGCTTTTTTTTTTTTTTTTTAGTACTTTCTTTAATGTGGACCCTATAGCAGTGGCATATAATTTAGGTCCATCAACGGAGCAGCATTTGCCATCCATTGGTGAGTATAAAAGACTGACACACGAGTGTTTAGAAGTGCAGTGGATTGTCCGGAAACCCCTCCGGGCCCGACGCAGACCCGTCCCTGGCTGCGACGGGCGCCCCCCCGGTGCCAGAACGGAGCATTTCAAGAAAACGCTCCTATTCAAGTCCAACCAAAAAACCCACTTTTAAATAACATGATGAAGTTCAAACAAACAAAAACACTCTGACACACCTTTTCCTTGTACTTATGATGCCTTCGAATTGCCATTACACTTCTGACAGAAAAGCCATTTACTAAAATAGCACTTGTTCTGTTGTAGTCCTATGCTGAGATCTTTGTAGCTGTAGCTCTCTCTTGCTTATGCATGGGGTCTCTTGAACTACCTCATTTAACTGGAGCACTGGCCTGAAACAATAAAGTAATCTGGTGCTATCTTAACTAAAGTATAAATCCATGACCAGAAGAGATCTGTAATACCTACATTTCACTACTGTAGTTATTAAACAGACGCTACTTACTGTTGCGTTAGAAGGAATTAAATATGCAGTGGTAAAGTCATGTGCTAGAGGGTTACTTAGAAAAGTGTCTCTAAGAATTTTTCACCTTTTTAGGGCCCTCTTCCAACCAGGCTTCCATGAATGACCACATTGCTGAAAGTTGCATCCAAGTCCCATCTCAGAAATCCAGTCCACTTCCTGTAAGTCCCAAAAATGAACAGACAATTTCAAGATATGAAGACCATCTCGTTCCTGGCTTTAGTAAACTGTCATTAACCATGAGCTGTGTTTCTGAAGAAACACCTCCTCACATAGCAATAAAAAATGGACCAATTCAATTTCTGCCTGCATCTTCCAATGATCGTAGCTCCAGGCCGCTACCCCCTCTACCTGTTTCTGAAGACCTTATTTCAGATGAGGTTGACAAAGAAGTGGAATTCCTGACTAGCTCAGATACTGACTTTTTGTTAGAAGATTATGAACTTCCTCCTTTTAAAGTCAGTGCTCCAAGTCGGCGGAGCTTTAGGGGCTGTGGACAAATCAACTATGCATACTTTGATACTCCGACAGGACCAAAACCAGAAGATTCCAACCCTGCACAAAGCCTAAATGTATACATATCCAGTATTTACCCTCCTCCACAGCAGCTGCATCGACGGTTGCGAAGGTCCCATTCTGGGCCAGCTGGATCTCTTAATAAACCAATAGTAAGACTATCTGGACAGTTAAACAGGTCTTCTCCAACCTCTGATGAAGATAAACCGGAGATTCCACCAAGGGTTCCCATACCTCCAAGGGCGCTCAAACCAGACTACAGAAGGTGGTCAGCAGAAGTTGCTTCTAGTGCGTACAGCGATGAAGACAGACCTCCAAAAGTACCCCCAAGAGAACCTCTGTCACACAGCAATTCCCGTACTCCGAGTCCCAAAAGCCTCCCATCATACCTCAATGGGGTTATGCCCCCCACCCAGAGTTTTGCACCTGATCCTAAGTATGTCAGCAGCAAAGCTCTACAAAGACAGAATAGTGAAGGATCTTCAAACAGGGTCCCTTGCATTCTTCCAATTATTGAAAATGGTAAGAAGGCCAGTTCAACACACTACTATCTGCTACCTGAAAGGCCTCCATATTTGGACAAGTATGAGAAATTCTTCAGAGAAGCAGAAGAAAGGAGCTCTAACACTGAGGTTCAGTCCTGGTCTGGTGACTGCACAGCCACCTCAGCCCCGACAAAACTGGACTCAAAACCCAGAATGGACATAGGTGGTCACCTGAAACGAAAACACCTGTCTTACGTGGTTTCCCCGTAGTTTCTGGGAGCAGTCAGTCCCAGCTCAGTTGTTCAGGATGGAGCTGAACTTTATCATGTTACAAAGTTCTTATGGTTCTCAGATAATGAAGTAGGAGCAGTTTGACCTCTGAGAACTGGAAAGTGGATCGTAAAGTCCTCTTATGCTGCATATATTCGATACGTATCTTAAGACTCTTTTTGTTTGTCTAGGTATGTAAGCTGAAAACCTACTAAGTTCCCATACAAAGAAACGTGGAGGGATAGTAGTCACAGCTGGCCAGTTGTATGCTACCTAGATGAATGTATTTGGTAGTCACATTATCAAAAAAAAAATTAAAATCGAGCTTTGCTGATGAGTCACAAAGCAGACAACAGACCAAGTGATGCAGTACAGTTTTTGTATTGGGTATTTTCCAAAATTTCTTTTATACAGTAACCATACTGAGAACAGACTCTGTTCTCTTTGACTAGGCTATGTCAGCCTGATAAGAAGGTAACTGCAAGATTTGATACCCACTTCAAGACATTTTGAAAGTTTAATCTATTTTACAAATTAATTTGATGCTAGTAGACTTTTAAAGTGAGTTGGTTTTGTGGATTCACTTGCTAGACACACTTGGCTCAGTTTTGCAGTTTTTCCTAGAAGAGACTTGGACCAGCTATTGCTAAGCCTCTGCTGCTGCTCTTTTCCTGCTGGATCCTAGATCCGTGTGAGAGTGTCCTGAGCAGCCACACGGTTGCTGTCAGGTAGGCAGTAACAACTGTGTGCTCACCTAGAGTCTGAAATTCTGACTGTATTAAATACAGAAACACAGCACAAGCTGGTCTTGTGTTTTGGTTTCTGTTCAGTATTTTAGGGGAGGAGGAGGAGGGTATGAAAAACATGATTCCATTTATGAACAGTGTCAGTCCCATCTCTTGCTGCTTTGATGCTGCTTCTTGCTGTTTAATTTTTCTTCACTGTGCCTCAGCCATCCACTGAAGTTCACTGAGGTGCCACATTAGCAGTTTCTCATGCTCATTTTGGTTACATTTATCCTCTTACAGAAAAGCACAAGAGAAAGGGTGCTCATTAATGGGGGTACAGAATATGAATGTGTTCCTCCTAACAGAAGTAAACAAGCTGTTTACAGTTTAAACTGCTGAATGAGATGTTTGAGCTATTTTAAAGCTTACTTTTTATTTGTTTTAGTACAAACTAAATGAAGGTGAAATACATGCTATCGAAATGCACTGATATTTCTGCATCATGTACAGTATTGAATAAAAAATAATTAACTTTGTATTTTGAATATTGTCATGTCTTGAGTTTAATAAAGTTATAAAATACTTATTTATGATACATTTTGGATTTTGCTTTATTGAATAGTGTATGCAATTGTGCATTTGAGTTCTGCATTTACTGCAAAGTACAAAGTCAATAATGTTAAATATACAACAAATGTTGAATTCACCTTGCATTTAATTAGAATTAAGATTGCTGCAGAAGTGTTCAATAACTCACATTGCACACTGTTAATTTTAATGCCTCGTTACTACCTGGTAGCATGTTGTCTATAGTTTTGTGCTGGCAATAAAACATTCTGTGAGATTAAGTTATCTGGCCTAACATGAATTACTTTGGTTTTTTTCTAGAGTCACCCATAGCATGTTAGCTACCATCATACAGAAAAGAGAGGCAAGGAGTGTTCCTGTCTTCAATTTCTCACCTGGTAAAAAAATAACTAAATTGTACATTAAGGGTCACTGAAGGTGAACTAATATTCTGAGGATGAAAAAACTTTGAGTATAGATAGCATGGTTAGAAGGGGAAAGAAATTGTGAATATACCACAAAACAAGTGTATTTCACTGTAGTATGCAAGGCATGGATAAGGTTACTGAAGATAAAAAGCATCACACAACTTTGATCTTCAAGCTGTGTATGTAGGTAAATACTTGCCTTGATCTAGCAGTCTGAACAGTTCTGTCAGTGGGCTTATTTCAGTATAAAGCAGGTTACCATCCTTGGAATTATACTGGATGGGAAAAATGTCAGATGCAGGTTTTCAGTAATGGCTAATCACTTCGCTTTTACAGATGGGAAGATTGCTAAGCTTCATTTATAAAGGCGCTTAAACGCTTACTGCCGTGCTGCAACACTGCTAAGAACATGCAGATTGGCCTTCAAAACATAAACAAACTACCTAATCCTGTGCAAGGCTGTCGATTGGAATACTCAGCCTACTGAAAGTTCTGCTTTCCAGAACCAGATTTTTCTAAGGTGGAAAAAGTAAAATTTATGCTTGTAACATTCCCCTTAAATATGAGCAGTTTTAACCCTAGGACTGTGAAATAACGTACCTTCTCAGTTACACCATCACTGCTACAGCAAACAGATCAGCACTGCTCAGCTGCACCTGTTTTCTTGTGGACTGTGAGAGTCAGCAGAGACTCGGTAGTTGTCATTCCAGTAGAACTCAGTCTAAACCCAAGCACCTGCCCTGTAAATCTCTCCTAGCTTTTGCCTCTGGGTCCCACTCCATTCCTGGTACTTGAGTCCACCCCTTTTAGCCAAAACACCTGGTATAAAATGGGGTATTTGTTAGAGTTTCTCCAGCCCTGCCTGCTAGCACATATTTTCACTTCCGTTAGCAGTAGAGGTTCCCTAAAAAACTGCTAACGTAGCAGCAGCAGATTTTTTACTTGATCTGCTTCTGAGTACAAGCTATTTTCATGTTTATAGTGCTGAAAAACTTAAAACCATTATAAAACATGTGCTTTTGAATGGTCTTACATAACCTTTTCTGCAATTCCTAAAATGTTGAAGACTTTTAACCTAACCTCCATTACTTTTTCTCCTAGAAAAAAGAATTGCATACTCCTTTCCTGAAAGTTGGTATTTTCTACTCAGTCCTGAGTATTAAAAAAAAATTAAATCTTACTGTAGTGATGTTTTCTAACCATGTGCTTTGCGTCAGCTGAATTACAGCTTGATGTTAAGGCTCATTTCAGAAGTTAAACAAGAAACTATGTTTAGTGCAACTGAGGTAAAACAGACTGAACCTGAATTGAACACTGTAACTGAACTGCTTGGCTATGAGCAGGACATTCAAACAGGTTACAGAGCTGACATACCTCTTGAGTAAAAGGAAAGTAACTTATAGGCAAGTCTTATACTATTTAAGTAACTTGGCCATTTAATCTTTAAAAATCCATAATAATAAGGTCTCATTGAGGACTTGGTCCACAATTCAGTGATTCTCTCTGTGTGACACTAAGGGGGTCACTGACAAAGGCAGGTAGAAGCCTTGCTCAGATATTCTTAAGACACCAGATTCCTGTGCATTGGGGAACAAAGTTTGCATGACCCAAAAATTGTATTTCGTTTTCCAAGTGAATAATTAAGACTGTAGAGCTGTGGGGGAAGCTTTGCAAGTTCTGGCCAGAAGACATTTCTCTGCTTGTCCCCTGGCACATGATAAGACTTGTCAGGACACAACATGCTTTTGCAACAGTCTGATCACATGTTTGAATATTCAGAGTTTGGGCTCACCTGGGCAAGGCCTGACAGCTTTGCCTCTGAGGACAAAGACCCTTGCCAGCTAGATTTGACTGGAATAATCACACTTCGAAGAAGTTACAGCTTGATAAGCTGAAGTTTGGAGAGTCAAGGAATTTGTGTTAAAGCAGGGAAGAAAAATGTGCACTATGGAAAAGCAATGTCTCTCACAGCCTCCTGATTCAAGAAGCAGGCCATATATACTGCTCACCCTGCTCTCAGCGGCCCTGTTGCCATGTTGGTGAGGGCTCCCGAGTCCCAAGAGGCAGCAGCTGTGCTGAGGCAAAGGGGGTTGTACTGCAGTGAACTCCAGAGGGCTGGATCCAGGGCAGCCCCACAGTGAACCCAGGATCACTGAGTAGACCTCAATGAGATGTGGTTGCCAGCGAAGTGGGTGAGAAGGGGGAGGGGAGGGTGTGGGTGACCTCTCCCTCAGGCTCAAAACTGCACAAGCAAAAGCACACTCTAAGTACCAAGTGACAGCAGAAGCATCTGTCATATTCTCCCTGTGTAAGGGTTGGTGTTGGTAAGTGCTGCTTGGCTGCTCTGTTGTTGGCAAAATACCCCTCACTTGGTGAGTTTCAGACTAGCAAATCAACCTAGAGAAGCAGAGTCCAGCTGTAACTAAAGGACAGGATGTTTGCCTCAGTATACCTTTTCCTCAAAGGAAGAGGCTGTGTTAGTACCAGGTGACTTGAAAAACCCGTTAGCTTAACTTCACTATATTAACTTGCTCTTAAACAGACAAAGTCACTAAATAACACAGAGCTGTAGCTGATCATCAGCTTCTTTTGCATTGTAAGAGAAAAACCAGAAATTAAACCTGATTCGGAAGCATGCAGATTGACGACATAATTAAATCTGCAGTCATTTAAAATTACTGATTGTTGCTGCTGTCACTGAGAGTTTTCCATTCACTCCCAGACTGCAATAGGCACAATTACTACCATTCTGAAACTGCAGAAGAGCACTCACCAAGACCGCATTTGCTCCAGCTGCAGCCTTGGTTTAGTTTTTAAACAGTCTGAGTGAAGTGTTAAGTTTGACATGATAAAGGAAAGCATCCTTCTAGTCCAGGACAAAGACACCAATTTTGTAAGGGCAGTTATTACAGTAGGGAGTAATTGCTGATGGTGTTCAGCCCAAGTCTTGTCAGGAATTCAAGGTTAAGGTGATGGCCAGATCAGTCATGGTAGAATTCCCACCCTTCAAACTCATGATTACAGACTGTGGCCCTTATAAACACTTTTAATATTATTACAAGCTGTATGCTAAATACATACTCTCTAGATTATGTCAAGAAGGAAATTGGAGATGGAGGTAAACCCTCATTTTATCTGCTTGTAGGCTCTGTGTAGTTAGGTAGCCTATTCATTTTCTTTGTGTGTACTGAGTGTTCCTGGGGTAAACTTTTGTTTTTAGAGTAGTTTAATCTTTTAATTTCCTGTTAGCTTTCTTCCAAAGCAGCTTATTTTCATTTAAAACCAAAAACATATAGCATATTTTGCATTTCACATAGCTCTTTGGCACTGAAAATCTAGCACACAAAGTTTAATTATTAATATTCGTTAAATAGTGCTGCAGAGATTTCTGGCTGCTGAGCTTGTGATTAGCATTTGTAAACTGAAAGAGGTGTTATCCCCACCCATCCTGCATCATAATTCAGGCCTTGCTTAATCCCTGCCCAAATGCCTATTTTCATCCACAGAGCTCATTATTTTTTCTGAATCATAAATGGAAGCCACACCTGTGATTGCTCATAGACTGTTGCTATATTATTTATATATTGGGGTGCACCTTGATCCCAGTTGTGGTTAATTTTGGAAAAGGTGTTAGGTATTCCAAATTTTAAGTGTTGTGCCACTGAAACATGGGAACCAGGACTACTATTCATTTCCTTGCAAAGTGATTCAGAGATGCTTCTGTGTTGAAAAGCTGCAGCTTCTTGCTGAAGATTAACACTGTCGTCCACAAATTATTAGCATGTGAAAGCCACAAAGGAAGAAAAGCGCAAATATACTGCCATGAAAAACCATGGCAGATTACCCCACCATCACCACCCTGAATCTGCTTGAGGATGCTAGTAACTAATCACATTGAGCTATCATAATAACACACTAAGAGGCTCTCCATGCACAAAGTCTCTGGATCAAGCACAGGATCATCAGGCCTGACCCAGAAGAATGCTCTCCTGCCCACCACCTACCCGAGTGACAGACGTTCCCCTTACCTACAATATTTATTTTACCTTTGTTAATATGTTTATTATTCACGACGACTTCAAGGGCAGGGTCAGCACTACTGAGTGCCCTTTTGGAAGGCAACTGGAACACACAACCAACGTTATGCACTGAGCAGTCTTTAGGCATAAGACTCTTGGGGCACTTACCAGCTTCCAGGAAGTTCACGCTAAGGACCATATCAGCTCATGCCATGTTGAGTCCAACTGCTGCATGGCAAGGTGCAAGGGAGACAGACACAAGCAAACAGCAAGTGTGTCTTTGCAAGGTTACTCATTGCCTTGCAATCCCTGTATTGTGATTTACTAGCTGTTAGGCAAGATCCAGAGGAAACATGAGACTCCAACCATACTAGGTTGCACTTGGTGACTTCATTTGTCACATGTCCTGTTGACAAGTTATTCAAGAAAAGTTTTCCTGCATCCCAGTTGCACACCCCAACACTTAGAGTTTAAGCAATTCGAATTGGGACTGTGCTGTTGTGATGCAGGATGTACATAGCACCAGCACAGCAATAGGCACATGGTGATACAGAGGCCTCTAACAACCCAGGGCGGAGATTACCCTGACACATTCTGTTGCTCATGGAATTCAAATAGCCTAAACTGCTTTTGCTAGTCGGAAGGAGGGTTGTCTTTCCAGAGCATCTTTTCAACATGCTGAAAAAAACCAACAAACTGAAGTTGTTGCTTCGTTAAAAGCCACAGGGACAGACAGCCCCATCTCAGACACACTTTTAAAAATGCATGTCAGTGAGATGAGTGCCAGGGAGCTCCTGCTTCCTACAGGGGCTGATGGAGACCTATAATGAGACTGAAGATGAAGGGCTAGCCTGAAGTAAGGATGAATTGGTTGGTTCCTAATTTCAAGTTAAATGGTTTAATGTTAGTGTTTTGTTAAAGACTGACAGTCTAAACATACATGTTGTTAAGGGTGAGGAGTGACAACGTGGGCCATTATCTTCTATAGGTTTTATCAATCACATGATGGCCAGTGCTGGATGCAATACACAATAGTATTGTTCCGTGGGAATGGCCAAGGACCCCATTACTCCCCAAGCAACCTTTCCATTGGAGGAGCAGACTACCACTCCACTGAGACAGAGACAGCAGGCACAGCCAGCAGTCCAGTCTGAGCTTAAGGTAACGCAACACTGTGCACAGGAGTTAGCTCGAGATTGCTCAGCCTTTCAGGCTGCCAACAACTGAACAAGCCATTGCAGGGTGCTCTGGACATGCTGCTTCTCGCAGGCCACGCTTCTCCCGTCATCTGGACCAATTCGATCAAAAGCATTCTCCATGATAAGACAGGATGCTATTGCATGCCCTGGAGCAGCATGATGAGTAAGGCAGCTGTTTTACAAGCAGTTCAGTCCACAATTTAACACCTGAGCTTTATACTGGGCCATTCAAGTGCAAGGGAGTGACCAATGCAACACAAGTGCAGGATCCCAGTTTTCTCCAGCAGTACAGCAGGATGCAGGCGGGGCTTGCTGGCTGTGGCCCTGGGGAACTCCATGAGACTTGAATATTCCCTTCCCAGAGGCTCTGTGCAAAGTCATGCACAAGCAGCTAAGACCCAAAGCTGGAGAGGCAAAAGCCTCCAACTCCTCTTCATGGCCTAAGAAAACACCTGTTGAAAGAAGGGGGAGGTGGGGTGGTGAGGCCACCAGGGCCCCATCTGTTCTTGCTACAGGCAATCAGCACAAAACTGGCACTGGCCGGAGAACATCACCCTTGGCACCTGGCAGAAACTCTTTCCTTTTTTTTTTAAATTATGTTAAAGTTGTTAATGTTCTGTAGTTCTCCAAAGAGGAAGGAGGAAAAAAAACCCCTCTTGATTTTGCTGCAAGGGATTTATTTGGAAGTTACTAGCAAAGCCTGTGTCTCTTTGAGCCCATACAGGAGCCTAGAGCTGCATTATTCCTGGTTTCCTAGTACAAGCGTTCATTTCCCTTCTGCACAATGAAAAGGAAGGTAAAGTACTCCTTTACAAAACACCAGGGAAAAGCAACTAACACATCAGATGCGTTCATGAGTAAAGTCAGCACAGATAAATGCATCATTGCAAGTATTCACTGCTGGCACTAGCATCTATGCCATCTTGTGTACATTCCTGTTTCTAAGCCATATGATACTTCTGAATTCCGTAAGAGAACTCACTTTCCACTATGCATTCAAGCCCACAGAACCACCAGAATCGAGAGGAAAAAAACCCTACCCTATTCTTGAGAAATTATATGAGACATACAGCAGATGCTGACTGACTACCCTTTTCATCAGGAAAACAACCAACCCCAAAATCTTTCAGCTGTCAGGAAACAAAATGGTAAATGCCAGCTAAAGTGTGGATGCATTCCCTTCAGTTTAAGCTGAGTTCAGTGGCAGCATATACCGAATTAACACAGACTCAGTTTAAGACTAACACTTGCCAATAATAAAAAGGCACAAAGTTCCTAGTGTACATGAAACACTGAGCAGAAAAGTACCTCAGCTCATTGTTCAGACGGGGGATTTTAGGAAAAGAGATCTGTAAAAAAAAGAAATACTGTATGAAATGGAAAAAGAGAGAGGAAAAAGGCATTTCACAAATTGGAAGGCATTTTTTTCCCCTCAAATCAGCAAATTCCTTCTTAACACTTACCCTAAGAGGAAAATTAGCCTAATCTTGGTTCATATACTTATCCTAACAGAAAGACCAACTTAATGACACCTTAGCAGAGAGAACCCATGTAAATTCATGTTTGCTGAACATCTGCAATGTAAAAGGTTGAGAACAGTCAGCTTTATGAAGGTAACTAACTGTGGTCCAAGCAGCACTACCATATTTCATTTACCAAGTCCTTTGCTGAACAAAATTGAAGAATCTCCAAATTAATCAGATATATTAATGAGGTCTAGGCTCATTTTTCTGAGTGTTTTTCCTATTACCATTTTAATGGGAGTGGGAAAGCCCAAATATACACATTGAAAACCTCATTGCTGTAAATTGAACTATCCCAGCCTTGGAATAAAAAATAGAAATTTATAATCAAATTTTTGGCCACTTCTTTATAAAATATTTCTGGAAGCCTAAAAACAAAACAAGCATGGAAGTATTTTCCTTCTAATTCTACAAAGCAGTACTGCAACCCAGGAATGCACAGTTTTTCCTGTATTCTGAATCATGCCCATTTACAAAGTAATTATTCCAGTATTTAGGACAAAGAATCTTTCCATCATTTGGTTTACATTTGCACAGCAATACCAGTTAGACGTGCGGATTTACCACACAAACATGTCCAATCTTACATAGATTACAATTTTTTGCATATCTTGAGCATATTTAAAAGCTAAAGAAACATATTTCCTAAACAAATTAAGAGGCAGAGCATACAGCTGAAGCAGTTCTTCCAGTAGATATTAGCAACATAGAGACATTTTTAAATTCTAAATTTGCAAAAGTATCCATGTATTTTATTACCAAAATGTAGTAGTTGAGAATGAACTTGTTTCCCATTAAAATAAGCAATTGTAAAAGCAATTTTTTAAAGTTCAGATTATGCACTTCAGATGTATGCAGAGCCAGATCTCCAGATGCTGTGGTAACTTCAGAGTCCAATGAGGAGCCATCTTGTAAAGCGTGACGGCTGACAGAGCCAGGTAACAGCAGAATTATTTGGTAAAAGAAAGGCAGCAAAGACAAAAATTGATGCCAAATTCTTAATGCCCATGGGAATATAACCCCACTACTTCTTCCAGAGACGTGCCCTGCAACTCCTCTAAACTGACATATGCTCACTTAAGCTAGGCTTGTAGCAAGTCTCGATAGATAGTAAGCAGAAAGAAGCACTGCTACTGGTGGTATGCTACCAAATCCAACCTTCCTGCTTTATGCTATTAGCTGCCCAAATAGCTCAATGGATCTGCAATAATTTAATACAGAAGACAAATTTCAAGGTATCATGTTCAACTTGTAGGAACTCTAAGGTGCTTGGCAAGGTACGAATATTTACACTTTTAATTAGTTCCACACTGTCTTAGAATTAATACTAGTTATTTGCCTTATTTGTACAGAAAAAATAAACATTGTTTTAACTAATTCTAAGTTACAACTTAATAATCTATGTCATAGAATCATAGAATATCCTGAGTTGGAAGAGACTAACAAAGGTCATCAAAACCAACTCCTGACTCCACAGAGGGCAACCTAAAAGTTAAACCATATAGCTGAGAAGTGTTGCCCAAATGCTTCTTGAACACTGACAGGCCTGGGGCCCTTACCCCCTCCCTAGGGAGCTTGTTGCAGCGCTCATTTCAGCTCACACTGTGCGAGAATCTAAACAGACGTTGTTTTGAACAGTACATGGCTAGCCACGGTGGCAAAATGGATTCATAGGTCTGGGTTGGGAGAAAACACACGAAGTACCAACACACTAGCAGGGCCACTTCATTTTTATTTACTCAGCAAACATTTTTCCATGTGATTTTTAAATGCCATCCAAGAGTTAACTAAGATTATTAGATGCTGGTTACTTTTTTGTGATGAAGCTTTTTGCTAACGATCTTTTTCCAGAGATAAAGACCTTTGGTTTGTTACAGTATCCCAGTTAAGGTAAGTACAGTTGCTAATTTCACCCAAAATTAAATTGTATTTACAACAGTACAGCTTACAGTTATTCTACAGAGGATAAAACTCTCTATCCAAATTTGTCCTACTTCCTGTCCCACACCAGGGTTTCACTCTTTCAGTATTAGAGGTGCCTTCACCTGTTCGGCCACTTCCTTCCCCATCAGCGTTTCAACAATGGCCAATCCAAACTCAAAGCTGGTCCCAGGCCCGCGGCTGGTGAGGATGTTCCCGTCTTTCTCCACACGGCTCTCAGAGTAGCTGTAGTGTGCTGGGGGGGACACACAACAGAAAGAGGGTCAGTCTCCAGGACAGTGCCCACGGCTGCCACAGAGCACAGACTCACCTGCCACAGGCTCTGCTGAGGAGCAGAGGTTACCTGCCAAAGGCACCTCAGCCACCTGTGTGGGCCCAGCCTGCCTCCAAGCATCCCATGACTGCCTGCAGTCCTCAGGGAAGAAAAGGGCCTGCAGGGAGTTCTGGTAGCTCCATTCACATAGTATGAGAATGCACCTCTGATTCTACAAGCTCATTAAGAAGCACTCGCTCTCCCTGTCAGTTCCTGTGAGTTTACTTTTGGAAGTCAGACTGCTTTTGTGGAGCTATTCACAAATTTCTTTTCTGCCAATTACATGCAGAAGAAATTGGAAGAACCCTGCCATCTCCTGCTCACCTTCAGACTCATTAATGTTCGCAGAATGACTTAATAGCATTTCACCACCACTTCCCTTAGGTAGGAGAAAGAAGTGTGGATCCATCAGCTGCTCACAGAACCAAAGCCCTATTCACAGGAGATCATGAAAGGTGCTCCTGGGGTTTGCTGCTAGGACCACTGAGGCAAAGAACCAAAAGGGCAAGAGATGATGGCTCAGCCTCGAGAAGATAAGGCAATAAATGCTCCTAGCATGACAGCAGCAGCATATTTTCCCCAAGGATGAGAATGTTAATACAGTCCTGTTTATTAAATAGGTGAAATAGGCTTAGACATACAGTCTTAGCATATTCAGTTGGATTTTGATTACATTCAAGAAAGCTTTAAGGAAACTCAAAGAGACAAAGTAAGATACAAAAGCTATCTTCCTTTCTTTAAATTGTGGTTTCAGGTAAACAAAAAAAAATCTGAGAAGGGTTTGGAGAGAAACTTATAAAAGTCATTGCATACCTCCATTCATCATTTTATCTTTGGCCAAAGGATGTGTTGTGACTTTGCTTCCAAACCCTATCCCATGTGCCAGAAGGGCAGTAGGACCTGTAAGGACAAAAAGTTGCACCAGTGAGGAACTGTCTTCTGCTATAAACACTTTTAAGAACATATATTCAGGCATTAGGCTCTCAGAGGTCCAAAGCTCACTGTGGACAGACTACTTTTTATAAAAACTGATGCCAGCCCCATCTCTGAAGCAAAAAGCCTCAAAAAGAACCAAGCTGTATAATCTCTCACATTCAATTACAGCTCCCACACTGTCCTACCATGACTGTGCTGCCTTGGAACGAGTGGACAATGGTCATTTCACTTCCACATAATACATTTTATTTAAAACTGCTTGACACTAAGAAACAAAAGGTCTGCATTTCAGTCTGAACATTAACTAGCTACAATTACTTTACAACCTTGTTAAACCCTGACTTTAGAGATGTACCAGGTAGAACTTCATTTGAGCAAGTCTCTGCATGTCGCAAGTGTGTGCCAAACAGTATTTTGGACAGACCATGGGCTAACTGTTAAGTTTTTGGTTTTAATAGTTTTCCTCTTTTCTTTTCATACTTCCTTCTTAGCCTGAGTTGAGTTTGTGTCAAGAAGTGTTACGTCATTTGATAGGAAATCCTTATGGGAATTCCAAATGAAGGCAGGATTTCCCTAATCTGAGTTTCATTTCTGTGCATTTGTCTCATTTTGGATTTAGTCCAGGAAATAACCTCCTTTGTGTTTGGCTGGAATGCGCTCTAAGAATATTATACCTAAAGAAATTAACCACTCTGGTTACCAGCAAAAGCTTTTATTGGGCAACCATGAATTTGGATTCTTCTGTAAGAGATACAGATAAGAAAAGACTATCATTGCCAAGTACAAGAATGTTCACAACTCTGCATACCTATCACCTCGCTGAAGAATGAAAGCAAAAAAAAGCCCCAGCAACATACAAGAAAACAAAAATGAAAATCCACTCTACGAACATACTCTGTTAGATGGTCTTTTATGCACTCATTGCCACCCTCCTCATCCTCAGCTTTGGGTCCTAGGCCAGCCTCTAAGATCAGTTGGGAGTACTGGCAATTGTTCATCTTGCTTTTTTACATACATACCTTACAAAGTAATGACCTGGATACCCAGTTGTGCAGAATATGTAAGCAGACAACCTCTCCTCAAACCAAGTCCATCTTTTGCTATGACTCAGATGAGGAAGGGGGAGACTGTAACTCTATATGTATGGCCTTCTTTCTGAAGCTAAAGGGCAGGAATAGTTATGTGAGATAAATTTACAGCAATGATATTCTGCCAGTGCTGTGTCCTTGCAGAAAGATCATCAGAATAAGCATATATTTTGTAAAAAAATCCTAGCACATTACCTTTCACTTTTTATTTTAAAGACAGTAATGCAACTGATTGGAAAGAACTGGGAACCAAGCAGAACTTGCAGGATAAGTGTTCGTAATTATTTCAAAGATTTCTCTGCTATTAAATTTATAAAAAATTCTGATGCTGATGGGTGCACATATAGTACAAATCCCTGCTACTAAATTACAGGAACACAAATTTCTAAGACAGGAAAATGTCTGCATGGTCCTTCAAAATATCCAAATGCTTTATAAAGCAGGACACCTTGTTAACTGACCTGCACATATAGCAGCAATCAGGCCTTTTCTGCTTTCCTGGTCCTTCAAAATGTCTTTCACAGCAGCAGACTGTATGAAGAAACATGATTTCACAAGTCATTGTTAGGAATTGATTATTTGAAGCACATCTGAAATATTTTCCATTGCAAAGTCATAAACATGTTTTACACCGAAAACCAACTGACAGCTCTTCACCCTGCCTCAGGACAGAGGGCAATGAGAACATTAAGGAGAAACACTGAAACCAATACATATTTGCCCCACAAGGAAAGAGCAAGAAAATCAGAAGGAACTGCAAGGAAGTACCTGGCCTACATAAAAGCTGGTTAACCCACGGACATAGAAAGTTGTTTGAAAGCTTCACAAGACAAACATGAAAGAGTATTCATAAGATACCTCCAAATAGTCTCCATCATTCTTAAAAAGATTTATGTGGGATATTTGTCTCATATTCCAGGGTTTACAAACTGTGTGATACCATCTAAATCCTATCTGATAGACTGACTTGTTTGTCTGCCTGCCTTCCACAAGGTATTTATACCACCACTGCAACAGCTTTGCACCACAGACAGAATTCTCGAGCAAAGGAAGAGAGTCCATGGCTTTGGACAATTTCATATTTCAGGGAATTCAATCTTCATTTGCAACTGCTTCATCTTCATATGACTATGAACAGAGATCTACCCACAATACAGAGCACTCTTCCATTTTTATTCAAATGCAAGAATTTACCCAGTTGTCCCACCTATATAGTCACAAGAAGGCTTCAAACAATTGATATTTAGTTTACTGATTCTTTCAGAAGAGAATTTTCAGAGGCTGAACTGAATCTGCAGAACTACTAAGCAAGCGCAGACCACAACTACTCATGAAGATGCCTATGAATTTTTAAAATACCAGAATTTTACCTCACACAAGTTTTGAGCTCCAAGATTACCGCCAGGCAGGACCACGACATCATAAGGCCCCTAAACAAACAAAAGATAAAACTGTTGTGTTGAACAGAGACTGATACATACATTACACTGTTTGAAGCCCACTACAGCTGATTCAAATGACAAGCAAAATAACCTTTTCTTCCACTGAACAACACTTTATGATCAGAGAACCAGTTCCAATTACAGAATAAAATACTGTTTCCTGTTCCAGGAAGAACCTATTATTGATAAAGTCTGCCACTGAACTAACTCTTAAGCCTAGTGCATTTAAGAGCTTCAGCAAGCAAATGCATTGTAAAGACAAGTGGTTTTGCTCGAACCTTACTGTACAGGTCTAACTATAACATTGTTTAGCTTCCCATCAGAACTTTGGAGTTGATTCAAATTATGGTATTTCACTGGGCCAACTAACAGGAAAAATAAAGGGCTAGGGTTGATGCTTTGCAAAAACAAACACCTGTGCAGAATTAAGAGATCTGTCTGAACTGAGCATGCTATGAACCAGGACAACACTGAAGGGGAGCACAGTGGGATGTGCAGTTCTGTAATTAACTGCTGCATAGAGCTAACACAACACGCAATACATGTCTAAAGGTAATGCACAGGCTTTCCAAATTCACCTTGGAAGCTGTGAGAAAGGGTATTTTGGCCACTATATTAGATCAAGGTGATGACCAACCTCTTTTCTGGCATCTTCAAGACTAGCATCAGGACAAATGAAGACATCTCGACTGCACTGCACTGGTTCTTTTCCTGTTAGGCCTGCAACAGTCACCTTTATCTAGGAGAAGAACAAATATATCACGACAAATCAAGAATTTAGGGTGCTTTTCTTCTATGTTAGTTCTTAAATAGTACACAGAATGAGCAAAGCACTCCTGAAAGCTGTCACGACCCAGGGAACACTTAAGCTCCCACAAACCATGATTAAGTCCAAGCACACACAGTAATCAGTGATATTCACCTGAAGTAGACAAATAACTCTAACAGTTCAACTTTTCAAACAGGACATATGGAGACTATCTGATCCCACAGGCTATAAACAAAACAAATAATACAATGCAGGAGAGCCAGACTAAGTAGATCAGATAATGAACTGAAGTCTCTTTGCAGGCTCAAGCCACTCTCAAAGACACTTATGGCATGTTCACTTTCCTCCCTTGACTTTTAGATGCCTGGTCATAACATCATAGATATGCATGGCACAGCTCACATTCACTAAACAAGCAGACAAGCTTGTTCCTCTTATGACAGCCAAAATGGGGTGTACAGTGATGAGGTGATGGGAGAAGTTTAGTCATTTCTACACAAGCAAAGTTGGTGTATTATTTTCATACCTAATGAGATGTACTACTACAGCTGCAAGGTAACAAACATCATGAGGAATCGCAACAGCCAAACTCTAGTTAATAATAGAATTTTAAAAGTAGGTCAGGAAAAGCTACATAATGTCATGAGCTGTAATGTACTGAGCTTTTCAGACCCCTAGAAAAAAAAGTACTTTCTGTTACGATGCATGGAAGTAGCCATGTTTTCTGACAGAGTAAGACTTACTTGAAACATTCGTTCTAGTCCACACTGGACTCTTACTTTGAAAGTCTACCTTTTGCACAAATGTCAGTTGTCAAGCATACTTAGTAGGGGCATGGCACAAGTATTTGCTAAACAGTAGGGTGGTAGGGGAAATTTTCACCTCACACAACAAATTACACACTGAACTCCTAGCAATGAACATCAACTTGAGGCAAAGATTTCCCCTTGACTACACACTCACAAAGAGATTTTTCACTGTCTGTGTACTCACCCCAGCTCTTCTCATAACATCAGTAGGGATTACAGTTTCCATTTCCTCTGCCCCTTTTGCTAAAATCACCAATGCTCTTTTCGAGGCCAT
>NW_020897842.1:2304646-2404531 GCF_003984885.1 Neopelma chrysocephalum | reverse complement strand
TGTGGTTAGAAAGCAAATGCCCTAGTACAAATCCTTCCTGATGCTGAAACTTAACAGTGAGTTATTTGCATTTTTGTATTATCTTTCACTTAAACCAACTCAAAATGGTTTAATCAATATTCATAGCAGTTCTGTTTAACTAAAGAGCTTTTTAAAAAAAAATGCATTATGATACTAAGAGGTTAAGGCACTTGTGCAGTGGGAGGCACAGCACATCAGCATCAGATAAGGAAGTAGCTTGGCCTAATCAAGACCTTACATGACCTGTGTCTGACAGAAAAGGGTTCAAGGTGGGTGGCAGAATTGTTTTCAGTTTGCACACCCTCACTCACTCCGAGACTACTGACTCCTACCCAGGTCAGCATTTATAAAAAGGGCTTGCATGAGCTTTGACCTCATATCTGGTATTTAGTTTCCACACACCATGCTTCACAAAGAGTTTCCTGTGACTTACAATGACTTGACCACTGCTCTTGCAAAACCTCAGTAACAGATTTTCTGGGTATTTCAGAATTTTATGGGGGAAAAAACGTGTGTGCACACGTGTGATGGGGGAGCAGACCACAGAATTTAGCAAATGGAACAAACCAGGCTTAAGACTTTTTTTTTAGCTTCTAAATTCAAGTTGAGGTGAAGGGACAAATTTCCATTTGAAGGTTAAGTTAAAGTTACTTTACATCATGTAAAATACCCACTAACTCATACTGGTCTGACTGAAGACTGCGAAAGCATCCATGATGTGAAAAGGCATTTCACAGGTCACCTCTCATGTAACACCTGAGAGCCCTTCATTAATGCACATTTTAGTTGCCTATATGAAAGAAAACCATCCTCTTACCCTGCTTCAATTCCATCTATTTTCAGGTTTACTCCCTACTGTTAGCCTCATTTAGAAAGATATTTTTTCTAGAATGCAGTAATATACAGCAGAACACCCTGCAGCATGCAGAACCAGCCCAAGCAGACTAATTCACTTAGGGTCAAATCCTACTTTTATGTACTTTATGTACTGTCAATGCAAAGCCAACTGAGCAAGTATACTCAAATCACAGCTATTAGTAATAACTTTAGGACAACCTAGAGCTTCTTAATAACTTGTCTTGAAGATACACATTGATTTTGCAAAATAATTTTCATATAAATTTGACTAATTAGCAAAAGACTCCCTGATTAGCCACAACGTAGAAATACTGCATTTGCTTTTTATTGAAGAAAAATACATCATAGTTTGTATCCCTTTATTTCATTAGTTCTTTAGATGCAAATAGGCACCTTATCCTGAAACCTTTACTCTTTCCCCTAATTTAGCAAAATGCAGTCTCTCCCTACTGCCTTTAGAGATTTATTGTAAAACACTGCCAAATTCTTGAGCATTAGTACTGTTCTTCATGTGGGTCCATATGTAAATAGCTGTCCCACTGTAAATGGGAAAGACTTTTTGAGAAGGCAGAACCATGTTACGCAGACCTAATAGCCAATTCATTTTACAAGCTACCTACACATAGTAAATACTAGTCTTCCATTTGCTCCTCAGTGCCAACACATGAACAGCACAGGCCTCAAACCTATCAGCGAACGTATTTCCCTGCGTGGGTACATGTTCTTTTCTGGAGATGGTGGCTTGTGGCACACGGCTGAATCAGAAACTGTAAGAAGGCTGCCTTTAAAAAATCACACCCTTCAACGCCCCGACCACAGAGCCCGCTAACAGAGGCAGGGGAGGGTTTACGGCTCACCAGCTCCGCCAGCCGTATAGAAGGCCAGGTCCCTACACACTGATCTATTTATTCTGGGACGCGGCGCCATTTGACGCAGAAGGGCCGGCAGAAGGCCGCGAGCGGCGGGGCTGGGCACGGCGGGGGGGTCGAGCCTGCTCGGCCGCCAGAGCGAGGCAACTCCGACAGGCCGCCGAGCCCCCCCCGCCCTCCGCAGGCGGCCCCGAGTACCCCCCCCGCCCGCCGCCCTCCGGGGGCTCCTCTGGAGGCTCCGCCAGCCAGACCCGCAACGCGACCGGAGCGGCAGCGGCCGCAACTCACCTCAGCCGGGGCGCGGGCGGCTCTGAGAGAACCCGCCCCGGCCCCGCCCGCGCTGTGCCCGCGCTGCCGCCGAGGCCCCTCCCCGCTTCTCGCCCGCCCTCCTGTTCCGTTTCCAAGACGCTCCGCTTTTCTCACGGTTGCTCAGGTCGCAGGTTCAGAAAGCGCTCCGGTGCTCACCACTGTGACAGCGTCACCCTCCTACGGCAGCGCGACCCGAGCTGCTGCTGCTGCTTCTCGGGCAGCCCCGCACGGACAGAGCGCAGAACCGAGCCACTGCTCTTCTCCGGGCTCTGCCCGAAACATCCACCCGAAACACTACTGTTTCCTGAGGCTCACGGTACACGGGAAATGCCCAAGGCTCAAGGACGATGTTGCCTCTGGTTTTAAGAAGTTTCAGTATTTGGAAGGACAGAGCTTCTAACGGAGCTCTTTAGCTGCAGAGCCCTGTTGTGTAAAACCCTTGCTCGCAGGTGCTGGCAGACCCGCTCTGGTTCCCTGGTGCTGGGCCCAGGAGAGCAGGTCACAGGGAAGGACTTTGCTGGGGGCTCTCCTGGAATGGGTGCGGGCTTCAGCTCCCGGCACAGGATGGTTTGTGTGCTGCCCACACAGGGCTCCGCTCAGAACCCTCGACAAGGCTGGTCCTTGCTCTGTCCGTCTGTGTGCCGGGCACGCACACACGGAAGATGCGTTCGCTTGTCATTTACAACGCACTCTGGACAACTCTTCCACGCCCTCTTCTCCTCGGCCCTGCGCGCAACCCCGCGGCGCTCCAGCCCCCGGGCCAGGGCCAGCGCCAGCGCCGGGGATTGGCCGCGGGGAGCCGCAGGGGGCGGGGCTGCGCTTGCATCCTGCCGGGGTTGTAGCGTTTCACTCGCCTCTGCATTTCCACGTCCCGGGCGGGTCCGCGAGCGGGGCGGGACTCGCTGTCCGACCGCGGTTCTCGGTTGTTCCTGCGACCTCGTGGCCATGCGGTTTCAGACGCGGTATCTCCGCTCACTGCTGCGGTCTGCCCCCGCCGCGGCCCGCGCCGGCCCCGCCTCCCTCACCCTCCACCTCCTGGGGATTCCGCGCGGGACTCGCCGGGAAGCCCCAGTGGGGGAGGGCGAGCGCTGCTCGGCACCGCTGAGAGGGCTTCGCGGGCGCTGCCCGGCAGAGCCTGGGGGTCGCGCCACGGGTGGGGTCCGGAAAGCCCCCGCCACGTCTGGGCTTCCCCGCCGCCCCCGGGATGACGCAGCCAAACCCCCCGGGGGCGGCCGCTAAGGGCCGGCGCCCGGCGCCCCGCGCGCACTCCAGCGAGCCGCGCCGCCGCGCACCGACCCATGGCAGCGGCGCGGGCGGGCCAGGTGCTCCTGCCGGCCGCGCTGCTGGCGCTGGCGCTGAGCCCGGGGCCCGCGGCCGCGCTGCCGTGCGTAGCCGACTGCCCTGCAGGTAAGGGCCGGGCCAGGCCGGGGCCCGGGGCGCCGGGCGCGGCCCCGCGTCAGCCACTCTCTGTCTCGGCCCCCAGGTACGTTCGTGGAGAGCGCGAGTTGCAGGTGGGGCGCGTCCTGCCGGCAGTGCCCGGCCGGCACCTTCTCCAGCGCAGCGGGACGCAGCGCTTGCAAACTCTGTCGGAAGTGCGAAGGTACCGGCAGCCCCTCTGTGACTTCCCGTGGCAACGACATGCCCTGGCTGGCACATGCCCTGGCTGGCACCTGCCCGCGGGGTGATACGCCACTGGCTAAATAACTGCACGCGTCTGCGGGGCTTCTCGCTGAAACTACCAGCCTGATTTCTATAAGAGCAAAGGTCCCGAGCCTTTGCTGCATCACGCTGGGCATGCACGAATCCGTAACCTGACTCGTTTTCCCGTTTCAGGAATATTCAAGTATTTAAAAGAGTGTTCCTCAAAAAGCGATGCTGAGTGCACGTGCAAGGACGGGTATCACTGCAGTGGCGATGGCTGCACCCACTGCGACCGAAGCTGTGGCGTGGGCCGAGAGAGCACCGGGAACGGTAAGGTTACCTTCCCCCACCAGCTGAAAGCCCCTGTGCTTACTGCACGGTCTCTTGAATAGTGTAGAAGCAGCTGGAGTAAAGACCTCGCAAGATAAAACGTGCTGCTGCTGCTGAACAGTATGCACGGAGTGCGGAGCGAGCACAGCAGTGGACAAACCCACCAAACTCTGAGCCCTACTGTGGCTCAAATCCTGCACCAGTTAGTTTCTTTGGCATGACAGCTCCTTTGTCACTGGCATGAGGAAGACCAAGCTGTCAACTCTCGACTTAGACGTGGTTTGTGGCACCTTGTGCCAAATAACCTGGCTTTGTAGCTGAGTACTGTACTGGTCCGTGGCTCACAGGGAAAGACTTGTCTTACATACTCAGAGCAGCTTATGAAATAGTAATTATGTGAATGTTGATTATAGTCATTGTACAAGCAGGCAAAAATAATGTTTCGCATGTTGTGTTTTAAATGTTTATCTTGTACAAATTTACCTGTCTTTGTCTGTTGAAGGTTGCCAGACTTGCCAGTATGGAACTTTTAATGATCAGCCCAATGGCTCCTGTAAAAACTGGACAAAGTATGTAATCTAAATGCTACAGCTATTACACTTTACTGGATTTTTTTCGCTAGCTTTTTTTCTGTTCTGCTGTAAATGTCTTTCAGGTGCTCTGCAAACCAGGTCCTGGAGCCTGGAACTGCAGAAAAAGATGTCATTTGCAAACACGCTTCAGTTAATCCCACTTTAGTCACTACTCTACCTACCACATCGCCTGCAATTCCATTTTCTATCACTGGGCCAGGTGAGTCATTTTACAATGCTGCTTATAGAGCTAAAGAATTGTGACCTACTTTGAAACATACATTCACTTTCTATTTAAAGCAAGAGTCCTTACTTCTATGCATTTCCAGTGTTGCAGACTTAGCTAGAAGCAGAGTGGGAGACAAAGCTGTCGGCTAATTCAAGGGCAGTAGAATTTTTTTCTGTTAAAACTCCTAAGAGAATGTTGTTTAATTCCTAGGGAAAGATCTCCAGACAGACATTATCAGGATTTTTCTCACCGTAGCTGGGCTGTTGTGCATAGTGTTCCTGCTACCTTTGTGCATATGCTTCGGTGTCTGGCAGAAAAAGAAACTACACACTGTCTTCAAAAAAAGTAAGATAAATGCACTCTTCAGTTTTCTTTGTGAAACTAGAGAGAAGTCGGGAATCCAGGTTAAGTGTCTTTTAAAGACAGTTGCAATAGATTCAGTTTTTTTGGCCTTGTAAGTCAGAAACAACAACTGAAGGGAAAACAGTTTTGGAATTTTTATTGCAGAAGGCACTTAGTTAACTGTGGGTGTTCTGTCAACTGCTTCCTTATCTCTTCAGGTTCAGGTTCGAGATCAGGAGGAATTTCTTCATAAAATGGGTTGTTAAAGATTGGAAGGGGGGCTGCCCAGGGAGGTGGTATAGTCACTGTCACTGGAGGTGTTCAAGAAACAACTGGACAAGAAACGCAGTGCCATGGTCTAGTTGACAATGTGGTGTTCAGTCAGAGATTGGACTCGATGATCTCAGGGGTCTTTTCCAACCTAGTTGATTCTGTGATTCTTTTCTTTTTCTTCAGTGCATATCACACCTGAACACTCAATTCAGGAAGATGACACCTGCAGCTGCCGCTTTCCTGAGGAAGAACAAGGTGAATATCAGGACCGTGGCAAATCCACAGAATTCAGAGATCTTTTGGTGAACTAGAAATTGAACTGTCCAAGTCAACCACATTTGAATTTTCTTTTGGAATACAGAACAAGAACCTGTTTATGTAAATAGAGAGGTTATCAGAATCTGTGAGTGTCAGAGTCCCAAATAGCCCAGCCACTGAGAAAAAAGTGCACCTTTTCCATATCTTAAAAAAATAAAAATAAATAAAAAATATCTAGTTTGCTGACTTTCTTTCTCGGGCTAAGAATCGTTCTAAGAAGTGGTTCTTGATCTACATATAGAAATACAGCACTTAAAAGCTCTAATGGAAGGGCAGAATGGCTTTCTGGTCCCTCATTAATGGTGCCTGAGCTACAATTTACATGCAGCCCAAAAGTATTTTATGCTAAAAAGGCGATCTGTAGCACATAGTAGAGGCACAGGTGACACGGTCTCTTACCATTACCAGCCCTCCTCCTGTGTCTAGAGCTGAGCTCCTCCCAAAATTTGGCACACCCTCTTATATATGTCAGGGAGAGGAAGCCATAAAAATCTAGAGCTGCAAAGTGTTCCATCGCTTGCATCTGCTGTTGTATTACACTGATTGGCTTAAGGGAGGCAGTGGAAACACTGAGAAGCTGTGGTTGACTTGATCTTAGAAATAGCTGTTACTGTGCAGCTGGACTGCACCACCTTCAGCCCTACATCATTCAGCTTTGATCTTTTAGGTGATGTAAACTTTACGTATGTTGCAGCTGTACATGTGATAACTTTCTGGTACTATTTTTGTAACTGAGGTTGGAAAGATTTTAACATCAGATGCTATCTGTCTCTCTGATCAATTACTGTTGCATTGGTCTTGAGAAAAAAGAAAGTGCATATTTGAGTCATGGCATTTGCAACACCATTTTTAACCTTTTACAAAACCCAAGTATTTTATTTCTTCAGTAAATGTTATTAAAAAAATAGAATGAAAACCCACCAATATGTCATGTAAAGGGTGGTTTCCTCTCTGTGTGATTTCAGCACAAGGGAACACTGTTCTTGGATTTGTACGCAGGAAGATAGTGATAGAACAAAGGGGAATGGTTTTAAATTAAAGGAGGAGAGATTTAGATCAGATATTAGGAAGAAATTCCTCCCTGTGAGGGTGGTGAGGCCCTGGCACAGGTTGCCTGGAGAAGCTGTGGCTGCCCCTGGATCCCTGGAAGTGTCCAAGGACAGGTTGGGTGGGGCTTGGAGCAACCTGGTCCAGTGGAAGGTGTCCCTGCGCCTGGCAAGGGGTGAGACTGGATGAGCTTTAAGGTCCCTTCCAGCCCAAACCACTCTGTGATTCCATGAAAACTCTTTGAGCTCTAAGTGTTGTCTGCTTTCTGTGCATGCCTCTTTTCTTGACAGTCATTTAATTTATTATGTAGCATGCAAAAAGGAACTGGGAATGTCATGATGACTCTCAAGCAGCCCAGGTGGCCCAGGATGAGGTAACAGGCCAGATGCAAGCTTTTTATGTTTCCATTTGTTTTTCTTGGAAGTCAGAAGGTGCCGCCTTTGCCAGACCATGCATGGAGGCCCAAGTGATGTCAGGCAGAGTTCTGAAGGTATGGAAAAAGGAGACAAATTCTCTTTAAAGATAAGTAAAAGCAGGGGAGTCTACTGCTTTTTTATTGCTTCCAGAACCAGCACCATTTCCTGGCATAGTTAGTAGTGGCATCAGTAATTAAAACTATTTGTCACACAGCTCCATAATTTCTTACAGGAGTTGCACGGCTAAAGCAAGTAAAAGGTTCATAGCAAAAGGTTTTCTGTTTCTCACTTTCCTTTCTTCTACAGGTGCCTGATAGTACTGGATGATAAATACTCAGAAACTGTAATGGCTCCTCTATAACGTGTACACGTCATTTTTTTAAAGCAGAATATGATTTCTTATTTTCAGTCTTTCTATCAGATCCTTCATAGGATAGAAGGATAGTTTTCTCTGACAGTCATTCTGATACTAACACTGATGATGTAAAAACCTTTGAGGAGATGGTCCATTCTGACGAGACTCAACACACAGGAAATAGTATTAAACACGCAACTTGTACCACTCCACTTGCATTTTAAATAGTGACAAAAAGTTAAGGTTAATTTCATTATAAAATTATACCAAGTCTTATTTTATTACCAAGTGACGCCTCAGTCCCTCTCTCAGCAATGAAAAAGCCTTCCCTGATACCGTGCTTTCTTCAGAGACTGTAAGAGAAGGTTCTCCGTTCCACAGGTTTTGTCTTAGCTGTGCATCAGGAACACATGGCCGAGGATCCTTCTATCCCTGGAACTGGCATGAAAACAGCTGTTGGATACTATAATTGCCCTCACTGTAAATAAGAACTTTTAATACCGTCTACAAAGAAAACGGAATTTCCCTCTAACATGCTTTTGGCAGGAGTTTGTTATGATATCACCTACTGTGTTTCCTTTCACCTTCTAGATCCTGGGTGCCTGCCAGTTCAAAGCATCAGACTATTCCTGCAATATTTTGAACCAAACTGGATTGTACTTCAATGAAGCAAAACCACCAGCTGAGCACACGCTGAAACTAAGGAAAATCTCTCCTGTTCTATTTGCATTAAGAAAATAAATCAAGTTTTATTTGATTTAGCAAGTGCAAAACGGCATACAAAGACACCTACTTCAATTTAAGGATGACTTATCATAGTGTATCTTAAAACTGTTACACCTACTCTCAGGTTACATAATCCAAACTGAAACAAGCCATTTAAAAACTGAAATAAAATACCTGCATTACCCACTTAAGTCAGTTTTAAACCAAATCTAAGGTTAGTTTAGCTCACCTTTCTCCTGCACACAAGAATTTCAGCAGGTTTAGAACAAACACAATTCTGGGAAAAAAAGAAGAATGTGAGTGGAGAGGTGAAAGAGACAATTTGCCTTTAGTTACAACACTATAGACTTTAGAAACATTTACATTTAAATAAATCCTTCTAGTATTCACAACATTGATATTTTGATACTTTGCATTTAGAATAAGTATAAACCATTTAACCTGAAGAGAACACTATAAAAGCCTGTAAGCAGGCAAAAAGACAAAAAGAAAAAACAAGGTATCACACTATTTACTTAGTGCACCTTCATACAAATTTTAGAGAAACTTTGAAATAGAAAGTAAATGTGCATACATGCCTAAAGCAAAATTTACTGAAGTATCTAAAGCATAATATATTTTTCTTATACTAGAATGGAAAATACAGTGAACAGGTATATGAAAGGAGGGTGGGAAAAAACATTCTCATTTCTTCTGCTCTTATACATCCTTCACCAGAATATAGTTCTTCTGCACAATACAGGAAAGGAGCTGCACAGCAAGAACATAAAGAGGAAATACAGGACTGTGTTAGAACAAGCTCACCAGATATATATCTTTTCCATGTGATACAGGTCCTAATCCCACTCTGACAAGCACAGGTAGATTTTTCTTATTTCCAAATCTCTTCTGCAGACTCTGCTCAGAAGTAACCAGTTGGTACTGTCTGTTACAAGCCTTACTCGTAAAAGACACATACAAAGCAAAGGAATAAGAATATCCAACTAAATAGAGACTGCTCTTCAGAACTTTCTTATAAATATGCCTCAGGAATTCTTGGAGGAAAGAGGATTTTGCTCCCATTACTTAGTTTCAGTGTAGCAGAAACATTCAACTTGCCAAATCAGAAGACAAAGATCTGATATCTGCTTCCTTCACCTTTGTTAATTCCTGCTCCTGTTGGTCACTCCCATTCCCAGGGACAGCTTTCCCTCCAGTCAGAATCAGTCAATCATCACAGAGAAATCAGTTAATGCTTGCACTGGGAATTCTCTGATAAGCTGGAATTCAGCTCTTAAACAGCAAAGGGAAGATTCTATGTGGCTGACTGCCAAGAAACACACATTCATTTCACTCATTTCCAAAATAACCTTGAAAGAACTACTTTAAACCTACCCACTAAGACGTATGCCAACTTTCCCAGTAAAATACACGTATTTGCCCTGAAATGTGAATCACTGAGCCTGCAGAGATTCCATTTAATTAGTAAAAACCTCTGATAGTGAAGGATTAAAGGGATTATGCAGTCACAAAGCAAAGTAAAAAAAGTCTGCTTCTATGCACCATTCATTTACTGCCAACGCTAAGTGGACAGCTAAATGCCAACGATTATTAGCATTCCTCTTTAATTAGTCAGAAGCTCCTGCCCACACAATAAACTTCTATAGAACTACCTGAAATTTGTCCTCTGATACCAGCTGAAGATATTAGAGTCATAAGTGATCCTAAGCCTCTGTGGTAAAATCAAAAACATGTGTATGCCAAATGTGAAAAGCTTGACAGAAAAATAAAAAAAGGCACAAGGACATGTCTGACAAAAATTGTCTTTTTCCATCCCCACTGTAGATTAAAGCCCTTATCCTCTACCTTTTTTAAACAATGAAAAGGGCATAGTCTTCAAAGATACCAAAATCTTACTAAGTTTGCAATAAAATGTTTGTAGCAAGAAACTAACGAGGCAGAGCACCATGCAATTAAGAGAGTATGAAGTATCTCAAGCAGGGAAATCTGGAAGATGCCTCTTTTGCCTTGTCCATCTCTTGAAATCTGCTGCTTTAGTATTTCTGCACTTCTTCACTTTGTGCTGGAAAAAGTACAAGACAACAGCCTGGCCTGCCCATGCCATTATCCAAACTAGTAAAAAAAGAATCAGCAGGGTATTGCTGCTTCTCTTTTTGACATCAGTAGTACCATTTTTTTAAAAGCTGCATTTGAAGCCTTAGGAGACAGAAATGTTGAAATTCCTTCCTTTAAATCCTCAGCTGAACAGATACCTGTGTGGGCAGGCTCCAGGACAATAATTTCTTTGGAAAACCCCTCAATAATCTTCTTAAAAAATAATAAGTAGTCTAAGAAAAGAACAAGAATGAAAAATGTCATAGTATGCAGCAGTCATCTAGCTCTGCAGCAGGATTACCTTTAGGATACCTTGGGATAGCGCTAGAAGGGTACAGAGAAAGTTCCAGCCTTGCTGCAGATGTGTTCCTTTCTTTCCTTATACGGTCTGCTCTCATAATTTCAGTTTTAAAAATAAACTATAATTGCATAGTTAGTTCCATTACATTTTTTGTGAAAGAAACCTTATTTAAAGATCAGGTCTCTGCTCCTCTGTTTGTGGCTGTGTTATCCAGAATTCAATTCCCATAAGATATCGATGTGCTGGACTTCCAAGCTCCAGTCATGCCAGACTAACTTTCCTTCACATCAAACAGAGTGAAGCTTCAGTTTTGTAATTCTGTAGTGCTGAGAGGACAGGAGAATTAAGAACCAGTTTGTCAAGCTTCGCTTGGAAAATATACCCTGACTACAGTGGGCCAGTCCAGCAGGGCCAAAGAGCAAGAGGGTTTTTTTCCCCCTCAAACTGGTGGAACCTATACTACAAAGCAGCAGTGTTTTGGCAGCTGTGATCCTGTGCTCAAGAATTTTTAGACCACTTGCCAATTCTGTACCAAAATAAAATATATTCAGAAGGGCCTAAGGACCTGCCATCTGCATTACACAGACGTATGTGTTCAGGTACGCACGCACACTCACCTATGCACTTCAGCCCACCACAGAACAAGAAAATTTAAGTCAGAACCTCTCGCAGATGTTACCTAACATTGAAAGAAATTCAGAAGACAGAAATACCCAAATACATCTATGAGGTTACAGAGAACATGTGTGATATGTGCTACATCACAGTTCACACACAGTGAGCAGAAGAAGCATCTTCAAAAAGAAAGTTAACAGCAAGTGCCCAAGTATGGTTAGTTTTTTCCTTTGGTCAGCTTAGTCTCCAAACAGGCCATTTTCAGTAAACTCTAAAATGCAGAGTATAAATAAGGCAATGCAAGCTAGTTGTCAGGAAAAAATCGTCTTATTGCATATATGATCTCACAAGGCATCTATTTTGGTATGCAAAATAGATCTAATAATCACATTATGAAGCTGAATAATCAGCTAAAATGTTAAATTTTAAGACAGTAAACTTCTTAGGTGTTAATAAGGACAGATATCTGCTAAACCAGCAGTGACAGCAAAGCAGAAACCCCCAAGCCCCTACATGCTAGACCCTACTAGAAAAGTAAATAGCAGTGCATATATTCTTTTCTCTCATACCAGCTGACATGTATAACTCATTGAAACAAGATGTTAAGTTAAAAATGCTAGAAAAATTCAAGGAAGAGCTGGATATTTACACAATAACAAGCTCATCTGCAATTATTGTGTCAATACAAAATCATTTTACTGCACACCTCTCTTCTTGCAAACTAAATTCAAGCCAAAAATCTACATCAGAAGTTATATCCTCTGAAAAAGTCCCTCATACAAATGCTACTGGTAACTCACACCTTTTCTGAAATTTCTGGTTTTGCCAACTGTCACAATACTTGACTAATATAACAGTTTGTGCTTACTTGCCATAAAGGACTTAAAACAGGGGAAAGAACTGTTGCATTATAGATTAGATTTCATCCTTGCTATTTTACACAGAAGGTAGATAATTTTGGGGAGTGTTTTTGATTGGTTTCATTATGTCTTATTTTTACTTTTTTAAAAAAGTTTTCTTGCAACTTGTACTTCATGAGCCATCCATCATTTTAAACCAAGAGGAGTTATTTCTTCTGATAATGAAGGATAATCTTTTATGATGGGTTCATATACACTTACTGCGTAGAATTTTCTCAGTAATTTATCTGGACTACTATGTGTCTTGTTATTTTAAACTGAGGCTCTTGAAAGAAAGTCTATTAGCACAAATAAGAACTTAGAAAAGTTTTCCCACAAAATAGTAATTTTGGTAGAAACTAAATCAGTTTCTTGCAAATCAAATTCCCAGTTTTCACAGTGCAATTCACATTTACTTCCCTCACCCATGGATTTCAGGGCCTTGTACCTTTGTTTGGTATGAGCTGTTTTTTTGCTTTGCATGATGACGTGTGCATTGTCCCCTGAAGGAAATGCCTTTGACATTTTGGTAGAGGAAAGAGTGTCTAAGTGACAACTTCAAATCTGAGTAAAGGCAATAAGCTGTGGGCAAGTTGCCCAACTTGAATATGACGCACTTCATGATGGCTCTAAGAGGCTGAGTCTTCCTTGAGAAAAGACAAAGGACAGAAGTTGCTTGTGAAGAGTGCTTCATTAGCTTTCTTTGGAGGATGCTTAGAGTGAATATTGATAACACCATTGTCATTGATAGTTCACTGAAGGAGAAGCATTTGTACAGAGCATCCAGAACCAACAGTGAGATCATGCATCAAATCAGACCTAATTACTGTCTCCAGTTTTGGAATGAAGAGCTGCATGACTCAGATGAGGAGCAAGAATTCCTCTCTTGATACTTATTTCTCTCTTAGGGAAGCACAGATAAAGAGAAGTATAAAATGTATTAGGTTAATTTTGTAGAGAAATTCCTTTGTCATCAATACTCAGTTCAGCAAAGAGAAGTCCAGAGAAACAGGATTTGTAGTTGAGACACCTGCAGCATGTGTTCTGTAAGGCAAGACTAACCCTCTCTGTGCACATAGGGCAGTTGAGAAAAGTTGGGGCTGGTAGGACCTCTGGGGACTGTGGCAGGATAGACCCACCCTGATAAGACCTAAAATCCAATCAAGCTCTCATGCAAGCTATCATGAAGGATCAACTGTTGGAGTCAGGGTGTTGTCTTGGTGTTAATTTTGCACCTCTCCCACGCCCCAGTCTGCACTCAAATCAGAGCATTTGAACTTACATGGGGATGGTCAGGGCCTTGTCACGCTTAGTTTTGAAATTCTGTCCCATTCCATCCTTGAAGCTATTCAAACCTGAATAAGCACACTTCTGGACAAACCGTTTTGGCTGATCCTGCCTTGAGAAGGTGGATTAGACTGGATGATTTCCAGAGGTGCCTTCTGACCTCAACTGCTCTTTCTGAGGCCACTGTGTTTCTGGACAACCTGTTAACCATGCCCATTTGGGACGTGCTCTCTTTGAATTAGACCTGCAGCAAAAATACATCTGTTCTATATGACCAATGTAGCTAATTTGAAATTAGTCCTGGAAGCCACTGGATGTACAATATAAAAATTGATCTTCAACAGGAAATGTTAATAAAGGAAAAAGATGAGAAGCAGATAAGTTTACACCTTTTGCAACTTAAAATTATCACAAAATTCAGCATAGGGAAAGAACTTTAGTAATATTAGCTGGATTTCATAGTATTTTGAAGAGCAATTCGAGACAAAAACATTTGATTAGAGAAAAGTAATGAACCTTAATTTGTTATGAACAGGCACTATCTTCACACCATCTAAAGGAAAGAAAACAGCCATAAACTTATTTTTTTTTATTTTCAAGGCTCTGTACAGTTAGATATGACATTTCATAGAGAATGAAGGTGAGGGACCAGTCCAGTCAGTCCTCGCTCTTTGATATGAAAAATGAAATTGTAAGTAGAGAAGACATAATATGCTAGATGGAGGGAAATAAGCTTTAAAGTGATGAGATTACATAAGGCAGCTACTGCATTAGCATTAAGTAAGAGCAAAAGGCAAACAGAAAAAACATTGCTAGCCCTCTCAGAATTAAGTAGTTAGTTCCAACTGAAAGAGAAGTGAAATGGAAAAGGGTCTCCCAGTCTACTGAGGGACCTGTGTTTAATATCAGCCAAAGTAGTTTATATGTACCAAGCAAGTCTCCAGATGGAAGTTGTACTTTCTCTGCCAAGACAGTTCTCTAGGGCAACATTGGATGAGGTCTTCTCAAATAAATAGATGTGAAATGCTGCAAGGGGGGCAGAACAAACAAAAAAATTGAATTCCCCTAATTCTATCTTTGTAAATTAACTAGATGTTTTAACTCCCTTTTTCTTTTACTTTTTCTGGCACAAGAGTCCCAAATACAACACAACACATTTATCTATCTCACAAAAGGAAAAAAAAGTTCATTTCATATCAGATGCTTTGCGTCAAGCCTGCTAAGGCTCATAAATCAGCTGTCTTATTGCCCTGGTCATTTCAACCAACGTCTGACCCTTTTGTTAACTCATGATTTATAACTGGAAGTTACTTTTTTTTAAATGCCAGATTTATAAACTTTACTGTGCTTGGTTTGATATAATATCCATTTTGTACACCAAGCTATAAGACAGTAAATTTATTGTCTATGAACTGTTACCTTGAAAAATTACATCAATGCAAAGTGGTTCCCATTTAGAATCAATGGGCAATAAATTCATTGGAATTTTTTTGAAGGGGGGAGAGAACATGATGATATTTATGAAGTCATGAGCGGGTATATAATGGGAGAAACTGGCAGCAGAGGCAACACTCAGACAGGAGTTCTGAGTTACAGGGGTAGACAAAGACAAAACATATTCAACACAGCAATGATGCATAAGCTGATATTCTGCTGTCTCATTATTGTCAGCTTCTCCTGTCCTCTCTCGTCTCTCCCCATCATCAACACCAGTGAGATGCCTTATCAACTCTCAGGTAAGAGTCTTCTGATTTTAATGATTATAAAGCAGGGGCAGGAACAATAAAAGCAGAAAAGAGGCAGGTGTGCTTTCCGAGGGGGGCCTTGACTTGTGCTGATCAGCTGTAGAAAACACAGGAATGCCTTCAGAACCAGTAGTGCAAGTGATATATCAGTGGGTGCCAATCTTGTAAAATGGGGAGGTTGGGTGCCCTAAATATTTGTCCCTGCTGCTTTGAGATCCAGGAAACAAAAGTATGTACCCAGCACTGAATGTGAGCTGGTATTTAGCGTCTGAGCATTTGTAGGCATTGGGTAACTTAAAGAAACTTGGCTATATAGTTCCTCCTCTTCCTACCCTTTGAAGCGAGCTATGTTGTACTTAAAAAGGGGGAAACCAACCACAAACATCAAGAACAGGCAAGTCTGTCTTACACTCCTATGTATTGAGCATGCAATTTGTTTGCACTAATTCAGATCCCATTTAGCCCAGGGAAAGGATAAATCTTTGCTTGGAAAAGCTATCTTCAAAGTTTGAAATGGCTAGGTAAAAATGCACAGCAGAGTCTGGAAGGTTACTGTCACCACACCTGACTTGTACTGGAAGACTTTCTGAAATGTGTTCTGAAAGAACAGACAAATCAAACCCAAAGTTATTGCTTAAAGCTGACTATTAAAAAGTCACTGTTCTTACCAGCTTTGCTGTAAGTCACTGCTCTTACCAGCTGTTGTGCTGGTTAATAGGTATCAGTAGTCCCTAGTTTGCTTTGAAAATCTTGGACTCACTAAGCCAGCATCTTCTTAAGCTTTCCACTATGTAACCTGCACTTACAGGTAACCCTGATTCAGTATGGATAATACCTATCATATCACAGAGTGAACAAGCTGGCTCTAACCATTATTGCATTTGCTCGAAGACATCCACTAGGCTTCTTAAATCTTCCTTACTAATATAAGGAGTCTCCAGGATTGATAAGATAGAAGAGGAACTGGTTTGAAGAGGATTGGTTTGGTGCTTTTTTTTGTTTGTCTGTTTGTCTTTAATCTCAAAGCAAATTTACCCACTAACACTGCTCTGATTTAAAGAATAATCCAAGGCCTGAGATATGAATTGTCTCCACACAGCACAGGAAAGTTACTGTATTCTTATTCTGAGTCTTACAATAAACCCCCCACTTTGCAATTGTCCTTTTATGCAGTGAACAAATAATTAACATAGATGTCCAAGGTCTTCAAGTTCTTGATCTTTGTCCAAGTTTCTGAAATGTTGGGGGATTATTTTCAGCAGTTTATTTTCTTCTATATTCCCTGTTGAGGAGCTATACAGTCATACCCATCCCTGCAGTTCAGAGCAACTGAAACTCCATAGTGTCAGCTAGGCATGCAACTACAAAATGACAGTCACATACACAACTAATGTTTGATAACCACAATTTTGAATTTCTGCTTTGTATTAGCAAAGATGAAATTTACTGGTTAGATTAAAAAAGTTACCTCAAGTGTAGCACTGCTAAGGGCTACTGTTGGCCACCTGCCATGGGGCACAAGCTAGCTACAGAATTCTAAATTCTCTATGCATATACAAATTAATTCTATCAGCTACCAGCAAACTGTTGTTTCAGAAAAAGTAATAACATTTGTACTGGTATGCACATTAACTGAGAGAGGACTGATAACACACTGAGAGGCTTAGCTGCCAAAATAAATCGTAAGATTTCCTACATTTATTCCTGCCCTTCCCCCTCCTTTTATTGCATTTAATAGTTGGGAAACTGAGCAAGTTAATAGCTCTTGAAGTTTTGTCTTTATTCATAGAAAAGCTCCAGCATAGGAGCTAGTTGACAAAGAAATGGAGTTTAAAAAAGAAAAAATATATATATACAGGTCTCCATGCATACAGCTGAGTACTGGAAGGATTAGGATGAGTTCCTCAAGCAATGAGAAGGGCTGCTGTTGGTCAAAAAACTTTCCTAAGAAAACATCTGACAGAGAAATCTGAGATTAACATCAGGAAGGTACCTTTTCTCAAAGCTTTGGAAGGAAAAAAACCACAAAACCAACTATCCCCTATTATAATCATTAAATGAGGATGAATGATTAATGCTTTCATGAAAATTTTCAACAGATGGGGCCAACAGACCTGATCAGAAATCACCTGAGACAGACTGAAACAGGAATTCAAAGCAAAATACTCACCATAGGCCTGTTTCTATCATATTCCATTTGCAGCTGATGAAGACTCGAGATTAAACCTGGAGAGGCTGGGCAGCCCAGGAAGCACTTCTCTGATTCAGTTTCTGCCAGAGCTCTTGGGCACACTGACTGAAGACAACAAAGCAGGTGAGGATTTAACATAGCAAGGGGAGAGCGCCCATGGTTTGCATCTCCAGCTTCCACAGATATTGTGCCCCAGCTCCCAGGTATTTACTGAAATACAACATTATGCGTAGGTAACAGACTGCTGTCATTTAGTTAACTGGGACCTTGGGGAAACCCACTGAGCAACCATGCCTGCAGTTCAACACTACCTGATAAAGCCTCCAAAGGAGTTTAGCAAAACCTCCAGATAGCAAAACCAGGGCAAGGCAAAGATTGGCCTTAAAGGAGCTGGCAGACAAAACGAAATAGCAGTCTTACGTAACATCAATACTTGCAGAAAGTACAGAATCAATAGCAATGGATGGTTTGGGGAGCAACAGATGTTGCTGCCTGGTCCTCTGAACATTCCAGTTCAAGAGTTCTGCCAGCTATAGCATTATGGCACATGAGAATTATTTATCTAAGTTTACAATTTCTAAATGGTAAAACATTTCATTATGTCTCCCCTCTACCAGGTCTTACCCCCAGCAACTACAACCCAGGGGAATATATCAAAGCGGTAAGTAAATGACCATCTGTCACTGAAACAAGAAAAATAAGATTCCACAATTTAAACTACACAGAATTGTTACTGAGACATCATTTCAGATCCACAGACTTCATAAACAGTATAGACCAAAGTAGCATGCCACAGTGTTCTTGAAGCTGGAATCACTTAGCAGTTAAGATAGGCAGAGGAGGGGGAAAAGTGGAAAAAGAAAAGGAAAACAGAGAGAGCAGATAATCCAGAGCACTTCATTCTAAACCCTCCACCTTTTTTCCCCCAGAAAAACAGTTTTCTAAGTAAAGGCCAATTTTCAGCTTCATTAGTCCAGGCACCAGTATTAGCTGCGTGTCATTTCCCCCCCACACACACTACAGCATACGCTACACAGTATTATCAGATGTGTTATGAACCATTAGGTACATGGAAAACATCATCCCTATTCACTTCCTGCTGAATTAAATACAAATGCAGAAGACAGTGACTCATTTTAGTGCATCATCTAAATCAGAGGGCACACTGGGCAGCTGCCTCTCCTTCTCCCAGTCACAACACAGGGCTGGGTGATCAGTCAGGGCAGTGAAGAGTGTACTTTCCCACTGGGAACAAGTACCATCCAACAGTAACCTCTCTAATGCTGTTTGACTTCAGGCTCTCTACGGAAATCATCCTCGAATTGCTTTGCTGGGACGCTTCTTGACCAAGGACAGGAAACAGTACAAGAAACGTGGGAATCTTTCCGAGTGCTTCTGGAAATATTGTGTGTAAACAGGAAACCTCCTGACAGGTTGCATAATTTATACAGATGTCTGAAAACGTGTATATAGATTTGCTTGATTTAAAAGGAGAATGAAGAAACATGAAGGCAGCGCCTAACTTTAGACTCTATGCTACTTGGAAATTAATAAATTCTTGATATTTTGCAATTATGCTGTGACCAATGTAGTATTTTCTTAGAGCTGAGCACAACAGGAAGAAATTAATGGGACAAAGAGATAAAAATACAACACAAAGAATTTGGGCAGGGGAAGCAAGATTCCCATGAGGTCCTATGAAACCTCCCAGAAGAGCAATGCCTCGACTGTGTCTAAGTCCAGAGGCAAGAGGACATTCTCCTTTGTCACTTGATGTAGACTGAGGTGTCAGAAAGAAAGGGTCATTGCTGCATTCCCTGATGAGCTGGTAAGGGATTAACAGTGCCCAGTCCCATCCTGCCATCCCCAAGGCACCACAAAAACAATAAGCACACGTCAGGATCAAGCATCCACTCCCACTACTGCTGGAGACAAGTTTTTCTTGTTCACTCATAAAAAGACCCACAAATCTATTTCTTTGCAGCACCTTGCCTAGCCCCCAGCTACCTATGACAACAGGGCTGTCTGTGCACAGTGTGGGCTTTAAGAATTGTGTCTGGTTATCATCACGCAGAAGGTACCCATGGCTGCCAATGCCAAGGCTTGCATCCAGATTCGGACTGCCAGTGGAGGCAGGAATGACACCATTTAAAAGATTCTGTGGCTGTGACCTGCACTTATGTGGCTGCACACACAGATGCAGGAAGGTGACACATGGATATAGATAGTATGTGTTACTAGGGCAAGCCACCTCCTGCTTGGGCACTCAAGGGCAGTGAGATTTGTTCCCTTGAGCTACCACTCACTGATAATGTTGTTGTATCTTGGCATGTAATGTAAATAAGGGAGAGGACAAAATAGCAACTGCCAAATTCTTCTAGTCTGAAGACTCATATGCATAGTCTCATAGACTCATATGAGTCTACTCAGATGCAGAGTACCACCATACTTTCTCAATCCTGGGTACCCTCCTGATAATATCTGGAAGGAATAGAGCTAAACAGTCAGGAGTTGTCTCTGGGTGATGCCAATCTTGATAATATGCACAAACTGTCTGAGCTGTGAACCCTACCTTGCTCAATACATACTTTGCACAAACCTCATGCCAATCAAGGCTCACAGAAATCTTGAAGTAAACTCACCTAACAGTGATACACAGGCTACATTGATCTCAACAGTATACATCATAAATCTCTGACTTTGCTATTTAAACGAAGCCTACAGGCTTGAAGCAGCTTGTTCACTTCACATAAATTACAAGACAGATGATGCCAGCTGTAACAGAGAAAAATGTCCTCAGAAAGTCAGGGCAGCTGGATGCCCTGTGCAGCTATTTGTAATCTTCTGAACATTCATCCTTCTCTTACACAATGGAGCAAGTCAGTGCCTGTCTGGAAATTACTCTTTTTCTGCTACCTCATCAGCCAATAAAAACTTGTAGGAGAAGACTACAAGACACATATATTTTCAAACATTGCAAGCATAAAGTAAAATAAATAAAACCAAAATGAATAATAATGGAAAAAATATTAAGAAGTTCACTAGCCATCTACCCAAGAGCTGTTAGGTGCTGAGGACAGAGTCAAGACAAGGTAATCGAGCTATAAGCCCTGAAGCTTTAAGCTTTTTATACTGCAAAAATACTTGCTAGTACTTATGGCAATACTCAATCAATTTACTGTTCAAGCTAGGCCAGGTCACAGCAGCAGGGGGCTGGGGGGGAATTCAGCTAATTCTGATACACCAGAATTTCATTGGAGCCTGAAACTTTATCAGTCACAGTCTTTGCCTCTGGAAAGGAGGAGTTCAGACTGTGTCTTTGGACTGTGTCTATCCATTGGAAGGTGTAACTGTGGCTGGGGAAGTCAGCGACCAGTCTGAACCCACCTGTCCTGGAACTGGACAGCAAACTGGAGCACCAACTGGGAGCTCAGCAGGCAGACACCAGTTTGAGCTGCACCGGAGCAGCGTGTCATATATATCCTGATAGCTATTGCAACTGTGAAGCTGACCTACAACAGAAAAGCTACAGGCCCAGTACTTTGGAGACTGGGCTGATTGAGCATTACAGGTCCAACATTTATTTCTCACCATCTGCCAAAAATACAGCAGTACATAATTCAGCTCACCTTTGACATCCACGCACAGATGTAAGCTACAGGTTTCTAACTGTGAGCAAGATCTTGAGCTGGCAGGAGCATGACTGCTATTGACAAAGCAGGAGCATAGGTGGGCTGACATTGCTTAGATCTCTGAATAAAAACACAGAACCACTTTTTCATTTCACAAGCCTATTCACTTTTCCTCATTTTTTTGACCAAAAATAGCTAGATGATCTGACTCACATTTTTAAGTATGCTTAGAATGACCAAATCACCCTTTAAAAAAAAATCAATAAACCGTCAGCAATGATATATCCAATGATATATCTTCCAGATGCCTGTGTTTCAAGGAACTGCATCACTTATCTTATCAGAAGCACCTTCAGTTACATGCTCATCTAAGATTACTTCTTTCTTTACCAATTTCAGTATGATGCTACATCTTTTGTTCTGTACCTTATACTCCCTGCAGTGGCTTTGCCTTTCTCCCACAGGCTTCTTTAAGCACTGTTGATCACATCTCTATGTTAGGTCCCTTAAAGCAGAAAGAGATGAGCAAATTGTTTCTCTGCAACTAGTTAAGAACTTCACTGCTCTGTAAGACACACCCATGAATTAAACCTGCAATTTTTTTCTTTGCACTTCCTCTAGAACAAAAATTTCCCACCAAGATTAGCAGAGGCAGACCCTTTAAATCCTGCATGCCAAATCCCAACAGTTTACAAATCCTGATATAATATTTCACATTCAAAAGGCGCTTGCCCTTCTTTGAGGAATATAATTAGAAAGGAAAGATGATGTCCTGGAGTGGCAAGGGTAGACTGCGACTGAAAAAAATCAAACAACTACAAAACCCCTCAACAAAACAGCAGAAGTGGCCACTAAATGACCATTTTCACTGTACCCACAACCCAATGTCCACTGTATCCCAACCTATGTACAATCAGAATGTAATATTTCCTTAAAAATCTATTTTCTACAAATTACCAAGAACAAAAGTAAACACACATTTGAAACAGTTCTTTGCAGCACATTTTTCAGTTTTATTTATAAAATCAGATGCTCCTTTAAAGTGTACAGTTAAAATCACAACTGTAAATTCAACCACTGCTGAATATTATTTCAATAGAATACCCCTACCAACTGATGTAAAAATTCATTTGATTGTGATTTAAAACTCGATTCAGCTGGAAGATAGACTTACCAACACATTACTCATTCAGCAAATATTTACCACATTGTAAAAATACACAAGGGTCCCTTCTGTTCATAGCAATACCATGAAAATATCTGCACATCAACTCATCTTTTAAAACATAATTCTGTATTTATGAATACAACAAAAACAAATTGCCAGCGAAATCCACCAGGGGTTTCTGAACTGCTGATGCCCCCATAGGGGGTAGTAACTGCATCAGTACTGTCCTTGCATGTTTTCCTTTTGATCACCAAAAAAGTGACCTTCCAAGCAGCTCTAAACTGTCTGCAACATTTTGCCAGGCAAAACAGTCACAGGAACAAAATAGGTGCAAATCTGGCTGCAACACTTACTCCACCGGTCTTTCAGATTGGAACTGCAACTCACTCTGATCACTCCAGCACACCAAAAAGACTAAAGGTTAGTAAAACCTGAAGTAAAAACTACCAGTTCCTGAAAACTTACGGAAATGAGGTCAAAGGCTTGATAAGGCATTTCATTGCAAGACATTGTGGTTCTAACAGGGTAAAGAGTAGCTTGGGAAACATTTGTTTTTTCCATTCTAAGCCTGGAATTGCCCTGATTTTTGGGCAAATAATTGTCTCATCATTACACAGGGCACTGATTCACCTCTTCATTCCTCTTATATTCTTCTCCAAAATCCAAATTTTTTCCATAACCCAGGTCTAATGTAGCCCCATACAAGAGATCCTGCACCTAAGATTTAGCCAGGATTACAAACTCGGAATTCGAAGTCCTAGGCACGTGCATTTTCATTACATACAGCCAGAGGGTGTGTGGCATTCGCAGCACTTTAAAAACTCTCTGGGCTTTCTGCTGCTCGATAATTCTACTGGGCACAAATTCATAGTAGTAGGGGGTACAAGAAGGGTTAACACCTCCAAACAAGAAACCCACGTAATATGATCAAGTTTCTACATAGAGGTCAGAATCCTGACCTCTTGCAGCAAAACCAGCGCAGGATAGAGCGAGTGAAGATTCCCAGATTTTACTCCTGGATTTGGTATAAACCGGGGGTATGCACCTGTGCAAGTCCTTTGTGTCTCTGACTCTTTTTATACAACTGGGATAAGAAGTCATCTTTTTGACATGTTCACAGACCTATGGATGAAAAGCATTATTCAAGTGTTAGGTACAAATTACTATTCTCCTAAACTAAGTCCCACTGTTTTACAGAATGGATGACGTCTGCCTGCTAAGACATTGCAAATCATCTCATTTTCATACTTGGGAAATGAACAGTGAAAATAATGTACACAAAAGAGCTGGCTATTACCTTTTCTTCTGGCTTAGGGTTCGAAACTCTTTTGAAGGAGATAGCTGTCCTTACCTGAAGGATTCAAATTAATCTATTTCGCTACATCTCAAAATACATTAAAGCAATCATTTTAATTTAAGCACAGCTAACTAGAATGGATTCTAGTGCATAAGTCTGATTTGATGGATAAGTTAATTAAGAAGCTTCCCAATCAAGAAAAAAACCTATACACAAAGCATCTTATTACATGCTTTAGAGCGAATATTTTAGGCAGTGTGATTATAAAGCAGAATATCATATTTGGAAAATGCTGCAAAAATACTAGGAAAGGTATAAGACACTGCCCACGTTTTCGTACTTGAATACATAAGCTGCTATATGTAAACACCTCAGTCTCTTATTTTAAGAGGTGTTTGAACACAAGCAGTACTGAGGATGTGTGGACCTCTGCTGATTTACAACACAAGAAAAAACAAGTTTAAGTGGAAAAAGCTGAAAAAGAAACACAGCTTAAGAATAAATAGAAAGCAATAGGTATAAACAGAGCAGGCAAACGTACAGTAAAAAAAATTGAAAAAATCAAATGAACACTGCCTGAGTCAAATTAGCCTTGAAAACTTAAAATTGTGTAAAAATAACTTTCCCTCAAATAAACTTTAATGAAAAAGCTTGTCACTGGATTGATTTTTAAAAGTAACAGAAACCTTTAGCTAAATAGTTTTCCTTCAATTACCTACAGGTCACAGTATTTTTAACTTAACAACTTGAAGCTCACTAGTAACTGAAACTAGGGAAATAAAAATACTTCACACAGCAGGAAAGGAAGAATTACACAGAAAAAAGGGTAAATAATGTGTTACATTCTAAAACTCTGTTGAGAAGGCTAAGGTGATTAATAACACCATGCAGAAAACCTGATTACATCCAGCTTTTGATAAACAAAGGGAAAATCAGACAAAATTTGCTGGACTTTAGTGTTTGAAGAGCACTTTGAGACATCCATGAGAACAAGTCCTTTCACATACTGAAAGTGGTTACCACTTTCTGAACATCAAACTCACATTATGCACAAACTCCTTTTTCATCCATGGACTTAAACAGCTAGTGACTCCATTATAAAGAAAGAGGTTAAAACTTGTACAGGAAGTCAAAAGTGCTAAGAAATAATGAATATGCAGTTTGATGTTCAAGTTCAGCTCCACAACATGTGACTTTTCACAAAAGCAGAAGAAATTAACCTCAAACTCTTTTTGGTTTTGGCATCATCACAACAAAAGCGAAACAGAGAAACTGCTTAAAATTTCCTATTTGCTACATCTGGATTCAACTCAACCACTCTAAATCAACAACAAAAACATTAAGATACAAACCCATCTTCCAGAGCACTAGCAACATAAAAGATTGCATGTTAACTACTTTAATTGATAACCACCTGCGTTGATAGAGAAGACTTTCTCCCCGTGTCTGTTTTTAAAAAGCAGATCCTGTGGAAGGAAATAACTACTACATTGATATTTCTGGGGGGTTTTTTTGGCTGCTGTATGTAATTTAATCTCTAATGGATTTTCAAACCAGTTACCCTCAATTAATTTTATACATTTGTGTTGATAAACACAACTTTAAAATCAAAAGCTGTAAAACAACTTGGTTTCAAAACAGTCATCACAATAAACACAGGGAAAATGTTTGCTTCTTTTCTCTTCAGTTTATTTTTTTCTGATGGGCACAAGCTGGCAAAAGGCATTTGATGCAGAATAACCTGGCCAGTTTCAGCTGCTTTTTAAAAAGCCTACTGGATTCTCAAACCAGATACAGTGATTTCAGAACCTCAGAGTATTAGGATCTTCAGTTTAGACTTTTAAATATTGAACAAAAATGAAGAGTACTCTGCTGTAGCTTGGTTTCAATACATCCACCTTACCTGGAGAGTAAACATGCTCTGATCAGTTAGGTTCATTACCATAGGTTCTTAAACACTGCATCTTTTCAGACTCTTACTTGCCAAGTTCAAAAAAACAAACACCCAAACCAAAAAATCTTTGTACTTTGCTCATCACCGAGCAGTTAAAGGTTAGAAACATATTCCATTCTGTGTCAAGTCTATGAGGTCAGAAAGTGAAATCTTTCTCCCAGTGAAAGATTGTCTTCAGAGTCATGCCAGGAGCGGAAGGGTAACGGAGGAAGATTTAGTTTCATAGTGTGACTGCTCATGTTGGTAAGAGATGGCCATGTAGATTCACTGCTAGTATGGAGCAAAGCCAGAGGAAAAGAAAATGGGAATGACACTGAGCAGTTTTACTGACATAGGTGCTGATGCCCTCAGTGTTGCAGGAGTGGAGGTGGTTTTCCCTTGTTTTCCATATTGCCATCAGCCAGTACAGCCTCACAACTTGCTTCCCTGTTGTCACATGTAACACAGCCCTTTAAAAAGGAACAAGAAATAGTAATTTAAATTCTTCTTTTTATGAGTCTATTTCAAAGGGTCAAATCCTCGACGTTGAAACCTCTCACCAATGGGCTGAAATCTCTCTAAAAGCAGAGATTATACAGATGTCTTATTTTCAGAAGCAGATACTTGCACCTGCAACTTACCTTGTCTCAGAGATTAATCCTTTGGTTAACAGAAAATACACTTTTACTTTTGAGATAAAAAGGCACGTGGCTTCCTTGAACTTGAAGACCTTATAATTCAGCTTTATAAGCAAGCTCCTCATTAAAGATTTGGACCGCAGCCCGAACAGCAACAATACTGAAGAACAGAAAAGGCTGAAACACCCGAGTGTATTGATAGACCAGACTGTTCTGGGTGTTGAGAAACAGTACAATATTGAAATACAGTATTGAAACAGAAATCCTACGTTTCCTTCTACTGTCAGAAGCCTGGCTGTATTCACAAAATCACAATCTGCATTGGAAATATGAGCTACTGCTTAGGAACAGTTTCAGGACCTCAGATAGAAAATACTGATATTTGCATACCAATACATCTCATAACATTTGAGATGTAAACATTCAACAGAATTTTCTACAAGATCACTGGATATCATTTTGCTATCTGAATCAAACACAATGTCCTAACAGGACATATGATTTTTATCAACAAGGTATTAGGAAAACAAAGACTAATTTTCTAGTCTTCTTCCCGAGTCAAGGACATAGACGTCTCAGTTTTTTTCCTTTAAGAATAAATACCACACATCTCAGAAGGCCACATTTGACAATCCTAGCACATACAGCATGCAGTGCTCTAACAAACATGAGACTTTTCTGCTGCACAAGTACATGAATGTAGCCCACTCTGCCTTGATATTTTCTGTACAACTCCACACTGAAGTGCTAAGTCTTTGTGGGACTAGATCTGCCTTGCTCTTCTCCACAGCACCTGGGAGCACTCTAAACTGATTAGGACATCCAGAAGCAGTTTAGCAAAGTGCCCAAGAATTATACCAGCTAATCAAGCATAAGATACCACCCACAATAAAACAGCTATTTTTGTGTTTCTTACTACAGACCTGAACCTCCTCTGTGATTATGAGCATTTTGCAGCTTGCTGAACACACTTTCTCCAATCTTCACTGATATCCCAGCATTATATGCTATTCAATCATAGCAACAATCAATTTTATAAGAGCAGAAGTCCTAACGTGAACAGAAAAACCATCTCTAGTTGTCTTACATGAGATCATGACACTATTCCCATTTATCCAACACTGTGATTGAAAGACCTTTCTACAAATAGTTCCTATGCAGAACTTGCATATCTTGAAAACAAATAAATACAATGGCAAGACCTGCATGTTGGCATTTCTCAGGGTACTCCAGCTCATTTCCTGCTTATACTGACGTTCATGACCCCAGCACTGTGCGATGACCCTGGCTAGAAATGCCTTGGCTGGCCAAGGCAGGAATGAGCTGCCAAGTCCTCTCCCACCTGCTCACCTGGGTGCTGATTTGCAGCGGGACAGTCTGGGTCCGGATCCACGTGTGCACCTCTGCAAGCTCCTGCTTTTGCCCATCTGTAAACCAAGGCTGCTGCTTTCGCATGACCGCCAGCTTCTCCAGATCCTGCTTTAAAACTTCCTCTTTAATTCTGCAGGTAACAGACACCTGTGAACACAGCTACGCTACACGAAGCAAGGCAGGCACTGACTGTACTACATTGTGAGAATCTCTTCATCACTACCTATGGCTGAAGCCTAGACAGCATCAGCTGTTGAAAGGGGACTGTACTTCGTACTTTATCTGCTTTGTAAGGCCCCTTTCAACACTGGTCTAACAGTCAGTGTTTTGTTTGTTGTTGTTTTTGTTGGAAGTTTTTGTGTGTTTGGTGTGGGGTTCTTTTGTTTTCTTTTATGGCTTTATGTGGCTTTACTTTTAATGTGGAAACTCATTACAAATTATAGATAAGCTAATTGCAAGCAACTTGCAAATAATCTGTATTTTTACCCCTTTATGCAATTCAAAGGACAGGACAATAACCAATCCCATTAACACTTCAGCGAAAACATCACATGTTCCCTTATTTTAACTGAGGGGGGAAATGGGGAAAAAGTAGACAAAAGTAAATAACCAGGGCCTAAATGGCACAAAAGTAAACTAACACACCTTCTTGAAGTTTCATTGGTATGCATGCTGTTTCCATGGTACATCATTTTAATTCTACAGTTCTACGCACAATTCCAAAGTACATGTTAGAAACTGTTCATGTTTTCCAACCTGTTTGGCATTTGGTAATTCATTAGAACTCGCTCAGGTGTATGATCCATCATCACCCAGGCTGACTCATGTTTCAATTTATAAGCTGTCCCCTTTTCTTCTGCTTCCTGCTTCCTCTCTTCTTTGGAAGTTTCAGAAGAATAATTACCGGCAAAATACTTTCTGCTTTTCCCACTACCTGCTGAGAATGACCATGAAAAAAAATAAATGCAGATCCCCGAAAAATCCCAGTAATTCAGCACAAAAAGTAAAACACCACCAGTGTATTCTTGTGAGTTAGTTCTGCAATACAAACACAAGTACTCCCAGATGACTGCTCTAGAAATTAATACATATTGAGAAATCAAAGATAAAGTGCATTTTTTAAGTAATTCAAGATCTCCAAGGCTCTATTCACTCTTCTCAAAATTAATTGGCTCAACTCCTCTGCTTCTGAGAGGTCCTGCTCTAGGTAGATTTACCTTTACTCAAGTAAGATGTAAACCAGTATCTAATGAAGAGAAAAGTGATAATGAGCAAAATGAAAGTGACTTCCAAGTTAAAGGAATAGCTTCTTAGATTCAGATTTCCAACTACAGTGACTGAAACAAACTTGGCTTCAAATACTGGAAGCTGGTGAAAAGTAATTCCTCTTACAGGAATTTCCCATTCCCATTACAGTGCCTTATTATTAACTACATGCTAGCAAGCCATCTAACACCAAATATCTAACTTCCCTACCTGTGCCACAACCAGAAGACTCATTGAAGCTAGAGCCTAAAGAACCAGATAAAGCTGATCCACTGCCTGATGCTGCTGAACCTGAACCCAACTGGGAGTCCTCGTACAGACTGTGGTCAGGAAATTCATGAGAAGCACTGTTATCACTATCTTCTGGATCATTGTCCTGGAGACAAAAAGCAAAACCAACAGATCCATGGAAGTTACATTTAAGTTTGCAAAAGGAAAGTCATGCATTTACTGAAATTGTCACGTGTTGACCAAGTTCTCCTATCAATTCAACAGGTTTGGAGTTTCTAGTTCTGAAAATGAATGGCGGTCTAGAACTCAGGCTCACACTCTTCATGGGTGAAAAATCAACAAGCCTCTATTCTTGTTTACTGGTTTCTGCTATAAATCCTTCCCCACTTTGTCAAGATGTTGTGCTGTTGCATAAAGTTAACATTTTCCGCTGACAAGAGAGAAGCAGTCAGTTCCCTTCACATCCTGTTAGATGGCATGAAGCAGCCACACACATCAAGCAATGGTGCACTACAGGGAAAATGAGAGTCTTCCCCTGATTCACTATGTGAAGCAACTGCTTCAGCAGCTAGAGGTACACCAACTCCCCTTCCAGGACCCTACCCTGCAGTTTCAGCTGATCCAGCCTTTCCAGCCCAATCTGGATTCAGGAGCCAACAATTTTTTCCTTGCCTGCAGAGCTCAGATTCCTGCCTCTGAGTTTACCGCGGAAGTTGGAGAGGCCTTTTCTATGCCCATGTATGGAAACCGACCCACACGGATCCCTGTTCTTCGTTCATTAGCTGCATCCCTGGGAGACAGAGGGAGTAATTAGAAGAGTATCTTCCCTTTGTTTTGGTTCTCCACAGAGACTGTGGGACTGGGTGAAAAAGGATGCAAATTGCGCAGCACTAACCAAGTTCCACATGCATAAAAGCCCCAAACCCAAAATTCTAGCTGACAGTTCCATTGAAGAGGCTGCTGCCAAAATGCAGAGCAGAAGCAGCTTGAGGCAGCCTAGACCAGAAGATCTTACATTTCTGTCGTTTACTAAGTGCCAACACTGTACTGGTACACGCTCCCATACGTGCAAGTATAAACTGCTTTTTCCGCCTCCTGTGCTATTTGTGTCCCACAGCCTACATAGCACAGCCAAAAGAAAAAGCAGCTGACAAAATCTGTGTCCCTGAAACACAGATCATCACCACAGGTTCTGGTGGCAGAACACCGTGAAAATCAGTTTCTCCTCTACGTTAAACATTTTTGTTACTTACACATTTATCTTCTGCATGTGGTTTAACATCAGCACTAATGGAAAGTTCCATGGACTTTGGCAGCTCTTCTTGAAGCAAATTCAGCTGAAGTGGGGAGCTGCTCCGTGAGCTGCTCAGCAGGAGGGCCTGGTCACACTGGCCCTCTTGCTGGTCCTCCCTGGATGTGTGAAAAGAGGCTGGAAAGGGCTGATCCACACAGTGTGGTGCTAGTGGTGATGGTGCACAAGGAGAGGGGGCTGGAGGTAGTGTAGTGCATGGATATGAAGAGGGGGGATAAGCACACTGAGGGTTAGGAAGAAAGACATTTTGAGGCATCTGAACATACATGGGGAAACTCTGAAAAAATACAGCCATAAATGTGCCTATGTTTGGGGGATAAAGGGCTGGGCATGACTGTGCTTCACAGCATAGTTGTGATGATGACAAGGACTCAGGTTGTAATGAGCGAAGGGCAAGTTCCTCTCCTGCAGAAGAGGCTGGAAAACTAGAGAGTGGATCCAAATAGACAGGAAACCCCGCAGGAGAATGGACATTCAAACTGGAGGAGCTCAGAGAGGACACTTCTGAGGGAGAGAACAACTGTTTCTGAATTGCTCTCTTCTCACATGGAAGATTATTTCTATTTTTACTAGAAGATTGCCTATCTGAGGAATGTCTCTGAGGTTTCTGGCGCTTCAATTTTCCATGTCTGCCCTTTTTACAGCTAGCTGGGCTCATCTGCTTTGAAGGGGAATCTCCTAAGAAGAAAGAAAAATAGATACATTCACTAAATAACAGATCTAGGGGGAAAAAAAGAAAAAAAAAGAGAAAAACACACTGATAATTGAGTGTGGCTTATTCAGAGAGCTGACCATCCTCTGGATAATTCTTCCATAAATTAGTAATGGATTTGCTGATGTATCTACAGTATTTTCCTTCATGTCATCAACTTTCTCATCAATCACTTTGGCTTATCCCAATCAGATCTTTTACATTCTTTCAAGGAGAGGCAATAAACTACCCGGGGATTTGCATGGTTTATTGCAATAATTTATCTGCTTTGTGAAAGACAGTAAGATCCAAGATGGAGCAGACCTTCTATGTGGGTAATGCTGCTGTCAAACCCTGCAGTTCAAAGAAGTGTTCTGTTTGCATACACAGTAAGACACTCACTAAATCATACAAAGGAGAACCTAGCTCCATGGCTAGCTTGCTCTTTTTAAGTCAGCTAGCAAGTCTTTATTTCTCAAAGCTGTTGCCTACCTTGGCCACAGGAATGTCTGTTGTTACTTCTGCTTCCTTGTTGAAAGTAAGTCCTAAATGGAGAAAGCAAGATCCTCTGTCGGAACCTGTCAACGTAGTTCTGTTCCTCCTTTTGAGTGTGGGCTGACAATGTCTCTTTTGTTAGCCCAACTGGCTTGAAGTCCTCAGGCAACATAGCAGGACTCTGAGCATTTACAGGAGGCAGTTCAATTTGTTCACTTCCAACAGCAGTATCCTCCATTGTAGTCACTTCTTTGAAGAGGGGAAAAAATAAATCACTCTTTGCTCTGGCTTTCTGGTGTCAACTCCCACAACACCCAGAGGGTTACACAGAAAACAATCTCATCTGAGCTACCAAGCAGATACAGGCTGCAGAGGCAGCAGGAGAAAACACCCTTTATACTCAAATACAGTTACATTAACATCAACTGAGCAAATTATTTTGCATGGTCTGGAAAACTTCAAATTCCCTTTGAAGTTATTGGCAGTTCTTTCTTCATATTTTCTTAGTACAATAGCAGCTAAATACTGATTGTTATGCTTCTTTCTGCATTAAAATGAACTAACATTGGCCCCTAAGTAGTTTTTGTTTTAATCCTCAATGGTCAAAAGCACATTGTTGTGTTTGAGGCATATGTGACGAAATTCAAGGGGAAAGGAAATAGTGCAGTCTGCTAAAACTGTTTTACTAAAATACTCAGGCTCAAGTTTTATTCACAGTGTCCCAAGAAATATCTCAATATTTCAGAATTTGCATTCAGAAAAATGTATCTTAAATGGACAAAACTTTCTCACAGTATACTTCTGTCTGGAAATACTGTGTAAATTCAAAAATCAGTGAGTCGAGTCAGTGTTTTGCAAGTGTGAACAGTACCTGATTCAGGGTGTGGGACGTGCACTATAGTGCTGCTGTAGCTGCACTGGCTGGTGACAGACACCACACTTGGAGCCTTGTTGGACAGGGTCAGGTCTGCCAGAGGAGCTCCCACCATGCCTGCAGTTCCCTGGTCTTTCAAGGCCTCTTCCAGATCAGCAGATATTGGAGTGTGGGACTTAACTGCTGACAGCATAGCAGTATCTATTGGTAAATGACAAAGTTTCTACATGGAATTTCATTCCAAGCACTGTGCTCCCAATTCATCAAATCTGACTGGTTCAGAAATAACCAGTAACTATGCAGACTATTAAATAAGACAGTCTTCTATACAAAAAAACATTCATATGCCAGTATATACTAAACATGGCATAAAATGTGTGAGCAACAGAAGGTTCATTTAGCAACAACAAACAATACTTCTTTTGATACATTCTACGTTCAAAGACTTAACATTGTAGCTTACGCTTAACTGTGACATTTAGGCAAGGAAATATTTACCACACACCTAAAATATCGTTAGCAGCACAGCAATTTAAAAAGTGGACATAAACCTTGGAACTCATAACAATTGACATACAAAAATTAAATCAGTTGTTGCAGTTCTATTACGATTGTCAGCACACTTTGTGTTACCTTCCAATGCCTGGACTTCCTGCTGACTTTGCTGGACTTGTTTGTCATCTTCTGAAGATGATGATGATGTATTTGCAGATGATTTACATTTCCTTTTCAATGCTGGAATACTGCAGCTCTCTAGATATCTGAAATGAAAGCATATCACAGGAAGCTCTCCCTACTTTATGTTTTTTATTCCATTAGGAGATACAAACATTTGAATAATCCAAACTGGAGATCCAGCGGTTGTTAACTAGTATTTTAAATTCACTGCAGGAAGTTCTGGACACGTATCTGCTTTCCAAGGAGTATTTTAAATAAAATCTATCACTCTTGGAGGGGAAAAAAAAAAAGAAAGGAAAAAAAAGAAAAAAGATTACATTATCCACTGGGTTAAAAATACTGGGATTCTATAAATTATATCAACTTTCTGTTTTATATGGATATTCTCAGAAGGTATAATGAGAAGACACTGACATATTATGCCCATCAAAATTCACCTGAATTCCTACTGCACCAATGGTGAAATTAGCAGTAGACAAACGTCAATAAATAGTTGCAAACAGAATCTTAGGTCCTAAATTCTTCATCACTGTGTAATTCAGATTGAGCAATCCATCCCAATGCTCAGTCAGAAAGGGAGAAAACCTTACAAACAATCCTAAATTCACCTCACAACTCAAAACCCAGACAGTTTTAAGACTAATGCAAAATGCTTGGATATTTACCTTCCACCAAGTAATCTTAAACTTGTATCACTAAAATTACTTCATAGTTTATTACCTGATGATACTATCAACACAATTGATCTGCTGATAGGAAGGAATATGCGGAGTCTTCTTTGGATCATCATAAAATGTGTTGCCTGGTTCTTCTGTGCTATCACTTCTCAATGTCTGAAGAAAACAGGAAGCAGTGTGCCTCTTCCCTAGAATAGAGGAAACCTTAAAGATTCCTCTTAAGGGCATCTAAACATTACCCTCACCAAGACACACACAGATATATACATATATATATACACACACACACGCATTTATACTGTGATACATATATATAATACAAGGATATACGGCCTATGACAGCACAGCTCTCATTACTAAGTTATTCTGCATTTTCATCTCAATTTATATGTTTTGAGGCAGGGGAAGGAGAAGAGGAAACTATACCTGAAATAAACCAAAACCCCACACACTGCCTTAAACATCCATCCACTCAGAACAAGTGGTAAACACAAAGAAAACAGCACATAGAAAATGCCTGCCTTTAAATTGTAAACAAAGCTGTAATTAATACTACTCTTCTTTCAATTTATGCATCACAGAATCCAACCTGCTATTTAACAGTAATTCACAGCTTTACGTACCAGGGATACACTGGTCACAGTCTTATCAACTTTAATAATACAGCCCTCTAGGACAACACCAGCAGTTAACGGTAACTTTAATAGACAGTATCATAGTGGAAAATGTTTTAATACAGATTTCTATCATATTTGAGGAAGCATCCAGGTTTCTCCATACATTTGCACTAGGTACTAACTGGAGATAATGTGCATTAGCATAATATTAAGCACTCAGTGACTAAACCCCTACTTCAGTGGGAAGTGAGGCAGTATTGTCAAACCTATGATTGTTTCAGAGAGTCCATATAAAGTAACTAAGGGAAGCTTTCACAGTACTTGCTACAAGCATATGTACATTTTCACTAGAAAATGTTCAAATAAATAAAAAAGTAAAAGTCTATTAACCTAGAGACAGATACGTTCCTCCATATCTCAAGAAGCAGTTAAAAAGTTATTGCATCTGCTGAGGTTTCTTTAAGTGGTGACTTTGGGGGTTTTTTTGCTTGTTTGGGTTTTAAACAAAACAAACCTCTTCCTGCGTTTAAGCCATGCCAAAATGCTATCTGGAGTTCTTCAGCATCACACCAGCTAGCCAAACTCATGGTTACAGATCTACAGGAGTTCATGTTATCTTATGGAAGATAACTTACCTCCTAGCACTTCTGAGCTCACAGCCTGTTCATTTCCATTCTGTGGCTTGCTCCTTGATGCAATATATAGCTGCTGTCCCAGATTCTTTATTCGGTTGACATCTGCACAAACTTGTTGCAATGTCATCTTGAGATATGTGAAAAATGTGAAGTCAGAATAACATGAGTGCAAAGAGGCCATAGGAGTTGACTTGAGTTCTTGTATTCTTCAAATTGAAAGTGAGTGGACTGTCAGCCTAAGCCTAATATCTATTGGTATTTGTAGATTTAATGAATCCAATTATCATGGTTAATTTAAGTAAATTACCTGTAATAAAGCTCAAACAGCCTCAGCATTTGAAAGTTTTAATACTGAGGACAAGCCCTGAGAGTAGGAGTAAGCTGATGACTTACCCAGGAGCCTCACAAGGAAATTAGGTAATTGCAATGCTTGTTTTATCACAGTCAGTACTTTCTATAGCAGTCAGCAAAATTAAGAGCAAAACCCAAAAGCCAGCACTCTGTAACTGACCAATTTAACTTGAATATAGCTGTGTTCTTCCCACTTCAGTAAAGTTCATGATGAGAAGTGCATATGAGTAAACATTTTCATTTTAAAAGTGCATTTTTACTACTCTGCAGGCAGTGACACATTTATAGACTTACTGGTTCCTGTATTTCCTCTGTACAATTGCCATTGGAGTCACTTGAAGAAGCTATGCTGATATAGTGCTCGTAAGAGCCACTGCTTCCAAGGCTTCCGTAACCACTGGAAACATTGCTGTGAACTGGCTGTATGAAGGCAAAAAATAGTAATTAAAAATTCATGCTTTTAGAGAACAAACTGAAGGAAACAACATACTTTACAACACAGAACTTCAAATAAACACAGAAAATCAAGTGAAAAATTCATATTTGTCTGGGCTCTACCATGTGCTTAGGAAGAATTCTCTACCATACTTCAGACTGTTTCAGGAGGCAGATTTATCTTTCAACACACAAACCTGTCAAACATTTTGTTTGTAATGAGGTGGGCCTGTCTCCATTTAGAACCTTCCTTTCAGACCTTTTAAAAGGCCATCCTCAAAGTAGCCTGCTAAGCAGACTCAAGCTTCTTTAGCCTCTCATTCAGAAGACCATCCAGTGTTCTGAAATTCTTTCATCTTTTTTACCTGCAGAAGCAGTTTGTAAATTTGTCCTTGCAATTCTCTTATCTCTTTCTCCACGCTGCTCATTTCTTTACTTCTTGCAGCAAAGACATCTTCATTCAGAGGGCTTCTGGAGAGAGCCAACAATATTTCACTATTCATTTTAATTTGATGAAGAAAAGGTAGCTATAAACAGTTAGAACAGATTCTTTATTTTATTATCATTATTTTATTTTGACTGCTTCTCTGAACCAACAAAAAGGGATGTCATCTGCCCCAAGAGCTGCTCTGCTGGGGTAGTGGGGCAGTGCTATGAAAGCAGGTGAGCCCCAGGGAAGTCAACAGACCAGCAGAGACCCAAGTTACAAGGTTGACAAGCATCTACCCTTCTGTCTCCTTCACTCAGAAGACAAATTCACACCCCATAAAATCTTGAATAAAAGATCACTTTAAAAAGTCAGAAGAACATCCCAAAAAGCCATTTCCTATAAGAGAAACCAGGAAACTAAGGAGAAACACCTGCAAAATTAACTTGCACATTCAACACTAATTGCATTTTTAAAAGACATAACTTTGGTAAATATTTAGATTCTGTATCAAGTAAATGTTCCAGAAGAAAACATGCCAGAAGGTCAATTAATTGAGTTTTTTTGGGTGAGCCAGTAATGAATTTTAAGTAATTATTTGTTAAAGTGACCTACTTTTTATGTTGCTTTTAAGCTTTTACTCATCTAAAACTGGTATTTTGATTTAGACATGTCCATTGTTGCAGTATTTGGACATCAACCATATGAAAAAACATGCTAAAGAAAAAAGTTGGCTTTGCCTTTTAGTTCGAAGTAATTCACTTATTTTCATACTTCATAAATGAGACTAATGCTGTTCTGAAGGAATGGGCTGAAGACAGATACTAGGTAGTTGTCACATTTGCAAGAGCAACATTATGTCTCTAGTTTAGTACTTAGACTTTTTTGTTTTGCAGAGTAATCAATGAAAAGGACTTTAACAGATTAATGCTACAACTGACTTACGTCCGGACTTTGTGTCGGCCAATGATGAACACTACTTTCCTGCTCCAAGGATTCACAAAACTGGACCAGCTGGTATCCAGTATGACATAATCCCCATTTTGAGTACAGAATCTAATAGGTAAATGTTCAAAAGGGGGTTGGCCAGCAAATTTCAGTACTGAAAAAAAAACCACAATGAAGAAACAAGGTTTAGTTTACATTATGACACAGTAGTGCAAGCACAAATACTAATGACTGGGGTCTTTAAAACTTTGTGATTCAATATGCTTTGATCTCAAACTGATTGCACTAAATTTTTGTCTAGACTGCACGTAAGTCACACGTCAAGCAATGTGATAAGGAAAGAATTGTAAAACCTATAGAAATTCCTCTAAAAGCAACTGTACTTACTTTTCCGGTGAACAGTAATCATCAAAGGACGATCTTCCGGGTGCAAATACATCAGTATGGATGTTCCAATTAAATCTTGGGGTAAGTAACCCAACAAAGGCACTGCTCTGAAACCCGAATACATTATCACAGGTTATGATGTAGTTTCGAGTACTTACATCCTTAAACCTTTGCTTGTCAGTGAAGGGCCAACGCATGATCTACAATGGAATGAACTAAGGCTACAGAACATTTTCCAACCTAATAATCCTCCACTGCAATACAGACACGTAAAAACCAATGACAAACACTTCTGTGCCTGGAGATCTAACAGATATTCACACTTGCAGGCAGTCTTGTGCTTGTCTACATCAAAGGAAAAAAAAAAGGGATCTTGAAAAAAAGAGGTCATAGGTAAAATGGGAGTAAGAAATCTGACAGGCACAGTGCAAGATGTATTGTAAAAACAGTCTTGTGGCTTTGCAGGAGACAGCTTCAGTCTGGCCAAACTTATTTGACCAAGCTCAGTCCAGCCGTGTCACCACTCTGATCCCCAAGTTTGGCATTATGCAGGTTTTCCACTGTGGGTGCTATCACAGCTCTCCACTGCCCTGGCTGTGGTTCTGTTCAATATGCACGTTACGACAAGGAAGGACATTACGTGGAGTGCAAGATGTTTTCCATGAGTGGACTAACACAAAACTGTTTTATTAACTATTGCCAATTGCATAGTTCAACTATCTTTACTTGGGTCTCTAGCTGTATCATCAAGGGATTTTTTCCTACCTCTCCATGCACACTTCACAGGTCTTAAGACTCAGATCTCTCACCTGTCATCTATGTCCAGAAAAACACATCCAGGGGTGTGAGTGGTGGTGAAGATTCTTTTATCCATAGGAATTCGAGGAGCTAATAAAAACAAAATATGCACTAAGACAGAAAACCTAGGCATTACTTTTGCTCATAACAGAGATTTATTGGCTCCTGAACTTTTTAATTGTTCACTGCTTTCTGACCAATTCATTACATTACAAAACATTACAGATTTTTAGATGCTACAGATTTCTCTCCAAAATAAAAATAACGAGGAGAGGTGAAATGCTTTGAGACTTGGCAAAAGCAGCAGAGATGCTCTGCATTCACACACATGCACACACAAGCTGCAAGTTACACAGGTGAGACTACCCAAGCACAAGTTCTAAACAAAAGAAGCAGACTTTCATACACTGCATTCACTGGAATCTCCTGACTTGCCTTCATATCCAGAGTGAATTTTCTCAGCCAAAGCTAAGCAGCAGGACTCTGCATCCACATGGACAGAAGTACACACATGGACCAAGTATGGGGTGATTCGGAAGGGGTAACAATGTGTTTCTTGTTCTTGGTCTTTGCCACCCCTGAGGAAAAGTAAAAGGGATTCACACACTGCTTTCAAGACTCACATACTTTGTGTCAGGGCTTAGAGCCCTGCATGGAGAAGTTATACTGAGCACACAGACCCAGATAATCAGGTCTTGCACACACTCCCTTGTGATTCAGCAATACTGATCACTCTCCACTCAAAATCAAGTAGGTGTTTTGCCCCCAATGCTTGCATTCAGAGGTTGTCTAGAAATACTATTCCTCTAATGGTTAAAAGCTACCTTCTAATTCTCAGTCCAAACGTATTCACAAGAACCATTCATTTGGTTTTGTGCTCTCCTTCAAGATAAACACTTCTTTTTCTGTTCGTTGTTTATTCTGTACCACTCTTACAGAAAAAAGAAATCTGACTCACTGAAGTTTTGTTTCACAGACCTACATAAGTAAGACTCCTCCAGCCTTGTTGTTACTCTTTGACTGCCCTCCATAAGAATTTGTCTTCCTAGACCGTGGTGAACAGTAGCAGCACACAACATTGTAGATGAGATCTTAACCATGGCTTTGCAACAGCTGCATTAGTGATTGCCCCTTTCTATTGCAAGTGTTATAATTGCAGTATCTTACCCAGCTCTGACAGAATTGAGATAAATTTTTGGAGATTATCACTTACACTAAAAGTTACTTTCTTATTCCACACTTAGTTTTGTAAAATGATTCTAGGGAGAAACTAGTGTAATAAAACCTACTTCTGACACCCCTGCCTTTGGGAAAACAAAAGATACAAATGGAAATTGGATACAGCAGAAATTTAACTCACAAAACCCCATTTTCTTACTTAAGCCTACTGTGAAAAAATATTTTTATTCGTGATGCTAACATAATCAAATGATCTGTTATGTAAGGGAAGTAGAGGCAGATGTCTTAAGAAAACATAAAAAAAACTATTGTAAAATGTTTACAAACAGTTCCCCCAACTTAACATTGCTATCTGTCCTGCTGTATTTATTCCAGGTGCCCTTACACAATTCAAGATACAAATGATTTTAGAGTTCAGGTTTTTGAAACACATATGAATGAATCAATGATCAACTGAAAGACGGAGTAAGTGTTATACCTGCTCAGAAGCAAACAGTTCTTACTAAAATCAAGAGATCACCTGAGTCTGGAACAGAACTGCACTGAAGATGAAAGGCCAATTTCAGGTTTTTTCTTCTTTTAGCTCTAAGACTAGTCAGGTACAAAGCAACAAACAGCATCCCTAGTGGCAGCAAGTAGTATCTCAGGAGTCAGGTCTCACACTGGGACTCAGGTGACTGAGTTTCTGCTAATGCTTCCATCACAAACTCTCAAGTAACCTTAATCTTAAGCAAAACAATCTTTGCCTCCACCCTCAAACAAAATCATTCTTCTCCTGCATGACAGTACAGAAGGACACTGATAGATCCAAAAGAAACATGTATGAACAGTTTTCCTTCTATCCCCGTGCAAGTTTATGCATCATTCTGGGAAAGACACTCAAAGTGTCCTACTGAATGCCAATATTAAACATAATAAGCTGATTTTGTAATGGAGTTTCACGAGCTCACACTGGTCAGCTGTAACAATAGAACAGTTTCTGCCTAGTATAGTACCCTTGTAATAATGTACTTACCTGATCCTGCAGAAAAAGGATTTCACCTGGGCATATTCATACAGAGAAGCTAATAAGAAGAACATATTGAAAGTATCAGTTGATATGTTCAAAAAGGTCACATCTATCAGAACTATTTTAAACTCTGCATTCTCCAGACTTTCTGAGCAAGACTGAAGTCTCACAACCTACTCTTCATTAGCTACTGAATTAGCTGTTCAACAGTCTGCTCCCACCTCAAATGTTACCTCCCTTCTCCAGCCCACTCACTCTTAGGGAAGTGGCTGACTTGGAACTAAATTCAGAGGAAATGTGTATGACCTAAAAGAAAAAAAATCCTTTCTCCAGTGCATCACTATGAAAAGCAAAGTTGACATTTCCTGGCTTTATGAACCATGTAACAAAAACTATATACAGGCAAGAGCAACTCCATTGGGGTGCCTCTGCTCTGCTGGGCAAGCACGTGACTGGCTGCCAAGTTGTGGAATCCCTGGCATGTTAGCATTTGCAACCTCCAGATGTCTCACCATCCTTTGACAGCAAGGACTTTGGACTTCTCAGATCTGATACCAGAACAGCCTCAGAACAACCCATGTCTAGGTGGGCAAAAGACACACCCTTGGAACGCAAGCTACGTTTAAATTGCTCACAAATAACATAGGACTCAAAAGTCACAGTTTAGACACATCCAGCACTAAATAGCTTAGAACTTGGTTTTGGTGAGCTATATTTGCAGCAGGAAGCAAGTGGACCATAAAGACAAAGGACCTAAGCAACCGTAAGGTATAGATTAAACAACTTCAAACTCACAATTAGACCTTTAGTTTCTTTTCAAAAAGCAGCAGTATTTAGAATGAGTAAGATGGTACATGAAACAATGAAGTATCTGTCTTTTACTTACCCCAAGTAAGAGTCAAGCCTCTAGGAGACTAGCAAGAACTAATCCCACAGCCACTGCAGTTTTCAAAGTGGAAAGGAAACAAGTGTTGCTGATGTATACTGCTAGCATAAGCATTTAAAAGGAACTACTATTCTATCCTCATTCTGTAAAGACAGAAAGACACATGGAACATTTAAAAGCATTGCCAAGTCCCACCTGTTTCACTTTCCATGTTCCAAAGCGGTAGGTGAGAGTGATCGGTGTGTGTGTAGAACACACTCACATCCTGAGGGACAAGCAACTCTACAAACCGGGAAGAGTCCAACACTTTCTTCTTATAGTTTAGGATAGATGCTGCCTGCTCAGAAATATGTACTATGCGTCCAGAAAGCAAAGAAAATACAGCCACAAATGTGTCCTAGAAAACAAATGTTAAAGGCAATCGTCCCCCCAGACATGGCAGTGATATTGTAAAGATAAAAAGCAAAACAACCCCAAAACAAACAAATCAACCCCAAATCACCACATACCACAACCTCAGGATGAAGTTCAAAAATGTGTTAATTTAGCATCCAATTAAAGTAGTGTGTAAACTACTACACTCTCCAATGCCATAACAGCATACTCAAGATTTACAAATGCTAGTAAAACTGCAGTATCAAAACTGAAACCAATCAGAGTGATGCTTATCTTTGTCCAGAATGACTGGTTATCACTCCACACACTTCTCCCCAAATTTCAGAGAGTTCACTACAATTCCACATACAAAAAATACTCAGAGCTTTTCAAATAGCAAGCATTTGCAGTACTTCTGATACAGCATCTAACAGTATTGAATTTCAAAAAACACTCTTTTCTTTAAAGCAGAGCCAGAAAGCATGACAGATATTGCAAAACAAGAAAAAAAATTAAATCCAGAGTACAAACAGAAAAAAAAAGCCCCTCACAACCCTAAACTTGATTGGTTTCGAAAACTTTTTGCTGTTTCAAGAGATTACTACACTGTAAATGAATTCTCAAAGAGTTATCTGCTGCTTGAAAAAAAAAAAGAAGAAAAATTAGTATTTCTTCTACTCATTATCATTGGGTACCCTGGGACAGCACAGATAAGTAGTAGTCTTGATCTAACTTTAAAATTTTAAGGCCTCTCTGGCTAAAAATTAAAGGTCTTTCAATTTTACACATTCAATTTACACAGAACGATGTAAGGAGACTAAACAGAGTGCAATGGCAAGTGATGAACTCCTTGAGTGTGCCTGAATTCTTACAGTGTTTTTTGGAGTGTGTTCAGATGCAACTGCCACCAACTCTTCTATGCTGTATGTCACCACATCAGTCTGAAACACTCTTCGGTCATTCAGAGCCTGGAAAAAGTCATTGTTTGCTAATTGAAAAAAAAACAAACAGAAAAGCAAAACAAACACAAGAAAGTCAGTAAGGAGACTACTTTGAAAGTATTTCTTACAGCCCTTGTACTTTTGTCATCTTTTTGGTGAAGTCCAAGGTGAGATGAAGAAGGTCTGTGTAGTGACAAAGGGAAAAGGAATACTGATTATACTACTGGAGTGACCTAGTTATGTTACAGAAAACAAGCATGAAGAAGTAGAAAGGACAGAACACAATGGCAAAAGAACAATTTTAGCTACCTAGTTCTGTTGAAAAAGACAAACTATCCAATAATTTTTCAAAGTGGGATGGGAATGATGTTTTTTCAGTATACACAGAAAGGTACTAGTAGGCACCTATTAGCTATGGGACTCTGAAGAAAAGAGAAGCAGTAGGTGGGTATTTCAATAGAAAAGATAACATGACTGTTTAACAAAAAAAAACAAACAAAAAACCCACAGTGCTTCAGAAAGTCAACTGTTAGCAGGATAACTAGAATGCCTTCTTTTGTTTTAATGCTATCTGTTGTCAAACACATCTATTCATACCATGCTGCTGTTCTTACAGACTTTCTCCACACATACCTTGGACCTGCTGGACACACTGTAAGGCGTAGTTGAGAGCACTGATGGTGCTGGACTTGCTGGAATTCCTTTTCTCTTCAGGCAAACACCTTTTCATTTCTTGGATCATCATCAGCAGATCTCTGTGAGACTGGCTCCAATTCAGCTGCTCGCTGTAAAATAGAGGTTAAACTTTACCAGAGAATTCTGGTATAGAAGCTTTCTTTTCTATCACTGAATTAAAATTATTCACTAAACCAACATTTTATGGGATTGGCCACAGTATCACACAATATCCAGAAATGTCCTAATGCTCCTTCACTAAATTTCCTGTTGTATTTTTCTCACTTTGCTACTTGAACTGTTCTCTACCTTCCTTGTTTCCAACTTGAATATGTCATGGATGGCAAAGTCCCATCAAAACCACTCTGCTTCTCAAGATGCTTAGCAACTAAATATAAGCTGATGTTTACTCTAGATTTTGTAAATCTCACTAGTATTAAAATCATTAAAGGTGCTGATTCTTGATCTCTATAAGTTTCTACAGCCTTCAAGTCTGCATCTGGTTATAAGCACCATGAGGTTCTCAAAATACACCTGATGCAAAGATTTCATTCCTCACATGACTTCAGAGTCTTCATTATACTTTTGAGTTGTTAACTTCAACAACTGCAGAATTCTTAAAGGGCAAAATCTCCCTCTTCTTACATTCGCTTATTTCAGTGACTAAAAAATAAGCAGTCAGTATCCTCAAATGAGATTCTAATCCTACAGATGGGATATGAACACGATTGTTTTTAATAACTTTTGTCCATTTGACATTTTTATTAGTATCATGCTCTTATTATATAAACCATTACATAGGTTCAAGTACTGCGTGTTAACAAGCCAGTTCAACGTTTCACGAATTATAGCTCTTGAACTCTTTTATGAATTAAAAAATAAAAGAAATTAGCACCTCACTGAATTTCTGAACTTCCAGGAAAAATATTATTTCAGTAATTTCTGCTTTGGTACTGCCAAATAAGGCCTTACGATGAAGTACACACAGAAGCTACCACAGGCTCGCTGCCGTACACGGCTCAGCCGATCTCAGGCACATCTCAAGGAGCGGTGCAGCAGCAGCAGGCTCACCCCCTGCACACGCCGCGGCCCGTGCCCGGCACAGTCCCCGGCACCCGCTCCGCCCGCCCCCGCCGGCTGCCCGGTTACCTGTTGGCTTTGCCGGCGGCCGAGCCGCCGCTGGACTCGGGGCTGTGGAGCTCCGTCCCGCCGGAGTCGGTTCCCGCACATGCCGTGCACCGAGCGCCCGCAGCCCCCCGCGGCTCCCGCCCGGCCCCCGGGCACTGACCGGCGCCGTGCTCCGCGCTGCCCCCTCGGCCTTCGCCCGCGTCCATCTCGGCTCCGCTGAGCGCCACAGCGCGGGGGCATCGGCCGCCACGGCCCCTCAGCACAGCCAGACCCTTGCCCGCGGTCCTGGCGCCGGTGCTGCAGGGAGAACACGCGCCGCCCACGGAGACAGCGGGAGGAGCGGTGTCCCCCCTCCTCCCGAGGGAGCGGGCACCGGGGCCGGTTCTGCGCTCCCGCTCTGCTCTCCGGCGCGCGGTCCCTCAGCTCGCCGCTCGGGCGGATTTCTCGCAAAAGACCCCGGCTGATCCCGAGCGGCTTCCGCTTCGTCTTCCCGCCCCTCCGAGCCCCCCCGACGCCGCGCCTGTCCCGCCGACCCCGGGCTGCTCCCGCTCTGGGCCGGGAGCGCCCTCCGGGGCCGCGCCCCCGTCCCGCGCGGTTACGTAACGCGGCGCACGCGGCGACCCCTCTCCCACACACCCCCGCCACGTGCGAACAGAGGAGGAGGCGGAGGCGGGGTCAGAGCCGTTTATTGGAGGAGACCGCGCTCAGCGGGGCGGGGCCGCGGCCCCGCGTGCGCTGGCCCCGCCTCTCACGCGGCGCCGCACGCGGCCCCCGTGCGCGCGCCTGCCCCGCCGCCACGTGCGGGGCCGGGCCCGCCCCTGGGCGGGGCCAGGACAGGGGCGGGGGCCGCGCACGCGCAGAACCGCGGGGCGAGCACAGCGGCGGCCGCGCAGCTCCAGAGCCGGGGCCGCCTCGCAAGCTCTGCACCCCACTTTATTAAGGCACTGTGCAAGTGGTGAGCTGTGCTTGTTAGTAATTAATGGCAGGAGTGTCTTAAGGCAACCAGTAAAGTTAGTTAACATTTCAGTAATGAAAATAGTTTTGCTTTAAACAGCAGTAAATGGACTGAAAATGCAGCAGGTTTGAAGTGGAGAGGCTGAAGATTCAGAGGCACTTTCAGTTGATCTGAGTTTCTTCCTGTAACTCATGAACTAGTCGCGACTACAAAAAAAAGAAAGAAGTGGGGCAGTGTCCTTCAACCCCTCACCATAACAGTCCTGCGTTTTAGGAATTTAAGATAATAAATATAAATCCCTCTTAAATCCTCTAAATCTAAGAATTTGCCCATGTTGGTTTTCTTAGCTGAGCTTTTCTTTTGTGCTTGCCTTCCAGTACTGCTCATCTAGGATGACATCTCTGATGTCAGTGGTTACTGCAGTGTTTGTTACTGTATCACAGCACAAACTTAAAACCTTTGTCTTCCCATTAAATATCTGGTGATTACATGGGGACTCAAAGACTGAACTACACATTCCCTGGCTCCCCATCCTAACCCAACGTTATACTCATTTCATCTGGCAGCAAAACCTCTACTCAAAGAAAACCTCCCTGCTATGGCAGTGCACTTGGAACTCCCATACCAAAAGAGGTTTATCTAGCAGGAAGCTACAGCAAATGATGAGTAGTTCTCAGACAAGGGAGGTGTGTGGAATTTCATCTGATACTTCTGCAACATGCAGCTAAAAAAAAAAAAGCATGTCTGTTCCTGGTTTCTAAGTCCTTGCTATTTTCATAGCAAGGTGGTTGAGATTCAGGTCCCGGAGCTCCCACAGTAGTCCCAGTTTACCACTCACTGCAAACAATGCTTGTTAAAGCTGTCAGTACTACTTCAAATTAATGTTGAAGTAGTACTTCTATTTGAGTATCCTGGCTTTATTTAAACTATACCAGTCAGTGAATTAACACCAGTAATTCCAAGCCTATGAGAAATCCCCACTTTGGTGAAACTTACCGATGATGATGATGATGATGATAATGACAACAACAGCTATCAATATTGCCCACATCTGTGAAAAGAAGCCACACAACGCTTACTACAAACCATGCAACAGCACTAACTGCCCCTCAGGATACAGGAAAACAGCCCCTTCAAGGGAATTTAGCACCATGTGTCAGGTCTAACATGGCAAGCAAAGCTTCTTCAGTAAGCAAGCTTGATCCACACTTAGAGATGGCAGGCCATGCACACAGACAAAACACAGCACTACAGTCTCATCCACATAGAGGTTGTCTCAAGTGAATATACAAGTCTTTGTTACTCACCAAAGATGATTCCAACCTTTGCCAACAGCTACAAGTACAGGAATCTGAGTGAGCTTCTTCCACTTTCTAATACTTCCTGTACTTTAACTCAAGCTATGCATTTTTACGCTTTTCTTCCTGTTCCTCAACACCTCAGATTACTGACATGTTTCCCCACTGGCCATTACTATGTTACACAAGATCTTGCATAGGGCAGCATGGCCTCTAGTCCAGCTTTTCATTCCTTCACCCAGCCACTATGTCAAGCTTTAAAAAGCTAGATGCTGTAAGTTAAACAACATTGGCTAAAGTAATCTCTTCTTCTACCTTTTGAGATGCCAATTGTAATAGTGTTACCTGTAGTACTGCACAGCGTAAGTACACAAGGGAAGGTTACCTTACAGTTCTTCCACCAATACTTCCTTTTCAGCTTGGCTGCACTGGTCTCAAATTGGGAAGCTCCTGCTTGCAGTGCATCAGCACGGTCATCCAGCTCTGACAGCTTCTGATCTCGCTCCAACACCTTGTCCACATTCACTCTCATGATGTCAACAACCTACACCAGTTTAATGCTTACAGTAAGTTACCAGTTGTATAATCCATGGTAGAACATAATCGCAGGCAACAGACAGCACCACATGGTACTCAATGTTCTTTTTCAGAAGCAGGAGCTATTGCCTTTTAATATATACAGTCATAAGCTTAGACAAAACCCTGGAATTCAAAGTTGGGCTGGAAGCCCCTAATACCTACTTTGAAAAGTCAGTAGTGCCAGTAGTGCTGGCATTCCTTCAAACCTGGGAAATAATTCCTGAGCCACTTCAGAAGGAGTTGAGGCATATAAACATGATAGTAAACCATATGTCAAAAAATACTCTTGCTAGCCAGCCTGGCTTTTGGACTCCACAAAAATCTAGACACATCATATTTGGCAGTCAGCCTTCATGGCTACTGATGAGAAAAAAGCTTTTTCTCTGTAAGAACAAAGGTTTTTATCTTTAATTTTGCCAAATCCTCAAGCAGCAAGATTGCAGCTAATATTTGGACACTGGTAACTTCTCTCTACTTCCCCTTCATATAATGAAGGGAAAACTGCTTTGGTAAAAATATCTCTTCTAGTTTTATAGGTCTCCTGAAGGAAAACAATGACACTGCTATTGGACTAGACTTTTACCTCATCTACTTGGTGTTGAGTCTGCTGAAGCCGACGATTGCTGCCAGCAGCTACATTTGAGCTTCCAGGGATACTGGCTGACCTGCAGTAAAGAAAGTCATCATTATTCATCTGACACTCCTGAGATGTATCCTTGGAATAAATGTAGGGTAGTTTCCTACTGAAGAAACGGTGTTTTAACAGCTGACATTAGGTGCAAGTCACACTGTGTTCCAAACATCTTGTCAACAAACTGCCTGCCATTCTAAGAGACAGCAATGGCTTGCTAATACCACATTTTGCAATAAGGTACAGGACAGCTCCAACCATGGTTCATAGGGCTCAAGGAGTCAAGAGTTTAGGCTCAGGGGTGTTCTTGCTTTCCACTATGAACACAAATACTAAGTTTCAAGCTACAGTATTCACAAAAAAATTAAATACAAAAACTTAATGATTATTCTGACTACGTGCTTCTCTATTGTTGGCTGTCTCTATTATTTTGAAACAGTTGATATGGAGCAAGCAAAAGCACCAGAAGAAAAAAGAATCTGGCATATACAAGAATTTACTTCTGGTCAGCTTTGATTTAATAACAGTTTTTTCTTACCAGCTTCAACACTCTGCATCTTTGTAATGGATGCAAGAGTTCCTGTACATACTCCTCATACCCTTTTCACTGCTTTGCCAGATTTTTTTGCATATCTCTAGAACTATCTGTAGTCAATTTGCTTTTCTATGTTGTTATTTCTTCCACATCAGACCCTTGTTTAGCGCATCCTGGCACTCCAAACAGCCAAGTCTGACTATTTCCTGTATTTACACATTTATACATTCACTTTAAGTTCCACGGAGAGAGAACAAACGTGTACACGCACAAGGCGTGAGCCGGGAAGCCCGGGGCGAGGCTCGGAGCAGGCCCCGTACAGGTCAGCATCACCGCTCGACTGTTTGGGCACTTCCGCCAACCTTTGGTTCTATTTCACTGCTAGTTCCAGGTGAAGAGTCTCGGAAATGACACCTCCAAAGACAATAACGCCCCGGTGCCCAGCAGGCGCTGCCTCGGCGGGGCGGCTCCGCTCTGACAGGCGCCCGGGGACCGGCGGAACAGCCCGGCCCGGCCAGCCCAGCGCCCCGGTACCGGCCCGAGCGGGGGCCGGGCGTGGCCTCTGCACACCCGCTCTGGGAACCCCCGCCCGCCTGGCGCGGCCAGGCCCGGCGCCGCTGCCCGGCTCCCCCGCGCGTCCCCCCGCGCGTCCCCCCGCGCGTCCCCCGCACGGCCCCGCACTCACATCCTGCCGGCGGGAAGGGCCGCGGCCGCAGCACCCGGGCGGATCCAGCGGGAACTGCGCTCGGCGCCGACGGCGCCCCGGGGTGACGTCGAGGGGCGGGGCCTGCGGGCGGCAGCCGGGGCCACGCCCCTCCGGAAGCCGTCGGGCGCGCTGCCGCGGGGGGCGCCCTCCCCCTGCGCCGGGCCCGCTCTGTGGCGGCGGCTCCGCCGGGCCCGGTGTGAGGCGGGGCCCGCTCGGCTCCGCCGGGGCTCGCGTTCGCTCTCCCCCTTCACTCATTGAACCGTCTGTTTCTCGCTCCAGCCATTTTTTCCCCTCATGTTTGGTCTTCCAGTTCTCTTCCACCATTCCACTGGGGAGAAGGGGGAAGGTGGGGGAGTGAGCAGACAGCTGGTGTCTTGAGTACAGGGTCAACCCACCACAATACTAAAGAAGAACTCGGCAATCAACAGGCATGCAAATAGGAAAAATGGGGAAGTAGCTGAGATCAATTTGGGGAGTTAAATGCTGATTTATTCTTTAGGAGAACATAATTAAACTTTGTCTGTCTGTAGTCAAAAATAAACTCTCTAAATGAAATCTCGTCTTCTGTTGTGGTTCTGGGTTTTGGAAGAACTTACTCACAGCACTACTAACAGAGTCTTTCGCACACCAGATGACTATTAAACTTGGTTTTCCCTGCTAGGCTGGCCTTGTAGTAGTCTGGTACAAAAGTTTCATTACTGAGGGCCAATTTGTGCAACTTCTATATCTGATCAGTGCAAAGTTACTGTGTCTCAGTTACGTGTATTATTGTGACCTCTTACATATCTGCATCAGCAACCCTCTTGAATTCTCCTAGGATTTGACTCTGCTTTGTGCACACTGCAGGCTTTAGCACTTTGCTACCAGGTACATATGGTTTCTCATGAAAAGCCCTGGAAGTGATTGTCCACTGACAGGAACTGAAAACAATCTGATCTCAGAAAAGCTCTGGGGGTTGCAGCTGCTCATGGGCAGGTTGTGGACTGTTACATTATAACCTGTGAGAAATCAGATGCAGTATACTTAACTAGCAGGTCACATAGAGAAGAAATGCATTTTTTTCATGGTTCCTTACAGTTCCTTACAGAGAGCTACATCGTTCTCAAACTAGGATGGAGGAGATGTGTTTAAAAGAAGGCACACACTTTGTATGGGGAAATTTTCTTTGTTTTTAATTTACAGCAGAAAGAATATAAAGCATTCAGAAAACATTTTCCATATTTTAAGGGCAATTCAAAACATTTTGCATGGTTCCAGCAGCTGAGTTCTTCAACAGATCCATTGATTCAGTGATGCTTTACATGCACGGTTACAAAAATAAAACTTACAAAAGAGAAGACATCTATACTAGTTTTACATGCAAGTCTTGGGGACCCCCCATTGGGCACCAGCTATTGTGTGGAACTGCCATAAGCGTGCAACCAGAGAGGGGGTTCATGTTATATTCTGTATTTCTTTCACACAGTATTACTGCTGTCGAATGTGTTTCACAAAGGAGCGGTTCCATTATCAGAAGACAGAAGATCTGGCTCCTGGCACTTGGGAATTTGAATTTTCCTAGAAAGCTGCACTTACTTATCTTCGGTGAAAATATAAGTTCCACAACCAAGAAGAGGGTTCGCAGAATCACTTCACTGCAGGGGAGTCCTCCTCCCTCCCCAGTGACACACTGAAGGGTTACGGCCCGACACAACAAAGCACTTGGGAGCTGTACGTGGCTTCAAGCATGCGGGGAGTTCTGCTGCGCCGCAGAACTGCCGGCATGGTTAACCCCAGTACAGGCTTAAACGTTTGGCTGAAGCAGGATCTAGATTAGTAGATACACCACCAGGCCCATGGATCTGGAAGAGTAATTTGAAATAGCTCTGTATATTACTGAATCATTTTCTGTAAAGACAAGGAGTTAAAACATTTCCACTGAGGTCACTACTCTTGTTAAGAACAGATCAATTCTATATTGTCACGTATTGGTTAATGGGTACAATATTTCACTTTCAAAATGTCAGAGTTCTTCCAGTACCAATACAGAGCATTTCCAATTCATTCTAAAGGAGATTCTTCAGTGTCTCCTGTTCTGTTTTCGTGTGAGAGGAAAATTTAATGGTTAAGGTTCCAATTGCAGACAGTAAATGGAGGCTACAAGGCTGCCCACAGGCACAGCGTGAGTGCCAGGCCATTCGTTTTGCCTTTTTCCCTTTTTTAGAATTGAATCAGGTCATAAAGCAGCAGTTCAGAAATGTACAAGAGAATTCTGATAATGAGCTATAGCACATCTACTATAATTCAATGCTGGCAGTGAAAGGAAGTAATTAAAAACAGGTACAATTATAGAAAAGGCACCAAGAGCACTGACCCCAGTTTTTTTGCCACAATCTTTGTTTTTACTCTTCTTGTAAAGACACCAGTTTCAAAGCTTCTTATATGTGAATATTTTTTGGCTTCACAACAAGCCCTGCGTTTAAACATTGCAGTTGGTGGCCGGGATCAAGCAAGAACAACTATTCTGAAACTAACAATCTCAGATTTACACAAGTCCATTCAGAAATTTTAAACTGCCACAAGTGAGACAAACAGACAGGAGCAGTTTCTGATCTCAGATACATGTACGTGACCCACAGTAACGACACGGACTTCAGGAGTTTCTTCCCTTACATTCCTATGTAATGAAGATCAGAACCTGGTTCCCATTGTTCAGAATCTGTGACAATTTTAAATTAGTAGTTCAATTTAAAAAAAATCTAATTTCTTTGGCTCCTCACTATGTGGAAATAGCAATATACCATGACACCCCTACAAGATCAGTTTGCATCTTTTTTTTAAGTTTTACTTAATTTTTTTAAATTTTTTGTGCAATTTTTATTACATTTTCTGACTTCCAGCAGGAGATATGAAAATGTGAAACATATTTTCTACTTTTGTACTATTTATTTATTTATTTTTTTCATTTTATGTTCATTCTAAGTGTTCTTTATTGGAGTGAGTGTATGGTGTTAAGCTAGATACGGTTTTTGTACTCTTATGATTATCTGCTTTGCAAAAGTAACTTAATTTTCTTAAGCAATATTAGCATTCACATTACTTGGCACCATTGGCAAAAAAAAAAAAAAAGAAAGAAAGGAAAAAAAAGATGGGGGGGAAAAAAAAAGCAAGGAATATATAAATTAAACCCAACTGAACCAAACTCCTGGTAGCCAAAATCAAATGTAAACATATCCTTTTTTTCTTTTTTTTTTTTTAAAGTAATGTTGCTCTGCCTTTTTTTCCTAAGTCTAAATACAGTAGCTCTTTTTTGCCATTTAGTCATGCTTTAGCAAAAATGTTCTTCTAAAGAACATTTAAAATAAAGTTTCTTATAGTGAAATAAAGTTTTTGTTTCATTTTACAGACCATAGCCACTAATGCTTTGCTTTGTTCATTTCTTTTTCTTGAGTTCATGCACATATCTCTTTGTTTTAATATATACAATATGTACAAACAATACATCCACACTCTTCTGGTTCATTCAGACAAAACTATACAAATAATAATTTTATCTTGCCAAGTTATTGACCCTTTGTGAATAAAATATTTAGTAATTAATCAATATATTCCCTTTCAAATATTTTTTTCTCATTTTCCATTTCTACCTTCTATATATACAGAAAACTGCCCAGATTTCGATGAAGTAGCCAAAATAAGAAATTTACTGGCCAGAATGCAGCACCACTGATCTTTAGGTGGCATAAAATGTCCAGGCAACATATGTACGTGACTCTGCAAAATGACAAGAGGTTTGACATAAGAGAAAAAGCTACATGTTTTACAAATTATTTAAGAACTTAATTAAAACAATAGTACATGAAGGTAAGGCTAGAAAATAAAGTGCTGAATATGAGAGAAAGTACATGACAGTTGATATGTTTGCAGGTTCTAGTAAAAATACCAAAAAAAGTGTTTAAAACTTGCTGAAGCTGCTCTCTCCATTCTCATGCATTACCCGTGTCTCTCACACACCAACCCCTTCTGTAAGTTCCCACAGGATGTATTAAAAACCTGCAGATTTAAAAAGTTGCATTAAGTGTGCTGTAGAGGTTTAAATAAAACACAAAAGACAGGAGTGCGAAGGAAATGAGGATGCATGGACCCAATAAAGATGTACTGATCTAAGCCCCTCCACTGAGACTCTCAAAGCTTCAGTTTCTTGGAGATGACTGACAGGTGCAGGAACAGCATTCTTGTGTTGCTTGTGCATTCCCACCTTTTCTGAACAATATTTTTGGTATAATATTTGTACAGTTCCACATGTTGTTTAATACAGCCCTATATGAAAAGGATAATTAATCGCTTCTTCCTTCCTTCTCGGAGAATGAAGCAACTCACAATTTCTTCCTGGTGTCTTTTGTTTTCCCAACGATCCAACAGAAGATTGAGTTCCAAGATGTCTTGCTGAACAAATTAAAAGTTGTCCATGAAAGTGCAAATGCAATGACCAAAACATTACTGTTAAAATCCTGCAGCTGGTATTTCCAGAACTGCAGTGGGTATTTTTGTTGTTGTTGCATGTCTCTGCTAAAAACAGAAAATGAAAACAGTCTGAAAAGCAATGTCACATTGCTACGGGATGCTGCTGCGTATCTTCAAGTTCCTTGGCCTTTTTCAATTCTTTCACTCTGAAAAAACAAAGAGGAGCTATGTAATACTTATATTGCAAATCTCTTGAAGACACAGAACAATCAAAAGGACTCCTCAGTCCAGCTTCCCGTGCAGAAGAGCCAGCTCTCAGAGAAATGACAGGAGGGTAACACCTTCCTGACACCATAACAGTTGGAAGTGCAAGAATGGGCCACGAGAGATCTGAGACAAACCCATTTGGAGACATATCCCTAGTTCCAGCTACTGGTTTTCCCCAGTATTTGCAACTACAGCTGGGCTTTGTTCTGGTGTTGGCCTATCTAACTGCTTGGGGTTTTCTGGACTGCTGTTCACTAACTGACCCTGCAGCTGCTCTTATTTGTCATGGCAAAGGGGCTGTTCAGTGCTGACCTCTTTTCTCCACACAGTGCTGAGGCAGTGACAGCCTGATGTCATGGCCAGTACAGGGGGACAGAATCAGTCCATCCTACTTGGAAAGGAAGCTTGGTGTTGATACAGAATCTCACATAAGAAAGTGTTTATATGCAAGCAGAAGAATTGGTAGGGGTGTGAGAAAAGGTGTTTCACACGTATTCCAGCTGCTGGGGGCTGTATTTTCTAGCATGTTGTTGGGAGTAGATTTGTGTGTTTTCCCAGCCAGCAGTGCAGGATGTTGGATGCTGTGTGCTGAGGGTGATGAACCTACAGCATGGAAGAGTCACCCTGGTGCCTGGTGCCCCCATTCAGAACTCTTTAAAATGCATGTGATACATCACCTCCTCTAACACTTGTCAGCATAAGAACTAAGCCATCGCTGAAAGATGGAAGACTTAAAAGCTAAATTAAAAGAATGAAGAGGAGGGAATCCTTTTAACCCCGTTACATGAAACAGAACTCTGTACTGGTGCTGGGGCAGCAGCAATCCTCTCCTCAGACTTAACCTGGCTGTCAGTGCAGGCTCCCTGCAAAGGAGCCAGACCAAATCCAGGGGGACTCCCCATGCTGTCCCTAAACCACAAGGCAGCTGGCTGTGCTTGGGGCTGGCTCTGCCTCTGCTTGCAGGGAGCTCCTCTGCAGTACGAGCCCTTTGCCATTTGCCTCCATGTGTCTTCCCTCTGCTCCTGCAAGGGGAGGACCCCTGCAATAGGAGCAGAACACAGCACAAAAAAAAGGTGATTTAGCTAAGCATGTACATGCTCAAGTGCTCAAGTGCTGTTGCAAAATCTTGGAAGGATAAATAGCAAAGGTATGGTACAAAAAATTGTGTCAGAGATGCAAGTCTGTGTAACGGAAACCAGCTACAAGTGAGTGAATTTAACAATAAATAAATGCATGTTGGGAGAGCCAATCAGCAGCAGTGAGAGTTTGTAGCTACTGTATGTAGACTTATACCCACACATCCACTTTTGGCTGGCACCAGCTTGCTAATACAAGGATACAATGAAGGCTATGAATTGATCTTTATAAATACACCTCCATTTCACCATTTTATTTATTCATTTTTTTGCATGTACTATTACTCATAACCACAGTCAAAAGGGAGCTGGCTGCTTTTACTTCTGTTTTAGCTGACTCAAAGCTCTAGCACTCAAAGGCATTCTCAGTATTTGTTAAAAGCGGCCAACAGGGGTCAAACCACACTAACCCATATGCAGGTAAGACCTTCACTAAATACCTCAACTCCAGTGACCTGTTGGAGAATATCATGCATGGAAAGACAGAGGCTGTGCTAGTCCAAATGCGCACACTGTTTTGAGAGTCTGAAGGCCACTGCTGAAGGGGCCCCAGCACTCCTGAAATCTGAGCCTCCGTACTGCTCCCCCAGGAGCCAAGCAGTGCTCTCACCCCCAGGCTGAGGAAGGGGCAAGGCAGCCACCAGCATCGGGGGTTCTCAATTCCTACTTAGACACTGCTATGCTGAGCCCAAATGCCTACTACAACTTCACAGAGGTATCTTCTACAAGAAGATTTTGGGTCTACACAAACCGGTGTCTAAAAGACCCTGTTGATATCAAGGGAGTGGAGGCTTCAGCACTGCACAGAAGGCAGCAGCAAGTCTCTACTCAGGCTGACAACCTGACTTCTACCTGAGTTCATTGGGGTTCTACCTGCTGTGTATGGCCAGATCACCTTTTCAGTACAGGAAACAGAGGAGGGCTGGTACAATGAACTGAAAATACTCACAAATTACAAACTACCCATCTTCAGCATATTTGGTTTTCTTTTCTTACAGCAGAAAAGCAGCCTCTCCCTTGAATTTATTGCTAATACTTCTATTGCTCTGCTGCTTAGCAGCAGGAGGCGTGCCAAGATCTGTGGTACTATGCTAGAAAACGTGGTGTACCTCTTGGCACTGGACAACTTTTAAGGCTTAGATTAACTACGTTCAAGATATCATCAATTAATGCACGATTTGCAGTGCAACTTCCAAGTGTTGTCTGTTGCACTTCAGTACTGTAACGTAAAATTAACCTGTTATTACAGATCTCTCACTGAGAACATGCACATTAAATAAGCTGGTGGCTCTTTCACTGAGACATGCTATTCCTTACTTTGGCACTTTACATGCAAGGGCTACACTAACAAAGCACTTTTGCTGGAAGAATGCATGACATGCTTTGCTGCAAACTTCAACCTACAGCATGCAGTATCTGTACTGGTGCAGACCTATTGCATCTGTTTGCCTGGAACATACATGCCAACAGAAGGTAATTACTGCAGCAGTCAGCCTTAGCACAGGACCTTAAAGATCATCTAGTCCAAACCCCCCTGCCATGGCCAGGCACACCTTCCACTAGACCAGGTTGCTCAAGGCCTTATCCAACCTGGCCTTGAACACTTCTAGGGATGGGGCTTCTACAACCTCCTTGGGCAACCTGTTCCAGTGTCTCATCACCCTCACAGTAAAAACTTTCCTCCTGATATCTAACCTAAATTTACCCTCTTTCAATTTGTACCCATTACTCCTTGTCCTGTCACTCCAGTCCCTGATGAAGGGTCCCTCTCTGACTTCCCTGTAGCCCCTTAAGATACTGGAAGGCTGCTTTGAGGTCTCCACACAATCTTTTCTTCTCCAGGCTGAAGAGACCCAACTTTCTCAGTCTGTCTTCATAGGGGAGGTGCTACTGTCCTCTGGTCAACTTCACGGCATCCTCCGGACTTGCTCCAGCAGTTCCATGTCCTTCTTACATTGGGAACACCAGAACTGTGCTCCAAGTGGGGTATCACAAGAGCAGAGTAGAGGGGGAGAATCCCCTCCTTTGACCTGCTGGCCCCACTCCTTTTGATGCAGCCCAGGACACAGCTGATTTCTGGGCTGTGAGTGCACACCGCCAGCTCATGGTGAGTTTTTCATCACCCATCGCCCCCAAGTCCTTCTCTGCTGGGCTGCTCTCAAACCATTCTACATCCCACCTGTAGGTGTGTCTGGGATTGCAATGACCCAGGTGTACACCTTGCACTTTGCTTTGTTGAACCTCCTGAGGTTTTCATAGGCCCACCTCTCAAGCCTGTCAAGGTCCCTCTGGATGGCCCACCCCTTCCTTCCTGTGACTGCAGCACACACACAGCTCGGTGTTGTCAGTGAGGATGCCCTCAATGCCACTGTCAATGTCGCTGACAAAGCTCTTGAACAGGATCAGCCCCAACACTGACCCCTGAGGGACCCCAGTGTCTCCACATGGACAATGAGCCATTGACCACAACTCTGAGTGCAGCCATCCAGCCAGTTCTTTATTCACCAAGTGGTCCATCCATCAAATCCATGTCTCTTCAATTTAGAGACCACGATGTCATGCAGGACAATGTCCAATGCTTTGCATTTGTAACACTTTCCTTGGTCAAGTGCAATTTACATGGTTGCAGGTGCAATGATAATTACTGCTTAAAAACACAAGCACATACCAGTACCAAATTTCCCTACAGTAATGGTTCAGACTCTCAAATTTGCTGTGGGTACATTACTGAAAAATGCTATTTAGTATGCAATGGCTTAAAACAAACCCTACATTCCACAGCATTTATACACTTAAGCTTCAAGATGATGACCATCCCAAGATAGCACATTTTTTTAATTAACTAATCTCTGTGTTCAACATATGTAATGGTGCATGTGTCACACTGCTCACGGGAGTGCAGGTAGGTACTGTGAGTCCTCTACTGATTACAACACTGCCCGCTAGGTACAAAGACTCTGCAGCTGCCAGTCTCTACTCCTCACTCCGGAGCTGGCACTGGGAGGCCAGGGAAGTTCTCCCTTCTCCTGACAGCTGGCACAGGGCAGCCCTGCTCACTGCAGACTCTGCAGCAGGCACAGCCAGAGTGAACTGAAGTACCTCCAAATGCTACCAAAAATGGAGCCAACCTATGGCCAGAGTGACACTGGAGAAGCACTGAGGTGCTGTTGTGAACACATTGCTGCTTCCTCAAACCATGCTAAACAGGAGGTGTCAGAACCATGCATCAAGGACCAAGATAATCCGTTCACTTCCTCTGAAAGGCTTTGTCAAGAGAACCTAAAACTAATTGCCTTCAACCAATTAATTCTTTCTTGGATAGTCTGTACTGCAGCCTTTCCTGCATCTTAGAAGTTCTTTCACTACTCACTGAACTCTTCTTCTCCGAGTTCCTTACTCATTGGGACTTTGATTTGGTTACAACAATATAAAGTGCCAGTAGAGGGGCTGGTATTTCTTCTTCATTAAGTCTCAGTGTAATAAATTCTCTAAATTTTCAACTGCAGTTAAAAAATACAGTTTGACCAGGGAAGAATTTTGGACAAATAGAACCCTTGAGATTAGAAACCCTCTGAGTAAGTGCTGCCAGGAGAGATTTTATGTGAATAACATAGCATTGCTTTCAAGCTAGAAGGCAATCTTCTTTGGTTCACATTTTTCCACTCTTAAATTGAGGCAGAGGAAGAGGACTAAAGTGTAGCATTTGCAGTTACAAGCAATAATAAACTGCTCTAAGAAACAGAATACTACTGGGATTTACAGAATGGAACAGCAGAATGGATGTTCTTAGACAAGATGTTTCAATCCAGTTTGGTAGACTTGCAGTGAGACTTTTTTTTTTTAAACAATAAAGAAAATGAGAGCACCGAGAGAAAGTGATAGCAGCAGGTCAGGTGCTGTTAGATGGTGTGCAAACCTCTCCAGGAGTCTACAAGCACCAGCACGCTAGCTTGGATCACTTCTGGGAGTGCCTCGAGCTGTCTGGGACGGGAGGTGAGGGCAGCTCAAGTGAGGCACAGCTGCAAGCAGAGCACCCCAGAATGGGAAACAGGCTCTAGCTGCTGCAGGTCTCCAAACAAGAAGCACCATCCTGCACCAGCAGCTCTGAAACGATGCACAAAACTGCAAGGACCATAACTTTGGTTTTGCACTGATCAAGCCTTGAACATAAAACTCCTCAAATAACATTTTCTCTAGACCATAAGTGCCTCTAAGGTACAAAGTCATTCCCTCAGCAAGTGCTGAAGAGCAGATAGAAGGAAAAAGCATGTGCAATAGAGATGACCACTGATAAGGTGTCTGAAATAACAGCTGTGGTGCTGACACACAGAAAGGGAAGAGAAGATGACTTCAAACATGAGCTTTGAACCCTGACTGTCAGGAGCTGTGTCCTAGTTCCCAGATCGCTCCAGCCAGACAAAGCTTCTGCCCTTGGCACTGTGGTACTTACTCGGACACCATGAAGGAGGTTGCATCGGTACGTGCTGAAGCAATGTAGAAAGCAACAGACCCAGCAAGTGGCAGCTTCTCTCCCCCTCCCCAGTCCTGTACGGGGTGTCAGCAAATGAACCAGGCCTACTTAGAAAAAGTCACAGCAAACGATGGCTTCATGGGTAAAGCGTCACACAAAGCTGCTTCATCAGACTTACTCCATAACGCCCAGCCAAGGAAATGCTGAATGAGTCTGAATGCTGAAGATCAGTATATAGGATGGGGTGCAAGAGCCAGAGAAGGCTGGCTGGTGAGTTACCTGTTGCTCTGAGAGCTGAAATGGCCTGTGGGACATTTAAGAAAAGGGAGCTCTTGCCTTTTCCCAGATACCTCATTTAGGCAGCAAAACAAAAAAGACAGAAAGGCCCAATAAGAAGGACACCCCAGAGCACACGGTCTGCAATTTAACACGCACATTTGAGCTCCAAATACATTCAGCCCCTGCAAGAGGTAAATGAAAAAAGAAATTATTTTGAAAACTTTCGTTGCCAGTAGTGACGCACATCCCAGTACAACATTTTCGCATATTGTCCTGAACTCAAACAAAAGGGACTTCCCAATCCCTCAGAATTTTCCCCCATTCTCAGTCTTACTAAGAGATGTAAGAATCCAGGCACTCCAATGCACAGCATGGATCAAAACCACACAAAAAATACAAGTCCTAGATGCACAGGGGTAGCAAAATGTTTGTTGCTAAAATGCCAAAAAAGGGAAGAGTATGCAGAGAACAACAAAACATAGTAGATGTTGTTTATTCAGGTATGAAATGAAGCTGTACTTACCAGAGAACTGACTCCAGGTTTCACATGCACACTCCCCCAAACTGGAGAGCAGCATTTAATCTAACCATGAGAATGTGGTGGGGGGTAAGGGGATCTATTCGTACATGAAAGATGCTGTGAGTGAATACAGTTTTTATTACTCATGATCACATGTAACAAGTGCACTTGTTTGGCCCCAGAGAGGAGAGAAGTTTTCCCATAGGCAGAAAGGGATTGACCGGCCAATTGATATGAAAAGCCTTGCTCCCCGTGATCAGCTTCAGATCCCCCTCTGCCAAGGCTGTGGCAGAGAGGGTCACACTTCAAGTAGCCGTGCAATTTGTTCATCTCTATATCTGGACTAGGAGCAAAGCTCTCCTTCGCAGGAGGCTATAGCAGATGGTTTGACCAATGAGCAGGCAAACATTTGTGTAGCGGGGCACTGCAAGTAGCTGAAATCTCTCCCCTGAAGCATCTGTCCTTGAGATGAAAACTATTACTTAAAGGCAACAGCAACTGGATGGGGTTTTTTCCCCTAGAAGGTATTTTAATTTCTATTGCAGAAAGATATCAAGTTTTGTCTCACAAGAGTTGGCCAGTAAAATCTCCTGCCTCTCCCTCTTTGCTGATCCTGGTGTACTGTAACCCAAATAAATCCAGAAAAAATAATCAAATCAATTTGAAAAGGTTTTAAAACTGAAACACAGAAGCAAATGCTGCCATCATTTATCTGCACAACAGCATGTGTACAGAATACATCCAATTTGTGTATTACAGACAGACACGTTTGCAGGCATTCCCTCGGCACAGGGGGCTGTGATGTGTCAGCCTGTGCACATCAGAAGGCCCAGGAATACTTGTCTTGTGGGTGTGCATGCCAGCAGCACACGCACACAGGTTGTTATCAGAACGCAAAGAATCATTTGCTGTAACAGATTTCCTTCAGCAGAACAGCAGCCAATACATTTTGTGATAGCTCACAGTTTACTTTTTCCAGACAAGCAGAGAGCTCCCTCATTTCCCCACCAATCCCACATCACTGGCCATTCCAGGCAAAACCTTCAAATGCTACCAAACTTCCAGAATCTGCTTCCTGATAATTTCTCATATGTTACATACACAAAGCTTTAAGTGCAACAGCTGTTTCTCCTGCAATGCTGACAATGCCATGCAGCCCCTGCAGAGCCTCGGGGCACGTCTGGGCCTTTGCCCCCATTTCCTCCAATTCTTACTTCATTTGTTGTTAGTAAAGAACTCAAATTTAATTTGTAAAAAAAAGTGAGGATATGCAACAAAAAATGGTAGCATAAACATCATAGTTTGGAAACAAATGTTATTAGCTGCTGCTTCTTTGTTGGGCTCAATAGAGTTAAACAAATAATGATGTCTCCAGCAGGCTTAAGCCCAATTCATACTCTCACTCTTGAGTCTTGAAAATGATCTCTGCAATTCAAAGTCAGCAAAACTCCATGATGAACAATTTGTTTTTCTTTTCTGAATGTTACATGGAAGCAGGAGTCCAGGCCATCCCTCCCTCTGCCTCCCCTCCCTTGCTGAAAACAGGAATAATAAGCATACAAATGATGGTATTTCTGATGGCAGTTTTTGACAAAAATCCTGCTGCCCTAACAACCTCTAAAGGGAGATGGAACAGAGCAGCCTGCTGACAATGGAGGCATGTGCCTTGACAGCCAGGCCGTTCCCTGCTCGTACAGGGGCTGTGACCTGCCACGGAAATGCTCCCACCTATTCCCACCCTCCTGTGAGGGAGGGGAGCAAACCAGCCCCTAACGTGACTAAGCACACGGGTGAGTGGACTCTCTTCATGCTGAGAACAAGACTCCCAACAGAAGCTCTCTTGGCACTTACTGTAACACAGTTACAGCATCTCCATTTCAAGTTTGTTTTCCTTCCCATTGGAGGAGTGGATTAATACATGAGAGAAGCAGCTGTCAAAAAGCTGGCCCAGTTGCCAAAAAGGCAACCAGATGTGTAACTTACCCAAGACCAACTTCTAGAAGATAAGCATTGGTGCTTAACCACCTTTGGCAGTAAAAAGCAACGTGAGGAGCATTTCCATCTGGCTCAGGCAGAAACAAATACTCATCTAGAGTAGGCTGCACCTGAACTGCAGCTTCCTACGCTCTAGCCTGAATGCTGCCACAGTCCATGACAACAGGCATCGGGACTCACTGAGTGTGTGTGAGTGCAGACCTGTCAAGTTCCAACATCTACTAACAGCCATTTTGGATACTGAAAAAATATCCCACCGACAACGCCGTCTAAGCATGCCCATGATGAATATACATGTCCTTTTTCACAAATTCATGCATTGATAACATCTACTGCAGAGCTCTGTCCTGTTACAAAAGCAGCAGTGTTAGTCGTTGCAGTAGGGTTAGTTTGTACAGGATTCTTTTATATAATTAATGGAGGTGAAACTTAACTGGCATATCTCGGCTGCAGCCCCATGCAAGCAAGCAGAAAGCAAATATATTTAAAATGGAAGAGAGGAACTGGCTAGCAGGCAGCTACACTCACCCTTTTGTACAGCCTATGGTCCACCAGTGGGCTTCAGAGTGCAAAACAATACCAAAGAGCCATTAGACACACATGGCAACAACCGTATCTTACCCAGAGCTTCACTTCAGGGAGGAGGAGACAGCACTTCTGCTTGCCTGGAGAGAAAGAACCCTTCCCACTCCTGCCTATGGGACTCCTCTTTACCAGGGAAGAGCAGTCCTGTGTGTAGTTTTTTAGGGCAGAAAGTTATAAGCAAGTAGAATAAATGCAACACTGTCATCCCCATGGCATTTCTACCTGCATCCTGCCTCCCCTTGCAGCAATCATCTGTTTTCTATCTCATTCCAAATGCTACTCCACAGAAACCACTGCAGATCATAATCACAGCCAAGCAATGGTCTAGGTATCCCTCAGAAGAGTAAAAGTTTCCTACAAATCAGAGAAAGAACAGGAAATAGGAGACTACCTTCCCAGTGAAAGATGTACCATATGTGGGTTTGGCCCAGCAAATCCAAACCCACTTCAGAGCTCCCAGATTTCCTTGCAGCTCTAGATGTGTCATATCTGGGGATCACCAAATAGGTGGAGTCTTCCCAAAACCACTAAATACACAAAGCCCTGGTTCTGCCTCACACAGGGCAGTGTGCCTGGAGGCAGATCAGCTTACAGGACAAGTAAGGCTGGAAGTTAGTCAAGTGCCAGCTGATAGGTTCAGGCACCATGGGAGGATGGGTAAAGCTCTCCTGGGAGGCCAGGAAGTTTCTGTTTCCCTTTCTCAACAAAACAACACTTCTGTGACAAGTCATGTTGCTACCATGTTATGGTTGATGCATGTTTTTCACCAGATTTTTGAAAATATGACAATAGATGGATAAATATGGGGTTTTTTTGTTCAAAGTTAAAGGGAGAAGATACATGTCTGACGGTCAGAATGACTGCTGCTGATGAATGACCCCTCTTGCCTCTGTGACACCTGAGAATAATCAGCTACCAGACCATCAGTGTCTTCTCTAAGAACATATTCAACCAAAACTGACACTTCTTTTCTGATTTTCATCAACATCTATGCATCCACTACTGAGAGCTCCAATAATGCAGAACCTCTCTCATTAACTCTCTCAAACACCTGAAATATCTTCTGGTCAGACAACAAATGTCGAGTTCAGGAGACAAATCCTCAAGGTGATCGGAATCACGTTTGTGTTATTTGAGCCTTTGTGCCAAAAAGTTACTAAGCAAAACAGAACAAGGTGACCATTTCAGCTGTTCTGAATATGAGCGGAGAACGAGTTCTCAGAATTGGTTTAAAGGAGACTTTGATCAATTTTAACAGGAAGAAAACCTACCAACCAGATGGTTGCCAGAGAAATGCCTGAGTAAATCTCACCTAAAGGCTACAGAATAAGCTCTTGAGAGTAATTTTTTGGCCTACCAACAGAATCTTCTCATGGACAAAAACCTAGGTTAAACTGTTCAATTTTCTTTTTAAGGCTGAATTTCTGAACTTCAAGAATTTACTGCCTTCTCACTTAGCTCACTATCCTTACAACAGACCACAAGTGGCTTTTACAGCCTCTTCCCTCAGCTCTATCAACTGACAGAAATCTGCTACAAGATTCTATTTCTTTGATGTTCCTGTGCATGCTCTCTTTTCTCTCACTCCCTCAGATTTTTAAAAAATATCTGTCTTGTACTGACAAGGCACTGCTGTTTAACAAATGGCTCTATAGTGCCATTTTTATGCTACAGAGGATTAACTAACATTAGATACTAGTAGTTATGGCTCACCCCTGGATGTTCAGGAGCTTGGATGGTTGAGGTGTTTCTTTCTGGAGACGGGGCCTTTCTTAATTTCTTATTTACAGCAGCAGTGTGCTAATTTTGGAAAAAAAAGTGTTTAAACTTCGTGGCAATTAATAGTATTAGTTACAATAACACAGTTTTAAACTCCCATGATTGCTTGGAGAAAGTATGTGACCACAAATGTGTGATCATTTCTACTTTAGAAGGAAAGGCAAGGGTGTTTTGAAACACAGCTAACATCTTCAGTGGAAATAAGTCACTTTTTCCTTTTGTTGCATCCTAGCCATGAACCACGGACGAATTCCCAAGTAACCACAACCACTACCAAAGTGCCCCTGGACATGGACAGGACTGCACTGCTGCAGGAACTCAAGCACTGTGCAGTGTGACATAAGCCAGGGAGAGCCTAAGGACAATGAATCCCTCCTGCTCCTGAATTCCTGTCTGTAACTACTCAAGAGCTAAACCCATCCTGCAGAGATGCCCAGCAGCAGCGACCATGCTGCTAGAGAGAACAGACTGACCCCAGGCAAAGGGAGGGGTCTTGCCTCCAAAATTCAGTGGTGCACATGAGCAGGGTCTCACTCTACAAAGGCAACAGGAGACATTGAGAAAGAGAAAGGCAATGAGCTGAAGTCAAGAACTGCTGGAATCATGGGCAATTTAAACCTGGGAGAGTCTATGTTACTCAACAGTTGGAGTCTTAACTGAGCCCAGCTGAAGTCCATGGCACATCCTGGATGCCGGTGGGAATGCCTGGGATATTCTCTGGGCCTGTGTGTGAGTTGGCTGCATGGATGGAAATCTGGCATGTAGCTTCCCCAGGGACTGCCTGGATCTCAAGCAGATCTGAGAGGATACAGAAGTTCTGAGCCTCTGTCTGCTTCAGCAGGACATGCTGCACAACAAACACATCTTTTGGTCTCTTCCATATGCCCTGCCAAAAACAAGAAGCCACTTGTGCTTCCTGACCAATAACTGGCTGTTTCAAGTGCATTTGGAAATGGCTTGAGAACTACAAAACCCTCTTTCTTGTCCACATGTTTCTTCCCATAAGATGTCCTTCAACAGCATGAGCCACACTGACCTCCTGCCGACTGCAGCTCTGAAATCCTGCAATAAGGACCAAGTTTGTTTCTAAAATCAAGTCTATCATATGCCTCTCTGAGAGCTCTCCTTACTCAAACGACACTGGGCTGAACTAAACATGCTTCAAAATGCATCAGGTCTGACCAGCTCCTGAGTGGATGAAATGCACGGGTAGTGAGAATGGAGGGAGCAGGGTCAGACACCTTGGAATTCACCTTTGTCTAGGCAAAGTTCTGGTTTGCAACCTGATAACATAGGGGATCCTTTCAGCTAAAAACCAAACCAAACACCCTGCTCGTAGCAGAGTACTGGTATGGCAGAGCTGGCTGCCACAGGGAGCACTCTGGCAAGCCCACACATGTTCCCACACTGGCAGGAGATGGTTCATCTTCATGTCTGTGTCTGTACTCTCGGCTCACTGCAGTGTGTGTGGAGTGGCTGACGTGAACTAACTCGCCTGCTGCTCTGCTGGCACATTCCATCTATCCACATCAGAAAGAATGTACACTTGAGGAGAGCCAACCAGATGATCCTGTGGCCAAACTAAAGGCATTTCTAGCACACATCAAATATTGTCACATTTTGCACTTTCCCATATACCATGAATGCTTTGTGCAGCACTTACAAGCTGCTGCTATGATTTAACAAGCTTTTTTTTAGACTTCCTCAAGTCCAGCTTTTAAAATCACACAACCTGGGCTGCTGTACCATATCAGCAAGGGAGCTGAACACAATTCTCTTCCAGCAACAGTCCTTAGTTAGAGTTTAATTTTTAACAATGTATCTTGGAAGCAGCTCAGCTTTGTTCTTTGCTTAGAAGATCTGTAGCAAGCTGATTCTATCATACTTTACATTGCACTCATTGTGGACACACTTGAATATGGTCACATTGGAAGGGCAGATACCAAAAGACAGTGTCATACCTGTGGCGGCAGCGTCGTAAAAACCGCATAATCTTGCGAGCAGCTTGATCCTGCTTCTTGGTAAGCAGACTGCTTCTAAACACAAAAAACCCCAACACTGAAGTGCAGGCAAAACTGGGGAGAATACTACTAAATGCAAGAATAATTATCCTATGAATCACAGTCCTTTTCCCACTAGCCTTTATCTGTAAATAACAGCACAGCCCTGAAGAGTGTAAAAACAACATATAAAGATTCCAATAGCATCCACCATCCCAGCAGCTCACCTGAGTTTCTGTTGCACAATGGTGGCTGCCCGACGGTTTTGCTTCCTCTTCCCACATTCTTTGTAGCTGCGATAGTACTGCTGGATCAGCATCGCAGCTCGTCGGCTCTGCTGGAATTTTTTCTGCTCATAATAACTTCGGAATTTGCTCTGGATAAGAATGGCAGCTTGCGTCATCTTTTTATAAAGTGCATACTACAACAGAAACAAAGAGAAGCTGAGGCATTCCAGTTAAGATGCAGGCTCCTACACTGAAAGACTCTTGAGCCACCAAGACATGATGAGAAGCAAACGAGTATTCACTGACTGGGAGTTGTACGAGAAAATGGTGACAGCAAACTGGAACAACTGTAAGACCAGGGGCAGAACTTCATTTGCATCAAGAAAGCAATCACCTGTTTTGGTGCTGCTGAAATAGTCTGATGAGATTCATACACTCATAGAATAGTTTGGATTGGAAGGAACCTTTAAAGATCATCTAGTCCAACTCCCCAACATCTTCAAGTAGATCATGTTGCTCAGAGCCCCATCCAGCCTGACCTTGAATGTTTCCAGGGAGGGGGCATCTACATCTCTGGGCAACCCGTGCCAGTAATTCACTGCCCTCATCCTGAAAACTTTCTTCCTTGTATTTAGTCTGATCTACCCTCTTTCAGTTTAAAGTATCACTTTAGTATCACTTGTCCTATTGCAACAGGCCCTACTAAAAAGTCTGTTCCCATCTTTTTTAAAAGGCCCCTTCAAGTATTTAAAGGCCACAGTGAGGTCTCCCTGGAGCCTTTTCTTCTCCAGGCTGACCAGCCCCAACTCTCTCAGTTTGTCTCTAGAACAGAGGGGCTCCAGCTCTCTGAGGTGTCATTTTATACCTTGCTAGCAGAGGCTCTACTTGTCCATGCTAATGACCAGATCCAAGTGCATTTATGAACAACTTTGGAACAAGTGGAGCTGAGCTGTGTTTGAAATGCAGCAGGTCTGTATTAGAGCACTGACTGCACTCAGAGGAATTGCTTTTCCCTTGCATACAGGAATGGCATTACAGAGCACGGGATGCTCAGTTCTAGGCAGCTCTTGTTGTAAAAACTCATAACAACAGTAGCAAAATATGCCCAATTAAGTGACTGTAAGGATAAAGCAGTTTGAGTGACTATTCCAAAATGCTAACAAATTAAGTAAGACCAAAATATACTTTTTTGTTTCTTAATTTTAAAATACCTTTTAAACAAATTACTTTTGTAAGAACCAAATTTGCTGTTTATAAGTGTATTCCACGTTCCTAGGACAATTCACTTTAAAACAGCTCATTTTCTGCTTCTCTCCAACAGCACAATACTGCAAAAGTTTTGATTGCTCATATATCCATTTAAATCCAAGCATTTCAAATGGAGTAATTCTAACTTAAAAAAACCCAAACAACCCAAACAAACCCCCAAACCCACAACAGCTAATTACAGCAAGTCTAATACTGAGCCTAAGTCACAGGCAAAACTAAATCTCATTAGAATTCCTTAACCACCATCCACTGAACTCACAAATTTGCATGAGCAGCCACAGACATCCCAAATTCCACCTAGCACTGTAATATTTCTAGGCCTGTGAGTCCAAATAAAGCAGGCACAAACTCTTAAAAAGAAAATCTTCTTTATTCTACATCCTCTTCCTTTCACAGCATGCAAGGAGATGATGGCTGAACAGAAACCATATGCATTCATGCATATTTTTAAGTCCTTTTTAAGATGGAGATGTAGAATAATGTATAGAAGTTGCACTCATACCACTGAACTAACACTATAACAGAGGCTTTCAGTGTTTGCTGATCTTATCTGATAAGTTTTAATACTTTCAAAACGTATATGTCTGTAGTTCCTGGATATTTTATCAGCTTTGGCTTCTGCTCACTTCATCAGATATATGAGACAGAAATAGCAGCTACTGTCCTGTACAGGGTAATGTCTTAACACATCTCAATATTTTACTATCTATTGGGACAAAAACCCCAAAAAGCAAACAAACAACCCTCCCAACACCACTCCAAAGCAAAAAAACCCCCTTCAATATCATCACAGGCCACCATTTACCAAATTTCACTTTTTGGAATTGAAGCAGTCATAAGGAGCAGTTATATTTTGTCATTATTAATTTCTATTTTTTTTTCCCTTTCTTTTCTTTTTAACATTTTTAACAAAATGGATCAGATTGTGGTTTTCAATTTGCTGTTTTAAAGAAGTCCACTCATGGGCTGGTCATGGTTTTCCTTCAAATTTTTAGCCCAGATGGGACTTTTGTGGCTGAGTTACAAACCCCTGAACAGAAGGGTTCAAACACAAACCTGTGATGTGAACTGTGACTATTCCAATCTAGTCACAAGCCTGTGCTGATCTCTGCTGTGCAGTAACAAAGCAGAGGAATAAGGCATGTGAAAGAGAAATCAGCAGTCACTGGATAGACCAGACCCCAATATGTTTGCATTCGGCTTTAAGACCTGCTCAGCTGATTAGCTGCCCCCTCTCCTCCTCTTGTTCCCTGTGGTGGGAAGAGGATCAGTGGAGATCCGTGAACGGGAAAGCCTCAGCAAGCACAGTGTCCCAGAGAGTTCAACTCACTTGTGCTGCCAGAACAGCCTGATACAAAACTGTGGGGCAGGAGGAAGCTGTGGATGGAATATTACTCCAAGGACACATGCTCTCCAGGAGAAGCATGCCTTGCCTCCGGGTAGCCCTGAGAAAAGCTCAGTTGATTCTAGAATCTGATGAGAGCAAGATGTTGCACAGCTGGAAAACCCATCTTTACAGCAGAAAATTATTGACTGGGAACAATTTAAGACTGGCATCAACAGCTGTGCCTCCAGCATGAGTAGCTACATACTGAGATGTTGGTCTTAGGAATTCAGGACACGGGTATTTCAAAGATGAATGGTCAACATACTTTGGCAGGCAAGCAGAACACAGAGGACAGGCTGCACGGGTGGGCTAAATGCTCTCTGCTCCCCCAGTGCCAAGGCAAAGGTCACCAAGTGATGGCTGATCAGAAGCAGCAAAGGAAAGCCTGTCCTCAGGAAACTGGCTGCAAACCCCTCCCTGACCTCAGCCCATCACTGCTCATGGGAGCTGATACCCTGTGGCACAGAAGTCCCTACACATCTCCTACAAGGTCTGGTTTGTCAGTGATTTCTCAACCACAGGCATTTATTAGTGGATACTATTAAAACATTTCTCCAAACGCCAGGTTCTCCTGGTTTATACTGAATGTGAAAGTGACCCACGGGGAATTGTTTCCAAAATACTGTTTGTATTTGTATTACCTTCAAGGCTATCCAAGTAAGCTTGGGGAGAAACAGAAAAATACATAGTTAATGTTAGTTCTGCAAATAAAGAATGAAAAAAACAAAACAAAAAAACCCAAATAATCTTCTTTCAAAAAGAAGCGATTCCAGGATCCAAGACAAAGCATTTTGTCAAGCAGTTTTTGAAAGGAATTAAGCTTCCCTATTACAGGAAACATCACTCCAGAATGAAAGCCATGTGATGGGTTGGATGTGAATTATGATGCAGTCACCTAACACTAAAAAGACTTCCCAAATAAATACTTTTATGAGGTTGTAAAAGAGCACAGGCATCTTGCCTCTCACTTTATGTAACATGCTGCCAAGCATCAAACAGATGGTGTCTGGCAGGGTAAAGGGCAAAGCGGGATGTGGGCTCTAGTCCCCACAAATAACAACTAAAAAAACCCGAATCAACAAAAAACCCAACCAAAAATCAAAAAGGAAAAGCATCTTCTTTTTCTGGGGTTGAGAACTCAGCCCGAAAACATGTCTCCAACTAGTGTGTGGAGAACAGTCTCAATCCTGGAAAAACTTGCATTTAGCTATGACACGTGATTTCCCACAGTTTAAAAGTTTAGTATGTGCAAAATAAAACAACCTGGTTTTCATCTTTGCCTTTATCAAAGGCAAAACCAACTTCAATTTCACAATGAAATTTGGCAAGCAGCTAGTCAGAGAATAGTCTCCTCAGGTTGTAGCATGCATAAAGGCCAGTAGGGAATAATACATCACTGCACTCCATCTCATAGCAAAAATGCAGGCATTATCACAAACAAAATAATTTCAAGGATTCCCTCCAAAATTAAGATGCAGAACATGAATTTTCTTCCCTTTTCAAGTTTGCCTGAGCAGGGGATTTCACTATTGCATGCTGAAAAGCATACCAGAGGAACAGTGGGATAATTTCCATTACAAAGGGCTGCGTTCATGGCACTTACATGTGCTTAATAAAATTTCACTTCCTTGATTACCTGTTTGTACTTTCGGTAGCAACGCTGAATAACAGCAGCAGCCACCTCTTGCTGTTCCCGGAGAGGACGACCCTGTGTGGAGAAGGAAAGGAGCAGTAAGTACTCAGAGTGCATCAAAACCCAGGACAGACGATGTGACTCTCAGCTGCTTGCAGGGCAAACCTCTCCCCTGAGTGCTACCTGGTCTGACTCAGGCCTAGGCATTTCCTGGAAATGTCTCTACTGTCAGCTCATGTAAGGAACAAACCCTCAAAATGCATCTTTACACCAAGCAGGTGATTACCCAGAACCTCTGGGGTACATTTTGAGGATATGCTTTGTGAGCCCTGCTCTGGCACAGCGGGTGTGCCATGGCATGGCATGCTCTCCCCAGGACGGTACCTGCTGAGCAAACAAGCAAATGCCAGAAGCATCGAAAAGGTTATGACAGAAATGGTATTTTTATCCCAGGAATGGGTACTACCCACATTTTGCTTTGTAACAAGGAAGACACTGGACATTTGGGCCACATACCTTGTATTTCCTGAACACTGTCTGGACGAGTTTGGCAGCTTCATAGAGTTCTCTCTGCTCATGATCAGACAGAGTTAACTGTGCAAACTCATTTTCTACCTTCTCGCTGGTGGACGCACTCAGAAATTCGGACCAGTCTGCTGCCGAGGGAAGGCTGGGTTTCTCAAAAGCTATTTCACTGATTGGTGAGCCTGCAGGGCTCAAGCTGGTGTTCGAAGAAGGGGTCAGGGGTTCACTATACAGACTTCTGAAATACCAATCACAGTGGGAATTACTAGCTTACAAAGCATCCTGGCTGGTATCACAGATAAGGACAACAACATTTCTGAGTTCAAGACAGAAGTTTATGCTCCCCTCCCTCTCTCCAAGCAACACCCCACACCCCTGAGCCTGCCTGTACTACACTGCACTGCACAGACGTGGCACTGGAGTGAATCTCCTGTTCCATGAATTTGTAGCTGTGTTGCCTGAGCACAGGAGTGTGACTGGACTTGGAAGACCAGCACTGAGTCTCGGTGAGAACTGGCATCTGCAGGCTGAAGAGTCAGTACCTACTGCTCAGCACTCACACCACGCCAAAACCCAGAGCAACCTCACAGCTCCCACTGACCTGATCTGTGCAGCACTCGGCAAGTGATCGACATCAGCAAGGTAACTGGCCAGCCAGCTCATGGTGGTGCTCATGGCAGCACTGTCTGTTCTCTCCACCAGCAGTGATTCCATTGGCACAAAATTCTCCCGCTTGATCCTGTCAGGCGTAGCTTCAATAATGTGCTCTGCAAGTGTCATCATGTTCACCTGTCAAGGGGGAAAGGAGAGCAAACTTTTGCTGCCTGGTAGAAGGTGCCTTGTGCTTCCACGTTACAGCCCAGCTTTAGACAGAATGCCCCATCTTCCCCAAACCTGTGGAAGATGGAGTCTACAGTCTGTCTCAGCACTGAGGAGAAATTCATTAACCAGTGCTCACTTGGTTTTCTGTCTCTTCAGACAAAGCACTGCAGGGTTTTATATTGCCCAGACTCCTTTTATTTTCTTTATGGGGAGCCCACAAGAGATCTGGTGAAAGGTTAATGTCTCTAGGTCCTTACTTTATGCTACTGACAGCTGTCACTGGTATCTTGTTTCCAAAGGAAAAGTGATCTCACCACTCTTTTACTGAGATGTGCAGTAGAGCATGACACAACCATAAAGGCACATCAAGAGAATTTAAAAACCTTGGGACAACACATCGTCAGGAATCCTTCTAAATGATATCCTTCAGCCCACCAAGGTTCACAGAATTCTTAATACCAAGAACAGAAAACAGTTCTTGTTTTGCAATGATATGCTTCATCCGTGTTATACCAGCCAGAGGAGAACATTCGGAGATGCTAAGGCAGCACAGGTAAGGCTGTGCTCCCATTACTCTTTTTGCTCAGACAACCACAGTATCTTTCTTCCAGTGATGACTACTTGTATATCTCTCCTGCTTCTCTTGTACTTTTACTTCCTCTGTTCCATACCTAGTGTGATTCTTCCTTCCTCAAACCCATTGTCTCTCCCCTTCTCCACTCTTACCTCCTTGCCCTCTAAAGTGCAGTGGTTTCATCTGCAACCACAGCACTACCCCTCTCAGATCTTCTTGTCTTTGTAGGGACTGCTGCTCAGTTCCCAAAGGACTATGGGGCCACCTTAGTCTCATGTACTGCTGTGAGCAGGAGGTTCTGCTTTTTTCCTTTTTCCTTGCACAGTTGTAAACAATTTTGTGCATTCTGTACAATGTTGAAGTTTATGCTAGTGCACGATTCTAAATGCTAACCATTAGCCTTTGTGTCCAGATTGAAACTGGAAGGAAGGATACATTGACCGTGTGACCACATCCTTTCTCAAAGTACAATTCAGAGTCTCTAGAGGCCTCCACAGGAGCTTCTCACAGCCAGGCTCCTCTGTGAAGCCACCGTGTTCTCCGAGACCACCAATCTTGGTGCTGTGCACATGTTTACCTGCAGTTCATCCATGTGGTGTAAGCAGTCCTCATCCCCTGCGTTGTCTCTGTAGGACAAGAGCTCTGCATCCACCATCTCCCTGTCGGCCATCATCAGCACATTCATCTGCTCCCGCTGGCGTAGCCGATGGGCTACAGCATCCTTCCCCAGGGCAGTGCCCTTCTGGTTCCCCGCCACCTGCACTGCAGACACACCGATATAAATGTCTTTTGGGTTCCATTTGATGCCTGCTTGGCTGCCAGAGCCCCGGTACCCAGTAACTTCTGGGATGTGCTGGGAGAGCTCCCGGCCATAGTCCCTCATCCGTTCACTGGGGCTGATTGTCTCAGTGGAGGATTGCTTGGAGCTGGAGTTCTGCTTCCTAATGCTCGGCTGCTCCAGGCTCAGTGCAGTGGAAAGCAGCTTCTCTTGCCGGGCTTGAAAATATTCAGGGCTCAGCTTATGCTTTTTGGGTGCAGGGTAATCTTTCTGAGTCTCACTACTGTAGTAACTGGAAGGTTCTGATCTTGGCCGTCTCAGCTCTGGAAACCAACAGATCAATAATTAAAACTAAACATGCAACCCACGATCACTATAGGAAAATGAATAGTTTCTGCCTCAGAGCTGCAGGGTGAAGTTTGTGCCATGATCCATGACACCCAGGAGGATGTGCAAAGGGAGTAACAACCACCAGGGAGGATAATGCCTCAACCACTCCCCAAGATACACGTCTCTTTCCAAAGCAGGCATTCGCTCCTCTTCCTGATGCTTATGCAAGTGTACAGAGCACAAGAAAAGAATTAAGCATGGACACCAGGGCTACAGGTGGCATCCACTGCTCAGGTGACCTCCTTGCTCCCAGGTTTTCACATGTCAAATGACAGCAAAACAGTGCATGCTCTCCAGCTTGTTTTACCTGTGTTTGTACTGGAAATCACTGTGACTCCCTTCTGAGGCTCCTGAGAGGCAACAAGCTCACTGTGCCACTGGGACACCCAGTTCTCTGTGTTGGAGTCTGTGCTTGAGGGGCACTGAATCCTGGGGTTTTGCCCGAGCTGAGTTTGTTCATCTCGCTGTAGCTGCTCCAAGCACTCTGCCAACTTCACATGGCCCCGAGAGCGAGCAATGGCCAGTGGCAGCCTCCCAAGGGAGTCCGGAATAGAGATGGCTCGGCGGTCCCACTTGTACAGCACAACAGCTGCATCCATGTGGCCCAGGGCACACGCCCACATCTAAAGAAGAAAAGATAATTGACCCATTGGGCAACCTGCCTTCTCCTTCCTTTTTTGATAATACAGTGGAGTCTGGTCCCCAGCTCATGGAAAAATGAGTCTGATAAACATAACCATGACATGCTTGAAGCCAGCAATGACTTTTATAACTGTCCCATCCCAACAAAAGGCCACTACAGAGGACCAAATACATGCTATTCTCTCCTACAACAGAGAAACCTCCATCTGCCAAATAAAGCTGACAGAGTGACAGTTTTTTATTTAGCAATAAATTTTGGGTTGATTTGGGTTTTTTTTTGTGACACTGGCATCACTGCAGAGACAGAACAGCCTCAGATGCAAAGGAATCTCTGAGGTCAGAAACATGAGGACAGGACCAAAGGTTGGGAACAATAAAATCAATACTCTGCTGTTGTAAACTGGAAATTCTGGTTCCACCTGCTTTGGCTTTTTACTTGTCTAAGTTCTCAGTCATGATTTCATGATTCCAATGACCAAGATATTGTAATGACTTTACAACCTCTACAATTATACAGTCACAGAGAACAACGTGAAAGAAGTCGTGCAGAGTTCTTTTCCTTGCACCATAGTGGAGACTAGATATTGTGTAAAACATACACCAGAACCACTTGTCTGCCCCCTTTCCTCATGTTACTCAATGACAAGGTTTTGTTCTGTTTGCTCTCTCAAAACAAAATGCCAGGAAGCTGACAGTACCATGTCTTACCATGTACAGAGCAGGGACACACAAGAAACATCTACTCTCCAGAGAATGAAACACATTAAGAAAATAACACATCAAAAAGAACTCCAGAGGGTTCTCAGATTCTTTCAGAAGTTTCAGACTCTGCTCTTACCAGAGGAGTACAGGAGAAATGATCCACATTCAAAGGGTCAACTTCCAGCTCCAGATCGATGCTGTCTGCATGTTTAGTGCTGCAGGGGAAACAACAGAACAAATAGTGCTCTGTAGCCATGTCAGGATCACAGCCTAAGCACAGCTTTACCCAATGCACCATACCACAGAGAAGTGGCCACACACATGCCCACGACACATGTATTAACTCCAGATAGTGCCCCCACCAGAGACTTGAAGAGCATGATACATCCACTGATTGGACTCGCTCTCTCAAGAGACAGGTCCTGTCAGATCAGGGGATGGGAACAAGTTCAGGGACTTGACTGTTTGTACAGGACAACCAGAAATGTGGACTGAGCACAGTTTATATATGCTTCTGCCATGTCTGTACTGAAACCCCAGAGTCCAAGGGACTGGGTCTTACCGCCATTTGATGAGGGTCTGGATCAGTGTAGCATAGCCCTGGGCAGCAGCGAGGTGGAGCAGTGTCATTCCTCGGAAAGTCTTTGAATGGATCAAGTGTTTGGACTTTGCCCAGCAAGCACGACTCATCATCTTCTCACACACCACCACCACGCGGCTCTCAAAGCAGCTGCCCAGGGTCCCAGTCCCAGAAACGCACTGAAACACCACACATAGCCCAATTTAGCCATGGAGAGGAGCTGCAACCTGCCTCAAGTAGGCAGCCTTCCACCTCTACGAGTACTGAGACAACGGCCAATGCGACTGAAACCCAACTGCTGTTAGACACCCACAAACCAGATTTATTATTTAGGATGAACCATAATCCTTTCCAAACCCCTCCCCCCCAAAAAACAAACTTTGGTAAGAAAGCATAAAGCTGCCGTTTCTGGACACAGTGGGGTTCATACCTGGACCTGCGTTCCACCGTTCCCACTCCCATTACTCCCGCCTCCTACTCCTTGTTTGTGCTGCTGGGAGCCTGTCATTTCAGCCATTCTCCTCTCCATCTGCTCAAGTCGCTCCAATATTGACATCCTGAACTGGTTATCTAAGTTGGAGAAAGCCAGAATAAGGATCTTTCCGTGGAAACCAAGCTCAGGCTTTGACAGCCAACTGCAGGAAGCCACAAACAGCTATCCTGGAAGTCACAGAGGAGATCTGCTCTGCTTGGCAATCCACACACACACTTGCCCTGCAGCATCCTAGCTCTTCAAGTTCCTGCAGCAACCCTTTGACTGCAATTCCAGGGAACTTCCATACAGAAAACAGATAGAAAAATTAAAAATGCAGGCAAAAGACAAATCCCTTTCCTTGTGAGTCCAGCTGTATCCACACAATAATGGACAGGGGTAATGCAAGGTCTTTGAAAACACAAATAAACTCTAAGCAAATATACCCATTCAGAGAGCATCAGTAGGATCATATCTGCCATTTAAGAGTCGTCCCCCTACTTTACAAGAGTCCTGAATTCAGCTTGGCTTGCCTCCTGGAATCATGCAATAGTGGTACCCAGAGGAAAAAGACTCATCTGCTCCCTTCTGTGCTTAGGAAAAGGAGCCTTTAACAGGGCACTTGCTCCTTCCCTGGCAGGCTCCCTTTCTTGGAAAACAGCTTCAGCCAAGTGTCAGAAACAGAACTAGCAGAAATCAGCGTACAGGCATGGACAATCCCATAACACCATTCTGGAAAGCAGTGCAACTCTGGAGCCCTCTGGTCCCTGCAGAAGTCTCAGGGCTGTGCTACTGATTTTCTTCTCCCTGTGCTGTAACACAGCACTATCCTACAACTACCAATGCTTGAATGGTGAAGCAGGGAGATTCAGACTAACAGATCACTGCCGAACCTGATGCTGCAGAGATCCACTGAGGCAATGATTCTGTGGTTAGGGCCAGTCAGTACAGAGGGAGTGGCTGCAGACACAGGGAGCTCCTTCTGTCCTGTGACCCATAAGGGATAAGCTTCATGCAGCTCATGAAGCTGGGTAGGATTGTTTTGTGGATAGGGAACATTTAATGAATCTTGCTATCATGTTAATGGCATATGTAGTAAACTGGGGGGAAAAGACAGCCCTCATCCTGTTTGGCTTCATGCATCCATATGCACTTACAATTAGTGCCTTATTAATCCTTCAGTTGTTGTGTTAATTGCAAAGCTTCTGGGAAAGGCCTGACAGTTACATGAGGAAATACCCATTGTGCTGATGCATTCTCAGGGCCCTGTCCCCCTGAGCTGTGGTCAGCACACGGCAGCAACACAAGTGCTGTTTGCCCAGCAAATCTTTGTTCCAGGAGTGCTGCAGCGTGCTGCAGTGCAGTCCACGCCGCTGTCTCCTCCCTCCCCATTGCCAGGCGAAGCACGTCCACTGCAGAGACTGGCACAGACCTGGCCCCAGTGAGCCGTCCCCTCTCGCTGCAGGCCTGTGCAAACACAGCTGTGACAGCTCAGGCACCTGGGAAAGTGGCCAGGTTTGCCACGCAGGGCTCCCTTCTGCACAGGTAATGCCACTCTCTCTAGCTGGGTACCAGTACTTGCATTTTATTAGAGCTGAGAGTGGCAACACATGCTGGGTATCGCATCTGAGCTTTCAACCTCATACAGGCAAAAGTAGAATCTTTTCAAAAGAAGAAATTTGGCTTGAATCAGTGTTACAGATCAACAAGCCCAGGGCTGCAAGATTCTGTGGATTTGCTCTTACTCATTTAGAGGTCAAGAGAGAACAATTTTTCTGCACGCCTGGAAACAGAAGGAAAAACTTTTTCCAGTAAGATGTAGAAGTACACTGTGCAGATTAGTATTTCCCTCCCACCTCCCCTTTTTTTTTCCAAGCTGAAACCACTGTGAGACAGAACTAGAGGGCCCTACGTTTGTGTCTATTTTCCAGATTCTTCTCTCTGGGCTCCATGACCTGCAATGAAGCCTCCACCTTTCCTGATTCCAAGTTGAAGATCCTGAGAACTTCCTGTAAGGTATTGTATGAAGACTGAAGTTACCAAAGGTATGTCTGTCACCAGCACTGTCCCCAGATGGAAACACTTAACCAAAGAAATAAAAGCAGGGAACTTTTCTTAGGAAATAGAATTTGAAACAGCATCTGGTATTCCTACTGAGACACCTGGCAGTGCTCCTGGAAAGTATTTAAGGCAGGACTACCTGATTCTGACCTAATCAGGCAGGTTAGAAATATGCCGCTATTAGTAAAATGCCAAGTGGAAACAAACATTCTGGAGTGCCAGCACAGTGTGGAGGGACTCGGAGCCCTCTCAGTGTGTAGCAGAGACTGCCAGCATTTACCCAGCTCAGGGCACACCCTCAAATCAGAAAGCTCCAGGCAGCAATGAGGTAAGTGGGGTGGCAGTGCAGGGACGGTATTTCTGTGCTCCCCATTTTTCAGGTGATCAACACTGTGGCCTAAGCAGTGAGAACAAAGCCACAACTGATGGCAATTTCAAAATTATTTATGTACAGTGTTTTCAAGGGATTGGTCACTTGAAGTGTGTGCACTGCATTGGTCTACCAAAAAAAAAAAAAAGGAGGGGAGAGAGAGAGAGAGAGGCAGACAGCAAATAGCTATGCTGCAAGAGTTGGTACACCCTTAGCAAAAGAAAACAAGGACACTTTAAGCACACAGGAACAGCCAAGAGACAGGACACCTTCCCTCAAGAATCCCCCTGGACTCAACGATGAGGTGAAAGGCTCCTCTCCATCACTCAGCCCTGGGCACACACCAGATTAGCAGCATTTGAACCATGGCCAGCACAGTTCACACACTGCTAATGAGCCAACAGATGTACTCTGCAATAACTGGAGATGGGCTATAAGAGCCATAGGACTCAATGTTACAGGTATCACTCCAAGAAGTTCAAGACCCTTTATCCTGTATCATTTCTCATTTTGCTAGTCACAATCTTTTCTGTCTTGCTCATTTCAGGGGTTTGTGCAGGGCCACTTGCTTAGCAGGCACTGAAGTTACATGAACACAGTTTCCACATCCTTGTCTTTTAAGCCAACATAAGATCTCATGACAAGAACCTCTCTTGCAGTGCACTGAAGACAACAGCTCAACAACATACAAATCACTGCCCAAATAAGCTTTTCTCCTGTTATATTTTACAGGAAATCTAGACAGCCCCAGTACAAGGAGATGTCTCACACTGGAAGCACCCTTACTCTGTCCAAAGGCAACAAAGATGCACGATACGAACATATTCACATATTTACATATACATATGTTATTTTCCCAAGGACTCTGCTTTTGATAATAGAATTTAATATTTTTTCTTGTGAGCCAAAAAATTAGATATTGAGTTTTTCCATTACGTATCAATCTAAGAAATATTACAGTATTCTTTAGGAAACTACAGAGAGCACTTCTGAAGCTGTTCTTAAAGGCTTCCTCCACCAAAGGTGATGCAAATAATCACATTTCTCTATCTCCAAGACACCTCACAATTTCACAGGAAACACTCTGAACATTGTATCTTTTCTGGAAATTATTTCTCTTCAAATTTAACAATAACAATGTAACACCAAAATTACTTCTCACCATCATTCCCTAGCATAAGAGGGTGAGGTGGTGGCAGCCTGCAGGGAGCTGAACTGTCCCAGCAGGGAGGGACCACAAAGAACTGCTTGGTCAGATTTTGACCAGTACTAAGAAATTGGTTTGAGTCTCGTACTCATTTCCCTAAAACATGAATCATCTTTTAAGTGCAGAACAAGCTTCATTTTCATTTGTACTGTGAGAGAGCTTACTACTGATCACAGTAACGATAGCAGGTTATGCACTAAACATTTCTAGAGATGCAAAACTATTCCGGTACAAATCCTCTAAGGCTACATGGTTGTTTACATCAGTTAGCATCTTACAGAGCTACAGCATGTATGCTTGCACAGTTATGCCCAGACAACCTGGATATTGTTTCACATTACCAGGTTTTCTTAGCAGAGATCATTTAATCCAGTAGTGTTTTCTTAGCCCAGATCCCTTCATGATGAATTGAAAGCAGACCTGTACCAACAGCTTGATGAGCCACCACGGCAGGCACGGTGAATGGAAAATGCAGTGAGCAAAGTAGTTAGTTTGGGCTCCTAGATTCTGGAAGTCACACCTCCATTTTCTCCCTTGGTGTCCTCCAATAAACACTGAATTTCCTCAGTAAGAATCTAAACAGATGCCAGTCACTTACATGACACAAGTTTTCACTAGGGGCTGCAGAAGCAGCCTGATAACAGCTCCTGACTCCACAGACCCTCTGTTAAAAGGGGAGCTAAAACACAGCACTTGCAAACACTTCACCTACACCCTCCATAACAACCCACTCCTCTGCATGGCCCTGCCCATCGTCTAATCCAAAGGCCTCTTCCACAGACTCCAGAATTTCTGTTTTTGACGTGCATGCAGTGTCCCCAACAGGTGGGCACAGCTCAGCACATGTTCATCAGTTCCTGCACTTCCTTTGTGTGGTACCCAAAACACCACCATGGTCCAGGGCATGGAGCTAAGAGGATACCAAGGCACAGCAGTGAGTGACAAGTCCTCCTTTGCTTGACAGGCCAAGTTTAAGAAATCAGCATGGAGAGCTGCTTTTCTAATCTCTGCACACTGCTGTACTGGACAAGTACAGATTCCAAAGGATCTTTTGTCCTTTTGCCATGCAAGCTTCAAACAGCAAGTGCCTTGTGACTCGGCAGTGCAGCTAGAACTATTACAGGGGAAATACTGCTGACAATACAGATGAAAAAGAAATGGGCACTTTTTAGCAGCGAGTGGTGTCTATACCACTTGCTCTTTTTTCACATTCTCACCTGGAGGTTTGGGGTTTTTCTGCCATGCCGCACAGCCAAAATGACAGACAGTATCTGACTGGAAGGACTAAAGGACGAGAGTCCATGCTTTCCTGCACATTCCACGGGGGGTGCATCTGCCCAGTATATAATTATTCCCCCACAGTTGTCTAACCACTGAACTAACGGTGGTGTGTGAGATCTGCATCTGCACGTGTTCCAAGCACTGTGCTTAAATACTCTAGCAGGAAGAAGCCACACTGAGGGCTCTGGCTTCTCAGCATGTGCTGTTTCTTTACCGGCACTGTTTGTGTTAAATCACTCACTGTATGAGCCCACACAGATTGAACTGAACAAGTGTGACAGCTGAGCATTGTAAAAAAAACATACAGCACAAAGACATTTTTCTGTTTTGCAGAGCAAGCAAGACTCTCCATATTCTCTCATCCAGGGCAAGCTATGGGTGGGGTTGGAAGCAGTGTAAGGACACATCACTCAGAGTGCCACTGCTCTGTTCCTGTTTTCCAAATCATCTGTCACTGGTCTATAATATCTTGCTCAATTTTTCTGTACAGTACAAACCCTGAACACCTTCCATGTCGCAGTATCAATTTGATCTGGCTTAGTACTGATTTCTGAGATGTCAGTGTTGCAGGAACACCTATTTCTGAAATTAAACTGCCATAACATCCTCAATGCACCTTACAAGAACCTCTCTAGCAGCAAGTTGTTATAGGTCATGATCTCTACCAGCAAATGAAAGCACTTAAAATTTTTACTTCATATTCTAGGACAAATGCGTATCTATGCTAATGAGGGAGGTCACTTCCAGGCCTTTTGATTAGCAAGAAATGCCACAAGTACCAAGGCATGAAATGAGGAAAGCACTGTGCATAAAATGAGGGAAGCACTGTGCGTATGCTGAGCCTGAAGCAGCAGCTGAAGAAAGTCCGTGCTTTCACACAAGAAATGAACACTACTGGGCATGGGCAGGAATAATGAAGTCACATCATCCTGCACATACAGGTGTTGTCAGCGATTTTAAGCCATTAATCCACCTAGCAGGGCATGATTTCTTACTGGTAACTCTTTTTCCGAAGTTCTTTTAATGCTGCTATTACTCCCATGCCATCTGGGACTACTCTGTTCCTCCCTATCATCCCCAGCAGTCAGTGCTCCCTCGAAATGGGGCACTTTTCTACTTTTCTTTATCGTGCCATTACTAGAGAAGAGAAGGAGGGTGGTTCAGGCTGACTTCTTCAATAAAGCACTTGCTGCCCTATTTTTCAGGCTTCTCTTCCTCAGGTCTTAGAGAGGGGGAGATTTTAATGCTATCCAGGAACAGCTACTTCAGCAAACAAAGGAAGATTTTAGACATGCCATGTGGACTTCTGTATTTTAGAGGCAGGGCACACTGCTAAAGACATCACTTGCATGTGCTATTTTGTAAGTTGAAAGATGTGCTTTTGGATGTATGCAAAGAGCGACAGCCTAGGAGGACATGCTGTGCTGCTGCTCACCTGCACACAAGCTACTACCCACAGCTCCTGGAGATTCCCTTCTCCAAAGGCCACAAGCTAAAGGAGCTATAAACAGGAAAAAACCACCTCATGCCACATTATGCAGTATCTGTGCTTACAGTACTATGTATGGTATGTATGTATGTGTACAGTAACAATTCGGACTCAAGTTTTCTCTCATTAAAACCACAACCTCAAGAGTCACTGGAACAGGTGAGCAAAAGAAACTGAGATCTCCTTCACTGGAAGCTTTCAGAAAGTCTGACATCAGCCACATTTACCACATCTAAACTGGGAGTGACCTACGGGTCTCTTGAAGTCCCGTTCCCAGTCCCACTTTCTGATGAAGCACGCTGCAAAACAAGTTTTGTAATAACATGGTGCAGAGTAGGTGTGTGCTTCCAGCATGCCTAAGATCCCCAAGGTTTGGGCTACTGACCTCCTCCTCCGCCGAACCAGCTGCCCAGAACGAAAGGCTGTGAGCTGGAGGCACTCAGATGTAATCTGTCCTGCTGCACACGTGATGCTACAATTAAAGTGCTGTCACAACTCTGAGTCTGCATCAAAACATCACCCGGGAGGGGCTGGGGACCAACGAGAGAGGGCGAGCAGAATGTAACACGACCACTTCCCACAGCTGGGGGCACAGGAAAGGGGGGGAACAGCGAGCAGCAAGGCGTGCAGTTACGCTGGAAGTGCAGCAGAGTGAGGGACAACACAGAAGCATGCGGATTAAAACCCAAACAAGCACTGCATGACACATTATCCTCTAATACTTACTGGAAGCGGTACCTTGTCACATCTGCACATCCACCTGCAAAAAGCTGGGGGTTCCAGACCCCTCTGTAGTCCCTCTACCTGCTTCCAGGTAAATAATATGACAACACTTGGCACCAGAGGACTGACCTGGGAGTCTACAAGGCATCAGCGGAGGCTCCAGCCAGCATCTGGCGCAGCCCTCTCAGCAGGGGCGGGCAGAGCAGGCTCCCCCCAGACCTGGTTGTCGTCTTTCGCATCCTCGCAGCCAGCTGGAGCTCCGCCGTGCTGCCGCAGCGCCGGCGGCTCTCAGCGGTGCCCCCCCCCGCGCCCCGGCGGCCGCAGCGGACGGGCTAACGCTGGCCGGCATGGCTCGGGCTGGGGCTCGGGGCGGCCCCGCCGGAGGACGATGCCGGGCGCCGTTCAGCGGCCGGGGGCATGGCGGCGAGCACGGCCGCCCGAGAACCGGAGCCGCGGGGCCGGGGTCGGCAGCCGACTCCGGGGGGCACGGGCCGGCATGCGGGGACAGGGCCACTCCTCGCCCCGCGCCCGCCGCCCCGCGCCCGCCCCGGGGCCAGCGCCGCCTCAGAGCCCCGGGCGGGTCGCTGCCGGTCCACGGCTGCCGCCCGCCCCGCCGAGCGCCGGAGCCCGCGACCAGAACCGCGGGGGCGGCGGCCAGAAGGCAGCGGCGTCCCGGGCAGCGGGTCAGGCGGGGGCTGGGGGTCGGAGGCCGCCCCGGTCACCCCGGGCGCGCCCACGGGCCCATCGCCGCGCCAGGCACCCTCTCGCACCCGCAAGTCCCCGAGAGCCGGTACCGCCCCGGGGCGCCCAGGCACTTTGCGGTCGCGGCGGAGCCCCGAGACCGCGCCGCGGAGCGGAGCGCTCCGGCTCGGGCTGCCCGGGCGGGGAGCAGGGGCGCGGGGTCCCACCGCCACCCTCAGCCCACGCCGGGGCCCCCCGCTCCCCTCATAGCGGGATGCCGGCCCCGTGCGATGGGCTCCCCGCCCCGCGCTCAGCGGCGGCCCGGAGCGGCTGCGGGCGGGCTCCGGCTGCCGCCACCTCCCATTGTCTGCGCTCGGGCCGCGGGCCCTGCCCCGCTCCGCGCCCGCCGCGGGCCCGCCCCGCCCTGACGTCACCGGCCCCCATTGGCGGCCAACGCCGTGTTTACAGCGCGGACCCGCCGGCGGCAGCGCCCGCCCGCTGTCCCTGCCTGCTGTCCCTGCTGCTGCTCCTGCCGCCGCTCCCGCTGCCCCCGGAGCTGCCCGGAGCGTGCGGGAACGCGGCCTGCGGCCAGCGGCAGCGAGTCGGGCCCGGGCCGCGACATACCTGCGGTCACCTTCCCGCAGCCAGGCTCGTACGCACAGTTCTCCTCACCTCGCTACACACGCAATATTTGTACTTTTACTAACTGCTCTAATAAGGCAAATTTGCAGAGCGTTAAAACCTGACACAGAATTCCCGGAGAATGTGCAGTCCCACGGTCCACAGAGGAGCCGCGAGCCCCACGGCAAACTCCCCGGGGCAGCAGGGCATGTTCAGTCATCGGCCTGAGAACAAACATTGACATCCCAGAGGAATCCGATGTCTGACCATGAAATCAGGCTGGCTCAGAAGACAACACTCAGCACAGAAAATTAAATGCTCCTCGCATCAATTCACTCACATTACGGCCAAAATGGAAAAGGGCAGTCTGGGAAATGCAGTCAGAGCAGTAGGAGACTGGCTTCCTGAAACAGTGTCCTTGACAATGGTGTGTGAAAGGAAAAAAACCACCCAAGAAATCTCAGCAGGAATATATACAGAACACACAAAGCCTCCATACTGCAGAGGAGTCAGGAGAGAGGAGGATGAATAGAAACTTGTTTACTGTGTAGTCACTAGGAAGGAGCAAGGTATCATAGTCCTCTATCAATGCTCACATGTCCCAGTGAGCTGCATGGCAGCCCCGTGACACGGTACAAAACATTTATTCCTCTTCCCAAAGAGAACCCAAATAGATAATCTTTTATGGTAGAATCCAAGATGTAAAGTTAAACATCCAGTCACCTCTACCCAGATGGAAAGATGAGTGAAGAACAGTGATACTGTTTATGAACATGGACTTTTTTCTACCAAAAGTCTCTTACGGCTGCAAAACAACATTTCTAAAGACCTCAGTGATACTGAACACATCTCTCCTACATGACTGTTGTCTTGCATCTCATCACATCTGCATGCTAAGAAGGGCATCTTGTCCTGCTAAATAGGCACGTGCCATGGTTTTTGGTGATGAACATCTACCACCTTGCATGCTTACCACCACCTTACAGAAATCATCTACCTGTCAAACTGTGGAATGCCACAGGTAGCACACTGTATGGTCACAGATAATGTGTGTGTGATTCCATCCACCTCCTGCATGCCGAAATGAGAGTTTGGATACCACAGGTATGGCCATGTCATGCTAACATGAGTGAGCCAACAACTCCCCTCGTCTTTTTTATGTTTTCCAGCTGGGAAAGTCAGCCAGATCATAAATAGAGAACCCAGCAGTAGCTGAAAGGCTGCCTGTCAAGTGCTCCTGCATCAGTGCCATTTACATTCAGTACCAGTCACACCTTTGTCCATGCCATACACCCTTGACTCATCAATACACACATGGTCTGCCCCTATTTTTAAGTTCTGTCCTCTTTCCTGCATATGCGTAAGTGTAATGCCAAGAGCACCCATACCCATTTCCCTGGAATTTCTGATCACATCCCACACCAAGGAAACACCATCTCTTCAGACACTTTATGAAAAGCAGCAAAGACTCAGCGGAGGGCAAACATACATGCTTTCCACTGGGAATCTGCACTGAAATGCCTTTATAATTTGTTATGCATCTGCCATAAGAAGATCTCTGCCCTTCAGTTCATAAGGGGCTTCATTTGCTTTTCTGTTCTTTCTTAAAAGAATCTCTTTACAGACAGTGAATTAAAAGTGAGGTCAAATGGCTATAGAAGCACATGATGGCTTCAGAAAACTGACAGTTCTACACAAAAAAAGGAAAAGGCTGCCAAGTTTATGAGTGGAGATCAGGATCACATGAGATTGCTTCCTTTATGAGGAGGAAGGCTTGTTTTGAAAAGAAAGAACACCACTATTTCAATTAACTAGAAAAAAAATGCAAGAACATCAGCAGCTGCTGTCAAGTGCCCATTTGTAAAAGATCTAACTCATCCATGGAGTAAAATAAGGAAAACTCAGAATAAAACAAGCATGTCTGTGTATAGGCAGAACAGAGTGCATGGAACAGCAGACATGGACAGAGGAAGGAGCCCTTCAGAGGATGGCACCAGACGTGCTGCCACCTTCAAAATCCTTCTCTGTGCATTCCTGTACTTGGCTCGATACAGTCCTAGAAGCACCAGCATGGAGGAAGATGGTCTCACAACACTTCCCAGTCATTTGCAGGACTGCTCCCTGATCCCAAAGGCCAGTACTTGTGCAGTGCTCAAAAAACCCCAATTTTTGTCTTAATGTAACTGAAAACATAGAGTTCACATGCAGGATGTCTTTGACCTTAAAATAAAGAGATTTGTGGAAGAGAATTGTTTATTTAAACTTAGGTGAGATGGAAATTGCTTGTTCTTTTCCTATGCTATTCCTGAGGTATGACTGTTAACACTGCCAGCTGGAATCATGAACTGTATTTTAACAGTGCAGTGCAAAGGAACTCAGAGTGTTCCGCTGAGTTAATTAAAAGAATTTTAAAATTCCTGTCAATATTTTGTGACTACAAATATTCCTTGAAAATCTTCCCTCAAGATTACATAACAGGCAGTAGGGCAAGGATTTTAAGCAGGGAAATTAAAGCAAACAGAGAAGACAGGGATTTGTGTATTTATTCAATTGATAGAATCAACTCACATTAGCTTATACCTTAGCTCGCTAAGCTAACATTTGTTCTCTAACAATAAATGGGTAGATGTTGCTGGTCCTTTAAATAAGAGTGTAATTTGCTCCCTTTGGAGCATTGTGCATCAAGGCAGAGGCTTCAATAAGTCATGGTTAGTATAATTATTCAGTCTTATTCCCTGAAGGGCCTCTGCAATGCAGCGGTCCTCTTACTTTTTTTTTCCCCCTCCCTGTCAGCAATGCCCTAGTTTGTTCACTGCTGCAGTCCCCCTCCCTTTCACCATCACCACAGCATAACAATCTCTAATTGGGAGCTAACCAAGAGCTCCCAGACAAACTGCAGGGGCACCAGAGACAGCACTCACAGCCACCTCCTCAGCTCCTCTGAATTCATCAGCACTGAGGGAACTGTCAAACAAGGGGTTTGAAACCTGCCCATGTAGCATGCTACACCAGAGAGATTGCTAACAGCCGAGGATCAATCACCATCACACACTGTTGGCTGTACTCCACAGGCACCAGAGGCCTCGGTGGCAGATGAAAAGCACCTGCAGACTCTTACAATACTCCGAAGTCAAGCAAACTCGATTTTGATGCTGAACATAAGACTGTGTACTTGCTCATTAAGAGCCATTTCCATGTCTGTTCGCAAGTGTTCCTCTACAGTCATGTCACAAACCTCTCTTTACTCTGCAATACCACAGTGTTCTGTCTCCATGCAACTCTTTGGAGCCGGGACCACCCCGACTTCCTTAGAATGTCCCTCTTGTATGTCTCAGTATCCCCCACTTTCTGCTTAATAAATACACAGTTTTCTAGACAAGCTCAAGTTTTAGAGTTCTCAGGAAAGACAAATCCAGGGTAAATGGTTCTGTCCTGCTAGGACTGGGTAGTCCTTGTTTCAGGGAAATTATCAGCTTTCTATTCAGACAAAGAAAACACCCCTTTGTCACCAAAGACAGCAACATTTTGTTCCCATGGAAAGAACTAGTAAGAAATTTCAGTGAGAGGACTTTAATTAATATTGCCACAGCCCTTTCCCTCAGCACAAACTTGCACCTCTACATATTCTCCCCTCTCCTCCAGGAGCTGCTCACAGTCCTACATTTGGTAAGCTTTCTTAAAGAATATCACACTCTTCTTACCGTCCAAGGACAGCCAGTCATGCTGGGAGGAAGGCAGGGTTGGCAGAGCTCTGGCTTTATATTCAAACACCACAGAATTGGAGATGATCTGATTGTTGAAGGCAACTTGCAAAGTCACGAGCCCAGTGTCATGAGCTAAAAGGAAAGCGCATGTGGTAAGACAGGACTCCACGCAGAAACCCACGGCGAGGAATTATCCTGTGGATATCCCCATGTGCTCACTGGGCTGATAGCAGGTGAAGAGAGGGGGCATTTGACAATATTTTTGGGACTAGATAACTGAAGAGTCCAAAATCCAATCTATATTTTCAAATGTGGGGGTTTTAAGCTCAAGAGTCACCTAATGGGTTGTTTTGGCAGGAGGCAGAATCACGTGTGTTTCCAAAGATTAACCAGCCTCACTGCATTTCCAGTGGGAAGCCGAGGCCTAGCAATGAAGCCAAGTTATTCTGCATCCGCTTAAAAGTCACATACTGAGGGCCAGCACTACTGAAAATCTCTGTAGGGGGGCTGGAGATATTCTCATCCTCTAACAAGGACAAAGGGTAAAATGTAGGCAAACTGAGTCAGCAGAGCAGTGAGTGCACCCCTAAATAACAGTCTTTAATCTGCTATTTCAAAACTAAAGGAATGCTTAGCATTAGTTTAAATTACTTCAAATAATTATTTTAAAGTTAATTCAGAGATTCTAAATAGTATTTGTTGTGATCTGTTGTGATGTATCAAGATGTCAAATTGGTCTTCTCACACTGTCTAGGTCAAAGAAAAAGGAAAAGCTTCTTGATGCCTATGCACTGCCTTTCACAGTGGGTCAGGACATGTCCATGGCATGATCAGGCTCTGAAAACACCCGCTGTAGGAGAGCGGTGCTCCTTACCTGGGCAGTAGCAGCGCAGTACCCCTGGCTGAATTAAAGATGCAGGCACTGAGATCTGATCGAACAGACAGCTGTAATTATTGCTGGCTTCCTGCCACGGGCCGGTAATCAGGACTTTTACTCCTCCCTGTGAGGAAAAAAAGGGAGAAACCCAGGCATGACAGGGGAGGCCATCGCAGAGCGGAGCACGGCTGGATGGGCTCGGCCCCCGAGGGCTCCCGGAGCCGAGCTGACCCGAACTGACCCGGAGCCGAGCTGACCCGAGCCGAACTGACCCGAACTGACCCGGAGCCGAACTGACCCGAACTGACCCGGAGCCGAACTGAACTGACCCGAAGCCGAACTGAACTGACCCGAGCCGAACTGACCCGGAGCCGAACTGACCCGGGCCCGCGGCCCCGCCGCCCCTTCCCCGCGGCCGTGCTGCCCTCGGGCGGCCGCCGCCGGCAGCGCCAGGGCCGGGACACCGAGCCCGCCCGGTGCCGGTCCCAGCCCGGTGCCGGTCCCAGCCCGGTGCCGGTCCCAGCCCGCTGCGGCTCCTCCCAGCACCGGCCCGGGCCCGCCGAGCTCGCCCTGCCCGCAGCGAACGCCGCTCGGCAAAGGCCGGGAATGTCCGGGCGCAGCCCCAGCATCCTCACGGGGCCGCATCCCACCGGCAACCGGACAGCGCTGCTCAGCGGGAACAGGTATCACACACCTCGGTTAGCACACAGACACAACACTGCTCCAAGGCCGGGCTCATAAAAACACAACCGATTTTTTTTTTTTATTCAAAACAACCTTCCTCTCCCATTAGTGGCTCAAACAGCCTCTTTCCTCCCGCATTCCTTCACGTCAGTAAAGCCTGTGCTGCTGCCATTTTCAACTCGCAGGACATGCCACTGATTTTGGAAAGTCAGTGAGATGGAGGGAAATGCTCAACTCGTTAAGGCAGTGCAGGTCTGGAATTATTCTACTAAGAACATCAGAAACATTTGCAAACTCTATTGTTCTAACATGGCTAGGTAGCACCATGAAGCCATTGCATGGGAAAGACTTTGCTTTCAATGAAACATTACATTTCTGTTCAGATGCTTCCTAAGTGAAGAAAGGGCCCTGTCAGGGTAACGAAGGGCTTAATTAAAAGTATACTCAGACAAGCAAAAGGCCTTGGATGCTCCAACTTCGAAGAGAAATATTTTAAAAGCCTTGTAAAAGCTTTAACAAAACACTTCTTGTGAGCCCTTATTAACAAGGCAAAGAAAGATAAAGCAGTAAACATTACCAAGTAAAAGCCCTGGACTTACCTCAGGGTAAGACCATTCTGGTGAATAATCTGTCACCATGAACAAGCGCCCACTCTGCTGCAGCAACCCCAAAGTGCCTTGTGCCGCAGCTGCCGAGACCACCTCAGCCACGTGCATGTACGCCATGGTGCTGGCTCCATTCTCCGTGCTGCTGAGCTGCATGTTGGCCTGCTGAGGACTGCAGCAAGGAATGCACATTTGGGCCTGGTTGTATGTCGCTCTGTTACTGTCCTCAGGCTGAGACAGTCCGGCACTGTCACCCGACACCAGCTGGTGTCCATAGAGAGCATTGCTCCCACCTTCTACTGATATGAAATCATTAATTAGATCAGAAAACTGGTTGCTGAAGGAAATGTCAAAGTGGTCCAAGTTAAGCTCCATGTTGGAGGAGTTATTTAAGCTGGGATGGGCCACGGGGTAGAGTCCTTGTACCATGTTTCCTTGGAGAATAGGGAGATTGTTCCCATTCCTGATCCCCCCATTGGACTCGGGCTGCAAGTAGTGTTCTGTGTTGCAGGCTTGAAGATCCTCTGATTTAAGTAGATTTTCATTTCCTTCTGCCTGCTGGGAGGTCTCCATGGGAACTTCAGCTTCTGCAGTCATAGCCTGGAAGTTTGCTTGGAACTGCATGAGCTGGAGAGAAGAGGTGGACTCTATTCTGGTTTCCACCGTGCCATTACAGTTGGAAGTGGTTTGGGACGAGGACTCTGTTTTCACACTGGGGATTCCTAACGTGTTCACAAATGAGCTACTTGTGTCATTCAAATTGTTGTGAGTGTTTTGCTCAAGGGGAAGAGGTTTGCTGGCATCCTGCAGAAAGAAGCTGGGGGAAGGGGTCTGATGAACATGAGGGCTCTGGACGGTCTGACTGAAGCTGGAAGAATAGTCCTTGTTGGAGTCAATGGCACTGAAGTCCATCTGCTCCAGGGTGGTACTTGGGCTCAGACCTCCTCCAGATGGAAGCAAACCTGAACCAGTACTGAGGGTGAGAGTGTTAGATGCAGAAGTGGAAGAAAATGCTTCTTTGGACATCTGTTGTTCAAAAGATGTGTCCTCAGTTTTAATTTCTTTTGTGAGGGTTGTATTGAAGTTGAAGCTACGTTCTGTTGTGGGTGACTGCCTTATGTTGGTATTGATGCTGTCACTTTTCATACCTCCTCCACCATAAGTCTGCCCTTGCTTGGGATTGTTAAGAAAACAGTCTGGGTCAAAATTCATGGTGGTTTCTGGAATTTTTCTATTTCCTTCTAAAGTTGTGGAGAGCACAAGTTCCTCGGAGACAGTGCTGGGTAGCATTGACAAGCTCTCTGAACTTCCGGTTGGAAAAGCAAATTTGTGTCCATCTGAACTCACAGCAAGTACCAGTCCTTGTGCAGCTGCATCTGAGGACAGAAGATGTTGATTTGGGCCAGAGGTGGGTGACATGGTGTACACAGCTTCACTGGTGACTTCTGACATAAATACGGTGGCACTTTGTGACAAGCTTCCCATAACTGATGCTACAGCCATACTGGACACACCAGTGACAGCTGGGCTATCTGCCATATCTGGGTCGCTGTTTAACCCACTGCTGATGGACACGGGAGAGTTCTGGGTCGTGTCAGGGACCTCCACCTGGTTGGTGGAGGAAACCTCAGTGCTGTTTTGATGGAGCAACACTGGTTTCGCCACTTTGCCGTTCCTCTTCTCTCGGCTGGAGGCCTTGCCATGACTGTGCTCGTTCTTGCCTTCAGAGACATCATTATTTTGTACCTCTGAATGAGCGCTGTACCCACCTGTCCTTGGTTCAACCTTTGGTGATATGATGCGGTGTTTGGCACTGTTACACTTATGATGCACACTGCTTCCCGCCCCTGTGCCAAAAAACAAAAACATTTGCCATTCAGTAAATACAAAATTAAGACAATGCTAGTTGTGTATCTCATGGTTGTAGCAAGGGAGAGCTATACTTATACATGCGTGTGCGAGAGAGAGTGAGCACACGTACGAGACAGCAAAAGCCACTTTGGAAATAAAATAAATTTCTCACCAGTGCCAGATGTCCAGGTCCTGTCCAATGCACTGCATGCAACGACAGCAATCTTACAACAGGCATGTGTGCACCCTTACCCTCACCCCATGTAGCACCTGCCCCTTCCTCCCTGCCCTGATCAGGCAACATGTTAGGAGGAGAGGAATTGGCACCTGTGACAAGTTGCAGAGTTATTTAGATGTGCCCAATCTCAGTGCAAAGTCTGCAGAGCAAGGGCTGTTGCTGCCAGCTGTGGCACAGGGCCCTGTCCCATCTGCCCCACGGACAAGACCTCAGCCCCCATGACACAGATGCTCAGCTCTTCATGCTGGCTGATGCTGGGAGGTTTGACAACTGCTCCTGTGGGGTGGATGCTGACTGGTAACCTGGAGGTGACAGATGCCATATCATGCTCCTGTCCCTGGCATCACCCTGCCACTTAGAATTAGCCCTCACCTTCCTGTCATCATTGTGTCTATTACAGTTGCCAATCAAATTATTAAAGAAATAGCACATTAGCCATACAAAGCATTCTTGCCTTCCCATAAGGATGGTGATGTGTTTCTCTGGCTCTCAGCCGTTTCTGTGCTGACAGATAGAAATGTTGTACTCTGGGAGGTGCACGCAGAGCACATGGCCAGCATTGGAGCTGCTGAAGAATACTCAAGCAAGGGTCACCAGAAGACAGTCCTCCATAAATTAAGCCAGCCATCACCTTTACTGGCCTGACAGAAGGTAACATCACCTGTATTCCTGGGAGCTTGGAAATCAGGCATGATGAAGTAAACAATTCTGTCTGCAAAGGCACCTTAGCCAGAAACTCTGGTGTGGGGACTGTTTTTGCTGTTTAAAGAAGAGCAGCCCATTAATTTTTGATGTTTCTTTCCTTAATTGATTCATTTCCCCTAGAATGATGTAAGAACATTAATTATGGTCCTGTTGAATGACTAAAGAGGGGAAGAAGCCTCCTCCCTATAGCTAATGGCTACAGTTATAAATGCCTGGGCAACATAAGGCATCCATGTAGCCACTGCAATTTGCTAAACCTTTTGTTCCTTGTCCTTGAAGGGGAACTTCTCTATTATGTGCTCAAGATTTGAATGCGGTCACAAAGTAGTTCAAGACAGTGTTTTTGAGATTAAATGCAGTATTAAATCTCTCTATTCTCCTAGGTATAGAGATGAACAGGAACAAGGAAAAGGCTTTCACACTGCTGTATTTGTGGATGACAGTAAGGAATTGGGAATGTGTGTGTCAGTGTGCAAGCCGTTACAAAACAAAGCAATACTGTTATGTTAAAAAGCACTGAGAAGACAGCACAAGACAAAACATCAAAGGGAAGCATAAAAGGATTCATGTTCAGATCTGCAAGCCTGGATCAAATGCTGAGCCTTAAGGGGTGAATTTTAATCCACACTCAGGTATTTCAGAGGTCATCATTCTTATTAAAGTCTTGATTGTATAATGCAACTGCTCAAGAAAAGAAGAAAAAATAAATCCTTTGAAGCACTGACAGCTTTCCTTTATAAGTTTTGCTAAAGACTAGTTAATGTGTCATATACTTTAGTTGAACAAAGTACTAGAAAGGGGTGGCTATAAAGCAGAAGAGTTGGAAAAGTGAATCACTTAGCTTCCCCCTGTCTGTATAAAATGCTAGCACTAAGGATGTTGTTTCTTGCTGCTGTAGTCTTATTCAAAACAAAGTAATCTCCTTTAACAGGAAAGAAATCTGTATTTTCATGATACCTGAATAAGACCTGTCTTATCCCAGTGATACTTTGTAATTAACCACCCGAGCACTTCTTCAACAAAGTGCACTGCAGGGCAAGGAATTCAGAGGGTGAAGTTGGAAGAACATTAGATTTTGAGGCTTTGGTAACAGAATTTAAGCATGTAGAAGAGAACATACCTTTTTGAGCAGGTCATATGTGGAAGGCATTTATTAGAACTAACACCTCAGTACTACAAACCCTGCTGCCAGTTTAGATGAAGCTGAGCAGTGTTCTGTGCCCTCCCCAGGTACTCACCCAAGGTACCAGTGCAGAGACAGTTGTGTGTCCGAGGCTGGGGCTTGGTCTGGTGGCTATCGAGGATCTGCTGCACGAGCTGTTCCACAGAGAACCCTGAACTGCTGTTGCCATTGCTGCATGTCCACTTAATGCCATGAACTGCAAAGAGAACAGTAAAATTTCCCATCAGAAATTTCAGAACCACACCAGAACTATGAAAACCCATTCCTGCTGCTTTTTGTCAGAACTGAAGGAGACCTGTAAAAAGCAACAGTAATGGTTTACTATTCTCTGCTCCTTGGTATCCATAAGCTTCCAAATGCAATTCCTGAATTAGGTATATACCAAGGAAAAACACCTCAGTAGAGTATCTGGCTCTTTGTCAGTCTGCTGCAGACAGGGACTGTGCACCTGCAAAGACTATCCCCGTAGTGCCTGGAACCTTCACTGAAAACCCAAAAGCAACAAAAGACTTGGTTGCACTGAAGTAAAACAGTACAGTTCCAAGGAGCATTTTGGAACCGTTTTCTGTCTAATATGAAAACAAAATCAGCTTTATAGTAAAATCAGCAGCCAAAATACACCAGTGTAACAGCACATGCAAACCTTCTGCCAGGTCTTCATTGTCAGATCCTGGCTGGCAGCAGGGAAGACTGACTCATTTTTTGGGAGCGACTAACAGACACTGTGTGAATTCCTCTTCAGATTTGGACAACCCCTTAGTAATTTGCGAAAACGGACAGGAGGGTGATATTGCAGAACATGTTGCAAACTGAAGGTTTTTTTCTTGGGTACTCTCTGGGCCTGATAGCTATTTAAATAAGAATGCTAAACTGCATGCAGATACATGATTTGAATAAAGGCTTCCTCTCAGAATTTTTTTTAGATGCAGAATTTCCCATAATAGTGATATTTGCAACCTGACTTACAATGGAAATAGCACTTATAAAATATTTTATCCATAATAACTGACTCAAAGCATCTTCTGTCTCTTTTAATGTCTCTCTAAGCAATTTATATGTGCATATTATTTATTTATCCTTTGTGTGCATCAGAGCTCATGTGCAGATTTTGGAAAGTGCTGCCTGGTAACATCATTTCCAAGGTGTTCTCATGCCTGGCAGCTTCTTTTCAGGAGTGTCTTTGCCATAGTCAAGCAAGGCACATTCCTTGCATGTTGCGTTCTAAAATCCTTAATCAGAATATACCAAATCAAAGTCCCACAGACCTAGGCTTTGTAGTAAATGCACAGATCCCTGAATGGTGACAGTCCCTGATGTGAGGGGGTAAAATGCTAGCAGCAGCAGGTTCTGGTACTCCCTAAACAGCCAGGAGCATCTGCAGGGCTGGGGCACAAGCTGCAAGCAGCTTCATGTCGTGCAAGAATATCAGAAGCAAAAGGAAGCATGTTTATGACATCTAATGACCATGGTCACAGGGGTGGCATATCGTGTGAATCTCCTGTTCTCCTCTTTGATGCTGCTCATTTAGTGTGTCACACGCTGCCGGTGGAACAGAGTTCCTGGATCTGCTCTGTGAAGCAGTTTTATTGCCTTTTTTGTTACTTGTTGCTGTATTCCCTCATCACCCACTGATGTCACTTTGCCTAATTGCATCTCGTCTTGGTCTAGTTTTATATTACAGAATTCATATTTCTACTGGCCAGGCTGGGTAACCTGTAGAAATACTGTAAATAAGGTTTACAAGTATTCTTCCTCATATCACTATTTAAAGTGCTGCAGATAGTTTAGTAATGAGTCCCTCTATGTTTGCTTCACAACCACATTTATTGTTATCGTACCCAACAGATTTTGCTTTCTAGTACATTCACAGTTTTGAATTTCTGCTTAACACTCCATCTCTATTATTATATCTGTTTAAGTTATATACACTTGCCACTTCACTACCTCCACTCACATCCATTTTATTATTTAAGGTACATTATTCTGTCACCTGTGATATTATGCCTAGTAAGTGATGTTCAAATAGCAGTTTTGCCAAAGATACATTGACAGTGAGGTATTTTGGATACTTCTGGCTATATGACATAAAGTTATTGAACTGTAATTATTACTGAGAAAGTTTGCATTAAGCCATTTCTTCAGAGGTTACTTCAGAAATGCTCTGCTAAAGAAGTGAGCTCGCACTGTGTTGCTGGGTACAGAAAGTCTGTTTTACAGCAGGATGGCAGCGTTTGCTCCCTACTGCTGTGAAATCCTGGGATGAGCAACACATCATGGGGGCAAGTCTGGGAAGTGAATCATGACTCGTGGTTTGTGTATTCATGATGATGGTTCTTAAGTCTGAATCAAGCTGTGAGCTGGAAGCCAAGAAATAACGGATGGACCGTGCCCATTATTTTCAGCATAGCAAAGTCCCATCAAGGATCAATTGCTGCTGAGGAAAGGTCTTTCTCTAGCCTTGTTCCAGCTGATCCTGAAGGGCTCTGGCTCCAGCTTCTGTCCACGTGGTGCCACTTTTTTTTTTAGTACTTATGCTCCCTGTATACTATGAAGGTTATAAAATAAAAAGGCAGTGAAGGGTGACAGATTGCAAAAAAAGAATGTCTGGATGCTTAATGCAAATTATCCACTATCTTGGCACATCCAATATGCAGATTTCTTCCTCCCCCTTTTAAAGAAAGACTCCTGTGCCTGGTGAATTGTTAGTACTGAATACCAAACACTATCAAGATGGCTTTTAACATGTCACGCTTGGCTTCCTGACACATAATGAATCAGCAGGAAAGGAGATTTCTATAGGGAAGAAAGTGCATTATGAAAGGAAGGTTAATAAAAAGCATACACACACAGTCTTCCTGGTTTTTAGTGGTTCAAAAACCGAAACCACTGCAGAGCTATGTTTGACTAAATATAGCCATAATGTATGAATACAAAAGGAAAAAAAAAGATTGAAGCTTAGCAGAAATTCTGGGAAGTATTTTAATCCGGATTCCTGTTCAGACTCCTATTGCACTTCCTGATAATTTAAAATTAAAGCTCTGAACTGCTTCAACACTTTCCTTTTCAGTAATAGCATGGAGGGATCTAAAAGCTGCTGCATTACAGCAGCAATGCATTCCTCCTGCCACCACACCCTCTGTGCAGCAGTGCCTGCAGCACAAGGCAGTGCAGCCAGGGACAGTTCCTGGTGTTTCACTGGGTGTTCAAAGGTGAGAAGTGAGGCTGCGGGAAGGTCCTACTCAGAGTGCTAATGCTGCTCCTAGCAGAACTGCCTCCAGCCTCTTTTTGTGAGCATGGGCTCTCACCATTCTTCTCTTTCTTCCCTTCTGAAGAAAACACAACAAAAACAGTGGCCCAGCAGCTCCTTGTTCATTAGTGCTGTCAAGACTTCAACCACCATGAGCAAAGGGATGAAAAATGATCTGGATTATCAGCAAAAAGGCAGCTCAGAAGCCAAGGGAAGCTTGCACACAGAAACATAGGATTGTCCAGGTTTCTTACAACCCCTGGCTATTTCTGCCTCCTTCTTCTGCCATCCTCCAGTCTTGCAGTTATTTTCCTCCTCCCCATCACCTCAAGCCTATCTCACTGTCTCACCTTCATTCTAGACCCAACACCATCAACAGCTAAAACTGTTTCTCTCTCTGTGGTTTCTCCACCGTAAGCAAAACTTGTCTTTAAAACACCCTCCCACATTTAAATCTGATCATTTCACCCTTTCTGAATGCTCTTAGCTGTTTCTCTTTGCCACTTCGAACATTTTATGCTTCCTGTTTCTGTTCCAAAGATCTTGCTCTTTTGTACCATCCACCCAACACAGCTTACACATACATATACACGTACGCTACATGATGAAGCTATTTCCTACACCCTGTGTGCTGCTTCTCTGCCCTAATTTGACAGGTTTTTTTCTTTTGAGTAACAACAAGATCTCCCACATGAAACAGGTAAGTTGGACTGATAAAGCTGGAATATCTGGAATCATCAAGATTAGGTTTCTGTTTGCCTCTCCCTCTTGATGTATCTTGATGGCCCACTGCAAACCCAGGTTTCAGAGTCCTATCCTTGGCCACACCTGACTGACAAAAAGTGCTTTAAAAATCCCCAAAGTGCTGCTGGAAGGCTGAGCGGGTCCTTTGTCCAACTGCCCATTCCCAACTTGCCGCCCACATCCTGCTCCACCAGGTCTTGACACTGAGAGGTGTTTCCATGGCAATGGTCAATTGGAAATGGCAGCCTTGTCCCTTCAATTTTTGCTGCGTTGGTGTTGACAGAAGTAAAGGCCTTGCTCTGATTTTTCAGTTTGGCTGAAGGAGATTTCCATTAGATTTATCCTTTCATACTCAGACGCCCACTCATTCAGCTTTGATTTTCCAGCCTTCCATTTTCACTCATTACTGGTTGTGAAGGACAGGTTTCCTGAGCCTCACTGCTGGGGATGGCGCCGTTTCCTCATGACACCCCCCTCAATGCTATTGCCTTTGCACGGACTCACACAGGTGCTTTGCATCCAGTTGTTCTTCAAAGGGATGTGTGTCTTCCAAAGCGAGCCCTTGCCTTGAAGGTTTGCTCAGATGCAGTGGGATGCACACAGGGAGTGGGCAGTACACTCGGTGCAACATCCCTTGGAGGGGACCAGTGGGACACGACTCTTCTGAAGCTACTTGGAGTGGGACTCCTACCACTATTTACAGACACCTGAAGTCCAAGGCTGCTCGCCCATGGAGAAGCAGAGCCGAAGTCACCTCTCTCACACAGCTCTCCCGTTCCTTCTGTGCGGTGCTTGCCCTCCCCCGGCCGCGGCTCAAGGGCACCATCGCCATCCTCCTCCTCCTGAGGCTCAAGGGCACCATCGCCATCCTCCTCCTGAGGCTCAAGGGCACCATCGCCATCCTCCTCCTCCTGCGGCTCAAGGGCACCATCGCCATCCTCC